>NC_140297.1:54215467-54812967 GCF_964211825.1 Aythya ferina | reverse complement strand
ACTGCAAAAAGCTAGTGTCACTCCAGTCTTCCATAAGGGCAAGAAGGACACAGGCAACTACAAGCAAGTCAGCCTCACCTCCATCCCTGGAAAGGTGAAGAAGCAGCTCATCCTGGAGGTCATCTCCAAGCGTTTGGAGGTTAAGAAGGTGATTAGTCAGCATGGAGTCACCAAGGGAAAATAATACTTAAACAATCTGATAGCCTACTATGACGGGATGACTAGCTGGGTAGATGAAGGGAGAATGGTAGATGTTGTCTACCTTGACTTCAGCAAGGCTTTTAACACTGTCTCCCATAACATCATCATAGAAAAGCTCGGGGAGTGCAAGCTAGATGAGTGGACAGTGAGGTGGACTGATAATTGACTGGATGGCAGAGCTCAGAGGGTTGAGCTCAGTGGCACAGTCTAGTTGGAGGCCTGTAGTCAGCAGTGTCCTCCAGGGGTCAGTACTGAGTCCAGTCTTGTTCAACTTACTCCTCGACAATCTGGTCAATGGAACAGAGTGCACCCTCAGCAAGTTTGCTGATGACAGGAAGCTTGGAGGAGAGGCTGGTACCGCAGAGGGCTGTGTGACCATTCAGAGGGACCTTGACAGGCTGGAGAGTTGGGCAGTGAGGAACCTCATGAAGTTCAACAAAGGCAAGTGCAGGCATTTCTTTGCTGTGAGGGTGACAGAACACTGGTACAGAGTGCCCAGAGAGGTTGTGGAGTCTCCTTCTCTGGAGATATTCAAAACCCAACTGGATGCCATCCTGCACAATGTGCTCTAGGTGATCCTGCTCAGCAGGGGTGTTCAACTAGATGGTCTTCAGAGGTCCCTTCCATCCTCAACCATTCTGTGATTCTGAGTTTCTGCTTTTTCACTATGCATATACTTCTGTAAGGTGTGATAGCAAATTGCATTCCTGAAAGAATATGAAAACAACAACAACAAAAACAACTGCTTTAGAAATAAGCTGAAAAAAGTACTATGGATTTCTGTAAAAGAAATGCTGAGCTTAATTTGGGTTTTGAGCTTCAATTCAGGTTCTGCTGTAAAATATCGATAAGCAAAAAGACAAGCCTTTTTAATGATACGCATGACAGGAGAAATCAACATTTCTGTTGCTCACAAAGACTGGTTCAACAAAATGTGAATATGTGTACATATTTAAATTGGTTTCAAAGCATGCAAAGAACAGTGAAAATTAAAGACCTATGCAACGACATTACAAAAAATAAAGATATGCAATGAAAGGCAATTTCTTTAAATAATTTTAAGCTAAGAGTTTTGCTGCAAATAATAGCTATCATCAGTCATTTCTTATATCAAAGGATTTCCTCTGGAGGGCAGTTGTGTAAGACTAAACTATTATATTGTTAACAGCCCTGCTATAACCCTCTTCTTTGCCATTAGCATGGACCTCATAAGAAATTTACCTTTGCTTAAGCTTTTCTCTTGGACACACCTGCAATTGTTTGCTCTTGGTCTCAACAGGATGTAGGATGGCAAGGGACAGAAAAGGTTACACAGCCTGCTGTTAACCCTCATGCAGCACATAATTTATCTTTACCTTGGCTGTTGTGTCTTTCTTTTTGAGGGTCTACTAAGCTCAAAATCTTAGGCCATCATAACTCTTATCACTGCATTGTGCCATTGTCTTTAATATCAGGGACAAGCTATTTATTCTCATTTGTGCAGTTTATAGTGGTCTGCTCTTCTTTCCCTGTCCATCTACCTTTTTTCTTCTTACTTGAAAGATAATTATACAGTGTACATGCCACACCTACTAAGGTTGGTTCCTAGTCTCTGAGAGTCATAGCTGTTACAGTATGTAATAACTAATTATATTAGTAACCCTTAGGATGACCTTTATTCCACCAATATGACTTTATTTAAGAACCAGACTTTTATTTTATTTATTTTATTTACAAATGGCTAAATCCATTCAGTTCAATCAAAAGTTTTTCTGAGGGTATGAGAGGTCAGAATCAAGCCTGAATATCAAGTTGAATTCTTTACATTTTAAATATGGACTAAGCTATAGCTTTCTGCAATAATATGCTTATGCAGGGTTTGATTCTGGGTTACTGTTGTACTGTGGTTTCCAGCCTTCCCGGTGTTCCAAAATTTAAAGTCTAGATGAATTAGTTGTTTCTTTTATTAGATTGCTTTTTGTATTCTTTATTTCCTGAAAAAGAAATTGGTGCCTAGTTGGGGTGGCAATAAGATTATCTCAGATCAGCAGGGATTGTTGGAAGGCCATTTTTATTTTTGTTTTCTTTTGACCTTTTTCTCCAGCATGACTATAATTGCCCTTAGATCATTTAGGAATCTTATTTTATAAAGTCCCTGCTATTAAAAACATCTCAGAATTGGTGTACTCCTTCTGTTCTGGAACATGTATGAATTGCCTTGCTTTGTCCTTACTATCATCACTGTATGATATTAAGAGGTGTTTTGTGGGTGCTGATGATCAATCTGCATGTCTAGATGATATGATAGATGTCAAATGGTCATCTATTACATAACCATTTGTAACTGAAATCTGTAATTCAGCATCAGGGTTTCCCACTAAATTCTCTGTGTTGTGTTCAACAGCAAGGAGATTAGAAGATGGTTCAGGAAAACTTTCTTTCCTCCATTCCTTCTTGCTCCATCCCTTTTGTTGTTGTTGTTGTTGTTGTTGTATTTAGTGCTCCACATGTATAAGCAGCCAAAATGTTGTGTCAGACATGAAGAAATTCATCCCCCCATTCCTCATCAGTCTGAAGCACGTCCTGAAAAGACCAGGCAGAATTTGACTTTCAGTGTTGTTGATCAGGAGTTATAATGACGAGAATATACTGCTTCTTATCTGAGCCATATGCACAGACTGGTACTACAGTATCAGCTGGGACTGTTTCCAGTTCTGTCCTCTAATGTTTCATCATCATACTCACATTTAGATCACTTGTGCAACAGGTATGTTTACTATATGTAATAATGTCATATAGCAAAAGCAATAGGTTCTGCTATCGCGTAATGCATAGAAATATTTATGTTCAGTATAAATTATGTACTTTAGCAATTGATTGTAATGCTCAAATTTGATGACCAGATCAATGTTATTTCCATTGTTTTTTAACTGTTAGGAGACTATCCAAAGCTTTTGGATTGCTGCCTATTTGCTAAATTCCCAAATGGAGCTAAATAATAAAAATAAAATAAAATAAAAAAATACTCTGAATGGAAGGTTTATAAAGTATGCAACTTCTTGCTTTAGGAATCTGTATGAATTTTATGGTAGAAGAACTACATTGATTGTTGGACAAGACCTATACTTTCTGCTCCAAATTCTGATGACTTTTTCCAGTAGTCAAGTATAGTGAACTTTTGCAGAACTGCTTGGTCCCTCCTCTGCATTTTGGCTTATTAAAATATTCATAATAATCCTGTGTTGTAAGCATTTCATTTATCAGCTTAAGCATGTGGGTGTACTTGCAAAAACTGCAATTTAGACGGAAATTTGCAAGCTCATCTAATAAAACACTGCAAGCATTACCATGGGCATATTTGTTCAGAGTAAGATATTAAAGCCTGCAGCAGAGGTTCATGTCCTCTGTGAGATTTTGTTGGTGGGCTAAACTAGGTACTGTAAGCATGATTAAAAATGATTTAGAGGACTGCATTGGAAAAATGTATATGTATATCACAAAACCTGATAACTTTTTATAACAGAGCTTTGTCAGCTGTGGAATAGGGAGACTGGGCTGTCTTAGCTGAGAATATGAAAAGGAAAAAAAAAAAGAATATTTCTCTTTTTTTTTTTTTTTTAAACAATCTATGCTGTGAAGGAAGAAATAACGTATGTAACTTACTACGTACATTGCTAACCAAGCTACTGGTACTGTTTAACGTTCTGGTATTTAGCTTTGTCCATTTCATTTCCCTTTTATAGTCACTGCAATTTAATTCCTTTTGTAAGGGACAAGATTAGAATAAGCCTTCATTTTAATGAGAGTTAGTAGAAGGAATAGAATTTATTTTAAAATTATGAAATATAATTTACAGTTGTAGATGAATTCCTCCATAACATACTACTTTAATGATAGTTTCCATGTCTGGCAAAATCAGTGACCTAATTCTTCCAGTAAAACTGGATTTGAAATAGTGTAAAGATACTTTGTTTAAAATATATACTTGCATATATACAAAACTGTATTATAACTATAATATTGAAACTAATATACCCTGAATTTGATTTTAAAATATAGAATGGACTATGGACACAAACACTGGAAGGGCCATGAAAAACACATTACTTTGGGACTATAGGAAAATGGAGATTCCCTTGTGATATCACATTCTGTTCCACAATCTTATAGTCCTTTTATATTTCTGACTGATAACACACTAACATTTTAGTTGTTGCTGAGCAGTGCTTTCATTAAGTCAAGGACTTTTCAGCTTGTCATACTGTCCTACCAGTGAGAAGGCTGGGTTGCAGAAGAATGGGAGATTTACTAGAAATGTATTTGTAAAGAGCTTAGAGACCAGCAACTTACATGAACTTCTGCTAATCTACTGTAGCAAAAATGTATGATTCAATAACTTGATTTATGAGAAGGAAAGATTAAAGGAGGCTATGTTATCTCTGTGCCCATAACTGGGAAAGTTGTAACTAAAGTGCAAGAGTTTTCATTCATTTTATGTATTTTTTTAAAGGTTGTATTTAAATTCTGAGAACATGTAGAACCCCAATAGTCAGAAGAGGGTAAGTAAAAGAAAGCTTTGGGTTAAATTCTTCCACTTTTGGGAATGATGTGTGTCTCACTGATGTTGAAAAAGCATAATTTCCCCCCAAACAAACAAACCAAACAACCAAAACAACAACAAACAAACAAACAAACAACAACAACAAAAACAGAAAATTTAGGTCACTGCCATTGTGGAAAATGCAATGGGGAGTATGAATAAATTAACTGGATCTCTAACAACTTTACAAAGTCTACAGTGCCAATACTAATACTGTGCAAGTACTGCTGAGCAGCTGCTAAAACACTGGTGTTTTAGATACTCTAGTCACAAATCTAAAAAACAGCACCTTACAGGTTGTTGTGAAGAAAACCAGCTACACCCCAGACAGAGACAGTACATGGCTGTACAACTTTACAACTTCCCTTCAGCTATGGAAATAAAAGAGAAGGAGAGAGAAAGACTGCCTCAATAGTGCACAGCAACTGGGCGTTTATCACTTCCCAGTATCACAGAAGGTAAACTTTAGGCATAGGATAATGACTAAACCTAAGCTCTTTAGTACCAGAGTAAATGCTTCAAGTTAATGATGCTCAGGATTAAGATCTGATTTTCTGGTCAGCAACCATCTTTAAGTAGAGGACTTCAGAGCCACTGGCTGCCACTGAACCAATAACTCAACTTTCAATGCCCCTAGTCCCTTCTGAGTTCAACTGGGAACGCAGGTCAGACAAGACAAACTCCTGCCCCCTTGCTACAAAGGTTTGTCAGTCTCTTCTTGCTGAGATCTCTGTGGGGTCAGAGTCTTGCTTGTCACAATATCTATATATGAGAGAGAGATCCTCTCCCTGCTATCACAACCAGTTGATCATAAACCAGAGTGCTTAATGATGCTTAGAAGAGCTGAGTACTTGGAAATACCAAATGGTGTTAATAGCCATTGAAATTGGCACTGAGGAATAAGAATACTAGTAAAATGGCACTTCTGACCTGCTTTAAGCTGTGCTATTAATAATGACTTATATATCCCAGAAATTCTGTGATCTGTTTTGATAGGTAATATCATTGTATCTCTTATTACATTACAACATTGTCCTCCACTGTGGCTGCACTGCAGGGATTCAAATGATAAACCTGGAAGCAGAATCCAAGTCACCTTGATCCTGCATGTTCTTTGTTTTATTATTCCAAAAATCTGCTGGAAGAGATGTTTCAAACAGGTTGAATTATCTGTTTTAGTGAGAGGTAAGTTGTGAAATTGATGCTTTTATATGATATGTACATATATAAATATATAAACTATACCTTTAATTTGTTTATTATGCTTAATTTGAAATGTGAGGTGCTATGTCCTTCCTTTTTCCTTTGCCTCAAATGGCTAAAGCTTTCTGATGTATATCTGTCAAGAAATTAACAATTAAAACACGTGATCAACAGAGATGGGACCCACAGATTAAATTCTGGTTCCCAAGACTTCTAGAATGTTGAATAAACAACAAGAACAACAACAAGCTTTTTATTTCCCCTTTCCAGTGATTTCTTTCTCCAATAATTCAAAATTATGTCCTGAGCAGAGGTGACATAATTTCAGTAGTGAAGCTATAATTAGTGTTTTGTTGTTGGTGGTGGTTGGTTAGTTGTTGTTTTTTGTTTGTTTGTTTGTTTGTTTTCCATCACTGGTAACGTGAAAATTCTGGGAACTTCGCAAGTAAATCTTTTCTTACCTAATTTAGCACCACTTTCTTTTTCCCTGTACCCAAGGAAGCTGGAAATCTGACAGGTACTAAATATTTTAATCATGATTGTAATCAGAAACTAAGTATGTTTAAAATTGTTTTTTTTTTTTTTTTTTTTTTTTTCAGAAATTCCTGCATTGTGATCTGAAAATTATGGCATTGGGTGTTATGTTTGCCAGATTAACTAAGAATCGACCTTGTGCTGTTCCAAGGCACAACAGTAGCACTAAAATCAGTAACCTTATGTGGTGGTTTTACTCAGGTGGGCAGCCGAGCTCCACCACAACTGCTCTCCCACTCCCCCTCTCCTCAAAGAGGAAGGGGGAGAAAATACAACACAGAGAACTCGAGGTTTGAGATGAGAAATGTTTAATTAAAGGGCAAGGGAATGGGGAGGAAAAAAGAAACAAAGGAAACAATAAGTCCACGCGGAAGCACAGAGAGAGGAAAAAAATAAATTATTCTCTACTTCCCATCAACGAGCGATGTTCAGCCAGGTCCTGGGAAGCAGGGCCTCAGAACACATAGTGGTTGTTCAGGAGGAACAGCCCCCTCCCCCACGAGAGCCCCCCTTTTTATTGCTGAGTATGATATCAGGTGTTATGGAATATCCCTTTGGTTGGTTTAGGTCAGCTGCCCTGGCAATGTCCCCTCCTCATCACTTGCCTACCCCCAGCCTGCTGGCTCCTGGGGGCTTGGAAGGAGTCCTGATGCTGTGCCAGTACTACGCAGCAATAGATACAACACTGGAGTGATATCAGTGCTGTTCAAGCTACGAATGCAGAGCACAGCACTGTGTGGGCTGCTTCAGGGAAAAGGTGATTCCAGCTCAGACAGACCCAACACAACTTATGCTGACTGTAACAATTCTGTACTACTCACACGTTCATGAAAAGAATTCATCTTATGCCATGTCTTGCCGCCATGTATATGACCTACATGAATTAAGCAGATTGCTGTGTATGTGGATAAGCAAATATTTAAAAAAAAAAAAAAAAAAAAAAAAAAAGAGCTACTAGGTGAAAAGTGTTCCTGTTTCCTTATGATTAGAATTTGAAAGCTTAGCCTTAGCAACAGTTTCCATAGAACTTCAGGGGATGTCTGGAGAGGAAAAAAAGGAAAAAAGGAGAAAAATAAAAATAAAAGGCAGCTGACTGTCAACCACTGATTTTGGTAAAGAGCTGGGACCAAAAATTTTGATGAAGAACCTTAATGCCAACATGAATCATGTTCAAGACCAGCCATTCATACAGTGCCAGTTCAAAATGCATTTCTTTCCAGGAATGACTTTCATCCAAGCTGGCATTTGAAATAAAAATTTTGCTCTGCTTCAGCAGCATGAAGGCATTAGGGCTTTTTTCAAGCACTGCAGTCTTGAAGCGTAGCTTCTCTTCAAATGCTAGTGCTGGTTACATCTGAAATATAGCATTCTTAATGTTTCAGAAGGAATTATAGTACTTGAATAATTTCTAATTAATTTTGAATGCTATTTGCAAGATTAATATGAAGATGTGCTTTGGTAGATGACCATGACTGTGGTATGTCAGTGTATATAATATTTCCATCCATAAACAATAAATTAATATTTCTCAATATATCCTTGAGTATGTCTTCAATTTTGTACAGTGGAGTATGACAGCTCTTTTCATTCTGATATTTCCTATATAGAAGGATTTCAATAAGATGTAGAGCTCTAAGTCACTCCTGGAGATGTTATATAAGGGAATGCTTGAAAATATAATAACTGGGTTAAACAGCATGGAAGCTCCTAAGACCACTTAGAATACGGCACAGAAGTTGCCTATGAAATATTGTGCTACCAGCAGATGAATCTGCCTGTTTTGGGGGAAACTTAGAATTTGTGGTTTTGAAATGAGAAAGAGAAGCATGAAAAAATACAGTAACAAAATTGTGAAAAGCCTTGAATGTAAAGAACACCTAGGCAGCCTTGCTTGGGTCCCACTGAGCATGATGGAAATTAATACATTCATGTTAAAGATAAGCTAGTGTGAGTTTGAATTGGAAACTTTTGTGCTTTGCAATAATGGTCACTGATAATGATCGCTGATAATTTTTTCAATATGATGTTAGTGTGTTTATTCTTACTTCCTACATCGTGTCTTAATATTTATGCTCTGTCTATAACAAGAACATAGAATTTTGGTGTGATATTTACTTGATTGTTAAGTGAAAGGAAGGCCACTTAGGAAGATATTAGGTGGAAAGTAACACAGTAAAGCTGGAAAATATACTATCTGTAGTCAAAAATATGAATTTCTCATAAAAGATAATGGAAATTTCTACTGAAATTTATGGCTAAAGATCATAAATGAAGCAGATATTTGAAATTTAAAGAAATAAGTGAAAATAGTGTAAGACCAATGAAGAACAAACAGAAGTAAGCTAAAGTGAAACTTGCTTGCTATTCAGTTTAAGTTGCGTACATATCTTAAGTGATTTTTTTTTTACTGTCTTTCTGTTAAAATTCAATGAACAATAACTAATTCTATGTTTATCATCATCATCAAAAAAAAAAAGAAAGCAAACAAACAAAAGAGTTTGTAAGAAAACCATAAGCAATCAAATGTTTTATTTGATTCATACTTTAAATCATTTCTATATTGTAATGTAGACTGATATTGCAAAATACAAGAAGCATTTCATGAAAGGCAAATAAATATTTTAAATATGTCATAATGGGACAATTCTTTTTTCTTATTTAAATTAAATTCCAGGCAAATCAAATTTGTTCCACAGTAATTTTGATTTGTCATATATATCAGTTCCACAGGAACAGGATTTCATTTGTATTACTTTGAGCTTGTCTCCTTTTGTCTGGAAGTGACTGCATCTACAAAAAGAGTACTTCTGCTTTTCTGTTTCTCCTGTCTTTCTGTGATGAATTTTTCTGTGGTGGGTGGGTTAACACTAGCCAACAGCTAAGCATCCACAAAGCTTCTTATTCACTGCTTCCTCCTCTGTCCCTAGCAGGACAGGGGAGAGGATAGAAAGACTGAAAAGAAAACTTTGGGGTCCAGATAAAAAGTTTGATAGGCTGAGGAAAGGAAACGAACAAACACACAAGACCAAAAACACATACAAGCAATGCAAAAGCAATCACTCTCCACCTCCCTCAAGGAGACTGATGCCCAGCCAGTCTCCAAGCAACAACCACCTTGAAAGCTAAGAAACCCCACTTCTTTCTTCTTCTACCTCAGTTTTGTTGCTGAGCATGGTGCTATTTGGTATGGAATACCCCTTTAGCAAATTTGGGTCAGTCTCCTCCAGCTTCTTTCTCGCTTTCTCACAGCTCTCTTACTACGTAGGGGTGAAGTAGGATGCAGAATGTAAACAAAGAGAGAAACAATACATGCTGTGCAAATGCTATTTTGCAACAGCCAAAATATTATCAATACTGATTTAACCATAAATCCAAAACATAGCACCATAGAGGTTGCTATGAAGAAACTTAACTCAGTTCCAGCAAGACCAGTACCATCTTAGGCCAGGTTGCTAATTTTCTGGACAACAGAGTAACTGCTTATAACCTACTCACCCCCAGCTTTTCATTTTCCAACACAAGATACCATGTTGCTTGTTGCAATCTCAAACAAAGTTATTAGATTTGCTTGAGAGGTGAGAGATGAGGAGGTGTTATAAGTTCAGGGTCTATAAAATCTTTCAAGATCAGACCAAAGAAATGCACTAAATGACAGATTTGTTTCAAGTAAAGTTTGCTCCCTCCAGAGCTAATGCTTGGCTGAGGAAGCATCAGATAATGACAATGCTAGAAGTGCACAAGAGCTAGAATAAAATAAAAACTAACTTTCATATTTACTTTTGTCTCTACCTTAAAATGTAATAATGAAGGTGGAAATCACTACCATCCATGCAGGAAACTATTACCATCCATGAATCAGCTGTTACCTATACAGATAGCTTTGACACTTCATAGCATCCACTGCTGTTTTTCAGAGAAGCCAGAAAGCTCACACCTATTAGAGAGCTGGGACTGCCAAATGTGTGTGTAGAGAACTTCCATGCTGTGCAAATTACTACTGAAATTACATCTGCCTCTTATAGCTACTGTTTATCCAGTGTACTTTGCTGTTTTTCTATCAGCTGAAATGAATGTTAATTTGGCAAAACAGCCAAAATAGATATGTATTCTGTTGTGCTCCACAGTTGAGCTTCATTAAAAGCTTTAATCTAAACTTCCACCATGGGAAGTCTCACAGAGCTAAAATAGGAGTTCATTAAAAGTGTTTGATTTCAAACCTAGGTCAGGTCTCATGAGCACATTTTCTTTACACCCCCATCCCTATTTCACCCCCCTGTCCCCACCTCCAAGGTATTAAAAAAGCATTGCAATTACTTTTTGGAGAAAATAAAGCCTAGTTCAGTTCACAAGCTTTGGTCTTTGATTTTATGTCAAACAAGAGATTCCTTGAATCAAGTCAGTTTGCTGTAGGCAGCTATATTACTCAGAATAGAGGACATATTTTTTCTAAAGGACAGGAAGAATAATGTTTGTGCCATTCTAGCATAGATTTAGCAACAACCAATGATGCAGCCCTTTACCAATTCAAAATATAAGTGAAGCTGCCTGTGATGGCAAGCTTTATCCCCAAGCAATATGGGGAAAAAATTGTGTCCAAACTTTAGCAAACAAAGCCCAGTAGTCCTGTCTTACTGTACACAAGCCTTTACATATGTAGCAAATCTAAAAAGGAAATAGCATGGCAAAGTTGGTGAGGCACTATACTAAAGTAATACATCAGGCAGCAACTGAAATCGCTGTACAGCTACAGTAAAATTGCAACAATGTTTAGCCAGGAAATCCTGAGCAGTTTTTCTGAATTCTTAGAACAAATGTATTATTGTAGCAATGGCTACATGGAATTATATGTATTATCTATGGAGGAAACATACACACATTTTTAAAAAGGGAAAAAAGGAAGACCTGGAGAACTCCAAGCCAGTTGAGCTCGCCTATGTACCAGGCAAGATCATGGAGCAGATTCTTCTGGAGAATTTGTATAGGCACACACAGAACAGAAAGCTGATTGGTGACAGCCAGTATGACTTCACCAAAGGCAAATTGTACCAGACAAATGTGATGGCCTTCTAAGACAGTGTTACAGCATTGATGAACAAGACCAAATGACATCATCTGCCTGAACTTGTGCAAAGCATTTGACATCATCTTGCACAAGATCCTTCTCTCCAAATTGGAAAGATGGATTTGATGGGTGGACTTCACGGTGGACAAGGAATTGGCTGGATAATTGCATTCAAAGAGTTGCTATCAACAGAGACTGGTGATGAGTGGTGTCCCTCAGAGGTCTTCATTGAGTCTGGTATTGTTATGCATCTTTGTTGGACACAAGGACAGTGGGATGGAGTGCATCCTCAGCAAGTCTGTGGATGACACTAAACAGTGTAGTGCGGTCAACATTTTGGATGAAAGGCATTTTGATCCAGAGGGACCTTGACAGGCTTGAGACATGGGCCCATGCAAACCTCATGAAGTTCAACAAGGCCAACTGCAAGGTTCTACACCTGTGTGGTTGGGACAATCCCAAGTACAAATACAGGCTGGATGATGGCTGGATAGAGAACAGCCCTGCGGACAAGGGCTTAGGCATACTGGTGGACAAAAAAGAAAAAAATATGATCCAGCAATGTGCACTTGCAGCCCAGAAAGTCAACCCTATCCTTTGTGGCTAGCAGGTCAAGGGAGGTGATTCTTCCCCTCTACTCAGTTCGTGTGAGACCCCACTTGGAGTACTGTATTCAGGTCTGGGGCCCCCAGCACAAGAAGGACATGGACATTTCAGAACCAGTGCAGACGAGGGCTAAGAAGATGATCAGGGGGCTGGAGCACCTCTCCTCTGAAGACAGGCTGAGAGAGTTGGGTTTGTTCAGCCTGGAGAAGAAAAGGCTCCAGGGAGACCTTACAGTGGCCTTCCATTACCTAAAGGGGGCCCAAATGAAAACAGGAGCAGGACTCTTTGGCAAAGAATGTAGTGATAGGACTAGGAGTAATGGTTTTAAACTGAAAGAGTGTAGATTTAGATTAGATATAAGGAAGAAATTCTTTACTATGAGGGTGGAGAGGCAGTGGAACAGGTTGCCCAGAGAAGCTGTGGGTGCCCCATACCTGGAAGTATTTAAGGCCAGGCTGGATGTGGTTTTGAGAAACCTAGTGGGAGGTGTCCCTTCCCATGGCAGTGGGGTTGGAATTAGATGATCTTTAAGATGATCCCTTCCAACCCAAACCATTCTCTGATTCTATGATTTCCCCATGTATGAAATGAAATTTTGATATTGTCACAAGAACATTGTAAATCTCTAAATTTCTCACCCATCAAAACTCAATTGTCCACCAAATACTAAGGAACTTTCCTAAAGAATGGGAAGAAAAGAAAAAAAATAACCTTCAGTAGAATTTTGTCCTTTAGTTCTAGACTAAAAGTATCTATTATTATCATTACCTTCTTTCTTTGATAGAGAGATAGCGCTTTTTGCTTTTGGACTTTTGCTTTTGTGGCAACTATTTTGTTCTATTTACTAAAGGCAAAGTGCTTGTGTGTTTTAATATCTTTCTTGAAGCCAGAAGAAACCTGAGATTATGTTTTATATAAAATGATCATTTCTCTCTAGAGGTAGTTCCAGTTGTAATTTCTTCACATGAACACATTGTAATTTCTGCACTTGAACATATAGTCAGTTTCAAGTTACTCCCTAAGCTGAATACTCTTACTAAAAATTAAATAAAATTAAATTATTTTGAGATTGTCTCCAATCTTTTCTTTTACGTGCTCTTTAATACAATTTGCTTCATGTTTTCAACCCTTGTAGGAAATGTTTTAGCCAGAATAATCTAGATCCATAATCACCTAACCTAATGTTAACTATAACCATTACAAATTTTTGGAATTATTTTTCTCTATAGATTTTTCTAGGATTTCCAGGAGCCTAATAGCTCACAGGTATAATAACCATAGTTAGCATGTGTTTTCTATTTCCTTCCCAATTTATTTTAAAAACATATGTATATTTACATCTACTTATTAATAAATACATATGTGTAACATAATTTCTACACATAGATCAATGTGCAAATACATATTATTTTCACTTATAAGAAAGTTTGTATGTGGAAAGTAGGAAGTATTGCTATTTTTAACCATTTTGTAAATTGACCTGAACAAATCCACGCTCCAAGGCTTCTTAAACTCCCCACATACAGGGATGTAAATATAAACCAGTTTCTGATTCAGTGGGTTATTTGTATTCATGACAGCTTGAACATAGGTTCCTTATACCTTTCAAATTCTCCTGAACATCAGTATCAGACACCAAGATCTGCATTTGGAAAGCAGTTTACAGAACATATACACAGATAGTTTTATACTATATTGATCTAGTTGAACAGACAGTGTGTCCTGGTTTCAGTTAGAACAGAATTAATTTTCTTCCTGGTAGCTGGTGGAATTCTGTGTTTTGGCTTAGGATGAGAAGAGTGCTGATAACACCCCGATGTTTTAATTGTTGCAGAGCAGTGCTTATACCAAGCCAAGGACACCTCAGCCTTTTGCTCTGTCCTGCCAACAGGCAGGCTGGGGGTGCAGTAAGAGCTGGGAGGGGACAGACCCAGGACAGGTGACCCAAACTAGCCAAAGGGGTTTTCCATACCATCTGACGTCATGCTAAACAATATATAGGGGTGGCTAGCCAGGGGAGGGGGCCGGACTGCTCGGGGTTAAGCTGGGCATCGGTCAGTGGGTGGTGAGCAATTGCATTGTGCATCACTTGTTTGTACATATTATTAGTAGTAGTACTATTATCATCATTGTATTATTATTATTATTATTATTATTATTATTATTATTATTATTATTTTCCTGTCTTATTAAACTGTCTTTATCTCAGCTCACGGGCTTCACTTTCCATTTCTCTCCCCCGTCCCAGAGAGGGAGGGGGGAGGGTGAGCAAACGGCTGCGTGGTGTTTAGCTGCCAGCCAGGTTAAACCACGACACAGTGTAATAGGGGATCTGGGCAAGAATAATAGTAACCATTCATATTGACAATTTTATATGGCATTGCTTGTGTTTCCTTGCAAGCTTAAGTAGTAAGTTGTCTTTATATACACTACTGCTTAAAAACATTCTAGTCAATAGCAACTTCATTACAAGTAACATTTGGTAGCAATTTCATTTCTGCAAGTTGAAATAGCATTAAAGATATCATGCACTATACTGAAAGGAGGAAGGAAATACATACTAATTGCTCCTTCATACTTTTCTTGAGATACAATTGAAGCAGTTCATTTAACTGCACTAAAACACAGTTGACTAGATGAATAAAAAGCCATCAGCAAAGTTGTCATTTCAATTTTTAACTCATTTCCTCTCTATCTCTGTTTCACAGTTTGTGCTACAAGGGTTTATCCCCACAACTCCTAGACAAAAGCAACTTATGAATAACTAGTCTCAACATCAAAAATGTCTAGTAAAATGGAAAAAAAAATGAAGTGACTAATAAGAAAACCTCAGACAAGTCTTATGAGGTCCTATGTATAGTAGCTTTAGTAGTAAGAGTGTTAGTGAGAATATTGTACTGCTTTTGCTGCTTCTCTTGGGAATGGAATGGTAAGCTGTACTCTCACTGGAGGATGCTTTGCTCATCTTCTATGAGTGCATGAATAACTACACAAACCAAAGAACCTGCTGTTCTCAAGCAGCATTCAGAAACCCTTGCTTTTCAAAACAATTGTAGATTTTTGTTGTTCAAGTCTGGCAAGTTGGGTAGAAAAGTCTCATTAATCAGTGGTTATTATCTGGAACTAGAGCTGCTCAGAAAGGGTAATTGTTTTAATATGGAATATCTACTTAGCTCTCTGCATGCCAGGAAGGTTCTGGTACAAGACCTCTTCAGCTGGATAACCATTTCCTTTTGTAGGACCTAGCTCTGCCTTCATTCTTCCCCATGTATAGTATCAAAGCTTAAGCCACCTGGTTTAATGTCATGGACGGTGGAATATCAGAATTTATAGTGGAGTCCCACAGTCCACTGCTCTGAGGTGCAGTGCTGCTGACAGAATGCATGAAAATCAAGATTTCAAATAGTCTGAGCTGCAGTTGTGACCAGATTCATATCTTTCAGACCTGACATCTTAAAATCTAAGACTATGGACAGTGTCTAAACAAAGTACTGCATGCGACAGTGTTGTAGATAGTGAATCATAGACTCATAGTATGGCTTGAGTTGGAAGGGACCTTAAAGATCATCTGATTCCCCCCCTCTCCCCTCCCACTCATGGATAGGGACACCTCCCACTATACTAGTCTTGCAATTTATTTCGCTGCCTTACTGTTGTCAGTTTTGTATAGACTATGAGGCAGAAAATTTGACAGAATACAATGTGGTAGTTCTGTTTTTATTGCTGGACAGCTCTGCCTTTTTACAATGGGTGGCTTAAAACAACAGATTGGGGTGAAGTGAGCGTAGGACAATGCATAATCAAACTAATCAAGCTCTACCTGCATGTTGCCTGAAAACTAGCACCGCCATCAATGTTACCTTGTGTGACTTCCTCTACAGTTTTTCTATGAGTTCCAAAGGTTACTTCACTTGAAAGATTTCATATTTGTTATCATTATGTAACTCCTAGACTTCTTTAAGTTCCTTCTTCAGCATCTGAATATTTTTAAAGTCACAGTCTCTCCCATATTAGTAGGGAGACCTAAATTTGACATGGAACTTCTTGGTTATAACCATCCCATATTAACGTAAATGTTGATTCAATTCCTGCTTTTGCAGAACCGTAAATATCTACTGAGTCCATTCAAATTGACTTTACTTCAGTGAATTATCTTGCAAAGGAGCTGTAAGGCAAATATATTTACTCAGGGGTGATGGTCATGGCAGTGGTGGTGAGTGTGAGCTGGTGGGTATGTATACAAGCACAGGGAGAGAAGGCTTCCCTTGATTATTGGATCCCTTATCCATGTCTTAAATGAAATAATTGACTCCCTTAAAGACTTAATTTTTCTAAAATTTTAATACATCCAACCACAGTTATTTTTAACAACTAGTGAATCTTACAGTAAATTGAGAATTTCAACAGGTGAGGTGGATGTTCTTTGGACTATAAGGAACCATTATGTTTGTAACTCAAAAATAACCCTTGATCTGTCCAAGGAATTTTAGAACAACAGACATATTTTGAAAAGAAGTACTTAGTATCAGTGTGGCCTTATCCAGACAGAAACTAATTTGAGAATGCTTTCTCACACTCCCCATGAAATTCTGTCCTCCCTCTTTCCCAATGAGAGCAACTAGTTTCTCCTTATAGAATCAACTGCAACCAATTCTTCTTACATCTATCAAGTAGAGCACAACTCCTTTCATGAGAAACAATGCAGTATTAAATGATTGTTGCTTGGCAGCTTGTGTTGTTGACCAGGGTAGGAGAGATGTAGAGCTGTGGTGTCTAGGAGAGAACATGGCACGCTTCACCTCTTTTCAAGGGCTATGAAGATTTTGCTCTTGTTCCTGGCTAAAGAAAGTGTCTGCCTCTTCTACTAACACTGGGAAAAAGTATTTGTTATCTCTTCAGGACAAAGGCAAGATGGCATATGGAAATATCTTTAAACACTTGTGTTCAGGAGGTGTATTAGTTTATTAGGTCTGTAATGCTTCTTTTACAGTGCACAGATATACCGAGGTTATTCACATATGCAAAGATATCATACAAATCCTTATGTTAGTCTGATGGATGAGAGAAGTTATTTGTACTTTTGGTCTTTTCTGAAGATGTGATAGTCATATAAGCAAAAGTCTAGTCTAAAAGTCTATAGGCCAATACCACATTTGGGTGCTTAAATTATTGTTCAAAGAAACAGCGATTTCAAAAGTGATGAGATCCAATGACAGAATTGAAATAATTCTCATGCCAGATTTTAGAATTATGCTTATGAAAATGTGATTCCAAGGTTTTTGAATCAGACAAACAGTTGACAATATCTGCATCCAAAAACATATTTGTATTTTGATGATTCTCATTTTCCAAGGCCCAGTGCTTATCTCCACTGTAGGTAATAGAAAATAAGAGTAAACTCTTGATTTTTAAAGTGTTATTTAAATAAATGAAACAGAAGAGCAATCAGAAGAGCATTTTTTTTTCCATATGTTCAGACAGATTTGTGTCCATTTCTAAATGCAAGAGAGAAACATTTTGAGCTTTGCTTGCTGCTAATCTGGAGCTTCATATATGTGACAGTCCTACTATTCAGCAAACATCAATTTGGTCCTCTTCTTGGCAATATGATTTTTCCAAGCCTTCATTTCCCTGAAAATACATCCTGCAAATCAGCTATAGAAAAAATGTTAGATAAGAGAAATAATATCATTTTCCTGTTCCTCATGAGAGACTGTAGATTTCATGTTTTTCTTGGTATTTGGTTACAGCAATTTATCGAGGTGCCTGCTATCATATACCTAGCTCAGTAATATGATTCTCTTCACATGCATTCCATTATATTAATTTAGTTTCTACTCATAAAGAAATTAGAATAAATAAGCTGTACATAGGGGCTTATATTAGGTCTTTCTCTCCTCTGTGTAGATTTTAAGTGAATTTGGTTTTGTTCTCTTTGCAGTAGAAAGGTGCTGGAATATGTATAGATAGTATAAGCATATACTTCTTCAGGAACATGGGGCATGATTAATTTGCATGAGTAAATTAGTATATATTATTAGACTCAAATAAAATACATTGATATACTTAATTATACATTAATATGCTTTGTATTAATATACATTAATATACAAAATATTAATTTACATGAGTAAATTAATTTACATAGAAGACATGCCTGAAGGTTGTCTTTAACATGAACACTTATTATTTTTTTCTTGTTTCTACATGTCTTTTTGAAAAATATTAAGAAGAATTGCACATCTGACTGAGCACTTATATCATCCTGCAGATATTTCAGAGAAAACAGCTGAGTATATAATTATGTATTAAACAAATCTTACAACAGCATTGTTCTCAGCAGGAGAAGAAGCAAAGATATTGTCAGAGATGTGAGGAATGCTAGAAAACTCAGGGTTGCTATTAATTTTACAGGACACCCAACTACTTGAAACTAAGCTATTTATGTTAAGGCACAGCTTTGCCTCTGTTCATGCAATAATACTGTTCCCTTACTTTTAAATTTTTTATAGAATTTTACTGTCTTCTTTTCTGGTTGTTTGTATATACAGCTGATTTTATTTCATTTATTTTATTTTTTAAGTAAGTGTACAAGTGAAAAATGAAGCACTTATACATAATTAAACTAAAACACCTGCAAATCTTAATTAAATTTCCTGGTGTATTTTCATTGAGAGATATTTGAAGCCTTTATATATATGAAGCTTTTAATCATATGATAACACAGTTGTGCTCAGCTTCATTACACATATGGAATAAATGACAAACACTTAGGGATTTATTCGGTAATTTACCTTATACTGGCCAATATTAGTGTCAGTATAAGTGATATAACTAACCTTTTTGTAACTAAGAATAATAAATCACAACTGATTAGCTACAATATAGACACGAGAGGCATCAGAAATTTATGGACAAAAAAAGAAAACCTCCCATTTATATTGTTCAGACACAATTTTATTTGAAGATGGTAATGCTAGATAGCTCAGCTAAGATTAGTTGAGATATTTGCAAGAGTGAGAAGTCTCACAGGGAATGGTTTGGCTGAGCCCATTTTCCTCTGCATTGGAAAAAAAAAATGAGTACGCACCAGGAGCAATTAGATCGCTTGGGTGAGAGGGTGAAGCTTTATGTGCTCTAACAAGGTTTCCTGCATTGCAGTCATTCCCCTGTCAGATATGGTCACGGGCTAATACCTTGTACCCAAATTAGAAGAGTGAGATTATTCTGTGATGCCCTTCATGTATGAGAGGATGCACCAGCTGTTGTGTGGGAGGTGGGTAGTGAAGGGGTATGAAAGTGGAGGATGACCTGTGGTTTTTGATGACTTTACAAACTAACACATAGATAAGCAAAGGTTGCAACTCACTTTAAAGACAGCCAGACTTACTGCATCATTTTGATGTGGGGGAGAGACTGGCTGTCCCAGAAATGGTCATCCCTTGTGCTAAAATCAGCAATCCCATTTTATTTGTTCAAATGCATTTAAGAGCAATATCTTTTGTTATTGTTGTTTTTAATCCTTTTTTTTTTTTTTTTTTTTTTTTTTTCCAGTATGTGGAAACAAATGTCTGTACTTTAACATTACATAGTTAAAAGATATATATATATACACACACACCATTTAAAGCACAAGCCTACTTTAAGGATGACATATTTTCCAGCATTTCACAAAGAGGTTTGTATCTGCAAAGAGCTCTTAGTGCTGGAGTTAGCTCTTAGTGCTGGAGTTAGTCAACAGCCAGTTTAGTAAGCGTGGAGCTCTCAAATACTTTCTGTAAACATCTGAGTCTCACCTCTGAGTATGTTGTGACCCTACACAAGTTTTAGGTCATTAGTTACATGCCTACATATGGCAGTGAAAAATCACCATATCCCTCTTGGAACAAAGCAGACAGTAATTAGGCTATATGCAAGTTATTTCAGGCTTTTGTATTTTTTTTCTCTTCAATATATATAACCTTATGAATCTTGAACGAAGTTTCCTAATTCAAGAGTCATTTAGAGTTGTTGTTTTTGTATTCCCTTCAATTTATTGTTCCAAATCATCCCACATTGTAGATAAATTTTTAAAGAAGAAAATACATTTCCTTAAAAATAAAAACTATATTTTGTATTGTGCAATTCAAAGCAATAAAAAAATCATACTGTGATAATAAAATTGCAGACATATTATTGCTGGCAAAAGAATAAATTAGGATAAGTACCCTAAGACATAATAACAGCATTCAAATAATACATACAACGAAAGTAACAGAATGTTGACTGCAATTATTTATGGCAATAGTGAGTTGTGGGCTTTATATATCATAGACAAAGCACAAGGTTTCAGAGATAATGTGGACATGCCACTGGATGCTTTTAGTCTACTATCAGTTTTTATTTTCAATTTCAATACACAAAATAATTGAAGTAATAATATAAAGTAAACATAATGTGAAGTAAAAGTAGTAAAACAGCATAAAGTAAAAGTGTAAATGAAAGTGCAAACTATACATAAGAAAACCAAGAAAATTCTAAAGAAGTGTTTTGATCCTAGTGCTCAAACAGTTTTTCTGTTAATACAGATGAAGTTATCTGAACAGAAGAAAAAATATTTTTTCTGGAAAACCAACAGGTGCTGGATCAACAGTTTTATGTGATAAATTTTTGTTCTCTTATATCTATTCTAACTTTCACTCTAGGACTGGTAAACACAGCAAAATTCTCATTGATTCTGCCTCCTTAATTCCAGAATAACTACAGGAACTTGATTTAATTTAGGATTGTTTCTTCCTTGTATTGGTACTCATTGGCATACATAAACCAGACTTCCCAGCACCAATGAAAATTTTGGAACTGAACCATCTGAAAAATATTGTTTGTGGAAAATGACTGGATAAAGTATCTTTCAAGTTTTTTCTCTGTAGGTATTTATATCAAATTATATTATATAGGCATTCACATAAAATGTACCCTGATCAAAGGATATTACGTTAAAGATATTTTGAAAACATTTACAGGGAAAAATAAAATACAATCATCTTTTCTAACTACAGTGAAGCTCGCTATATGCTAAACAAGTGTGTCTTACTAGGTAAAAAGGAAAGAATTCTAAAATTGTTAAATATGACACCACATATTTATAGTCATTAAAATGGAGGTTGTCTTCAATATTTTCTAACTGGACTTAGGTGGGAATAATAGACTCAAGTTATTCCTGCTATGTACATCTGTCCAATGAAAATTTATTTTCCCTTAAAAAATGGGAACTTCCAGTATGACACATACTGAAACAGGAAGTGGAAGACTCAAGAAATCAAACAGGACTCCAAAGGAAAGGAAGGAGCTGTTGGCAATTCTATTCTATTAAAAACTATCAGGCATCATCATGATGAGATGTGTGTAAGACCTTGTTCACCAACAAACTGAATGGCGATGTCAAGTGGAAAGTAGTGTGTTGTGATTACAAGCATCATGTGTTTCTGCAATAGGCTAAAAGAGAGATTATGTACAATACCATTATGTACAATTTTGATTTCATTTGAGTTACCAAAAGACCTGATGTTCTTTAGATATGGGTTTAGCCTTTCCTAGTATAACTCTCAGAAAACTCATGAAAAACACAGCGACTGTGGTAACTGTTCCAAGCATGATACATATTCACTTTTTGTATGGTTTTGATGGCATTCTTTCCTTATTGTTGTCCGCATTTGGTGATTTTACTGCCTGGTTTGAAGTGCTTTATTAAAACTCTATTACTGTATAAAGCATTGTCTAACCCATGCATACAAAGCAGCCCTGTTATCCGGAGATCTAGAGATTCTCAAATCACACAGCATATCCAGAGCAGAGCTCCTCTTCTTTAATATGAAAAAACTGTATTATGAAAAGTGCTCAATAACATGTGATATACAGGTCCTTTTCTTTTTTATTTATTTATTTTTTTTAATAATATTTTCTTTGCAATGTGTTCCTCTAGCAGCAAGTACTGAAGAAACAATGTCAGATTTTTGAAGGAAACATCAGTAATTATTTTGGGAGCACTCATGTTGTCTTACTGTAGAGTGTATTTCTATAATAAAGATTATGATGAGAACACTTTAACTCATGTGATCTATTGTTATAGTAATGTTTCCGATAAAGACAGAAAACACAGTGTTATATTTTTTTCTTTGCTACCATCCTAACAAAGCATCCAGCAACAATGTAGTCTACTGTGATTGTCCTCAGACACCATGAGATTAGTTAGTTTTCCTACTTACTTTCTATTTAGAACCACAAAGAAGCCTTCCAGTACACAGCTTCATTAATGAAGAAACAAAACAACTGTTTGCAGTTGTTGCCAAAATACCAGTTGTTATTGCAAGTAGCAAAAACAAAAGGTACTTTCCAACCCTCAGGTACTACAGGGTTTTTGCTACCTGTGACAGCTGGCATGTATTTGTATAAAATGTTATGTGCTTTTCAAAAATCCATGTATATAATGCTATTGGGTTGTTTAGGAGAAAAAAAAATAATAAAAATTATTCACTATTGAAATGATGTTTGTCTTTTTATTTCTTCCAAGTATAGCATGAAGACTTAGCAAAGTAATTGTCATTCTCCACTGCAGGATCAGTTTTGCTGAAATTCCAAGTCAATACATTGGGATTGCCCAATATAAACTGAAAAGTATGTATTTTATCAAACCAGCAACACTGCACTGAAACACTCCCCAGTGACAATTAATCTGTTAAAGAAGTCTTAATTCCCATTTCTTCTTCTGTAAGCCTTCGTGCTGCCTGAATTATATCAGTATATCTTTCTGGGGAACAAATGCATAAATTGGTGAGTTAGGAGTTAGCTTTGCATTTAGTTCCTGAACCAGTCACTCAGAATCATACCTCTGCCCCATTAGAGATTTTGTGGTGTGTCAGTTGTAACATTTTGGTTCTGGTTTTGTCTGCAGTTTTCTGTTTTAATGGTGTAGCATTGTCTCATTTGGGAGAGAGATGCTGCAGTATCAGTTGTGATAAGTAAAGAGCACAGTTGGCTTAGTCTTCCGAATTCCTTGGTGCTGATTTTTCTCACAGAAAGAGCTAAAGGATTTTAAACCTTTCTAACAGCTAACTGTGACTGTCTTCCAACTGCCAATTTGTATTCCTAGCTGACAGGCCTTGAATGCAACTCAAATAGTTGTCAGAAATTGGAGTCAAAAAAGGAGCTTTAAATAATACATGACATTCAAAAAGGAGCTAAGCTTGTAATGTGTTTCTGAAAAGCACGACCTGCAAAGGGCTTTTTTATTATTTTTTTTCCTAGTAGTATTTTTTTTCCTAGTGGTATTTAACAGAAGATCCCAAGAAACTGCAGTGTCAGTCCAAACCTCTAAAAAAGCTAGGCTAGAAGTTTTGCTGAAGCTGATATTAGCCACGTGGAATATTGAAGAACAAAAGGGAACAAACAAACAAACAAACAACAACAACAACAACAACAAGCCCCAGCAACAATGAAAAGCCAAAAAAAAGGTTGGGAAAAAACCTGACTTGAATGTGTATGTATCTTTTTAAAGATTCAGGTAGCCTCTGACTCAAAAGATTGCTCAGGATGTTGTTCTTTCTGTTTGTTTACCTTTATTTTTGCTGAGCTGCTTTGTTCATTGTTGGATTTTAGTGCACACTCTGCTCAAGAGAGAAATTGGCACATTTGTTAAATATTCAGATAGACATTGCTGCAGGTATGTCAAAGAATAGAAGAGCAAGATAACTATTCTGGGCACAAAACCTATGACACTGAAAATTGCCTTAATCACTGTCTGTGCTGGTTAGCTGTGATCATTTGGGGCTATTGTACAGTTCTTGTGCCTCTCGCAGTCTCTAGCATTTGTCATACAAACTAACTTTTAAATTCTTGGTTCCACCTTGGAATTGTCAGTGCTGAGGTGAGCTCCTGCACCCTCAGTTCTTCATCTGGAAGAAGTTTGGTGCTATCAAACAGGCTTCACCAAAAGCTAGCACAAAAAGCAAGTGAATAATTTAACATAGGACAAACGTTCTGATTTTGTAAAACTCCTGATTGACTGACAAGAAAGTATTTCTCCACCATTAAAATTGTATAAATTCTGACCTGTCCCTGAATTGGGACAAAGATTTCTTTAAAATATTTGCATTTTTTGCAGGCTACAGGAACTATTTTCTGTCCCATTCTAATTCAGACACTTGGTCAAAAAAATTGTATTCAGTCTTCCCTTCGGATACAAAGCACCCAAGTTGATGAATAAGAAGGGGATAACACTTAGATAATTAAAATGATAATTAGATCATTCCAGTGCAATGGTATGTTGAATTCTAGTATTATAGTTCCTTGTACATTATTTTATATAGTGATGGCATAGTGAGCATGTTCAGTTCTGTAAGCACTGATGCAAAAGTGAAATAGAGTTAGGTCACGTGGAAGAGGAAATTATCTTTTGTGTCTACTCCTTTTCAAGCAACTCCAGTGCTACCATTGTAAAGAATAGTTGCCTGGTGAGAGCAGGAGCCATCCCATCAGAAAGCAGCAGAGAAGCAGATGCTCCATGAGGGGGCCAAGCTCAGAGCTGCAGGTTACCCTACTGCAGGCTGTGAACTGACTGATGGGACACCTTACAGCTCTGAACTAAGTGGGTGATATTTGCAGGGTCTGTTAAAAGTTTGGGGATAATCAAACAAAGTGAAGAAACAAGTCACATTTGGGGTCAATCCAGGAAGTCCAGTGAGGAAAAGCAAGAGACAGGGACAAAGACAGGCAGCCTGTAACATAGGTTCAAATTTGCTCCATGAAGTTAGGCAGAGATAAGACTACCTAGAATACAGATCCCATCAGTAAAGGAGATGGGGGAACAGGGTTGAGCTCAAGCTTCTTACAGTGTATCTCAGGCAAGGTGTAGGAAAAATTTGCCATACCATGGAAGTTGGAGTGATTTGAATGATTCTGCATTTCTAGTTTCAAGGTTGAATAGGAAAAGATCTCTCTACTACACAGAAAGGGAAAGTTTTAAATTATTTGGGGCATTTAGGAGTTATATCTCAGATTCTCTACTCTATTTGGCATGATATCAAGCAAAAAGAGTAATAATAGAATCACTTAGGTTGGAAAAGACCTCTAAGATCATCAAATCCAACTATTAACCTAGCAATGCCAAGTCTACCACTAACTCATTTCCCTAAGCACCATATCTATGTCTTTAAAATACTTTCAAGGATGGCAACTCAATCACATCTCTAAGCAGACTGTTCCAATGTTTCACAACCCTTTCAGTGAAGAATTTTTCCTTATATCCAACCTAAACCTCCAACTCAAGGCCATTTCCTCTTGTCCTATCACTTGTTGCTTGGGAGAAGAAACTGAGCCCCTCCTCACTACATCCTCCTTTGAAGATGTAGAGTGATAAAGAGACTTGTTTTCTTGACAGACCCTTCACCAGCTTTGTTGCTCTTCTTTGGCCATGCTCCTGCACCTTGATGTCTTTCTTGTAGTGAGGAACCCAAAACTGAACACAGCATTCAACGTGTAGCCTCACCAGAGCCAAGTACAGGGGGACGATCACTTCCCTAGTCCTGCTGGCCACACTATTTCTGATACAAGCCAAGATGCTGTTGGCCTTCTTGGCTACCTGGGTACACTGCTGGTTGATAGCCAGCTATCAAGCAATACCCCCAGGTCTTTTTCCACTGGTCTACTTTCCAGACAGTCTTCCCCAAGCCTGTAGTGTTGCATGGGGTGGTTGTGATCCAAGTGTGGGACCAATTTCTGTCCAATACCAGAAATGCAGTTACATAAATAACAGATAGGGTGCTGGTAGACAGCATGTGGGAAGCTACAGAATGCTTTGGAGGATATGTAGAACAATGGCATGTGATGTGCACAGGGAAAAGGAGGAATCCTGCTCAAACAAAGGTTATGTGTTATGTCAAAAGAAGTGTTGTGCAGCATATAGTTTGGGAAGGAAGACTAGAGAAGAAGATGGTGGGATAATGGTGTGATCATATTACAAATAATGATAATCACTACCCTGTGTACAGTATGTTTATACTGAAAGAAGGCAGATTGCCAAAGGAGCAAAAAGTAGTATTGGTTTTACTGCTATTAGGTCTTGAGTGGGGGAGGGGGCAGTTCATTTGAGGGGAATGTTTTTCTGCAGTTTCTGCACAATATCTTGTTTGAATTCAGGATGTTTTATAAAGTAGGACCGAAGCTAACACAAACTTTTTGTACCTCTTGGCATATTTTCTTTTGCATCTCTTAAACTCCTGATGTTCTCTTAGCCGTTTCTTACCTGTCTGTGTTGTTTCAAAGTGTCTGTCTGAAGGTTTGTTTGCACCTGAACTCTGTTTTTCAGACACTGTAAATATCCATGGAAATGCGACAGTTTTGGCTTTGAGCTTAAATCAAAACATATCCTGGACATTTATATATACAATACATGCTTCTGTCTGCCAGAATAGACATGTTTATGTTACTAAAATCACAATTGTTTTAAATACTTAAAACATCTCTTTTTATTTTACAACACGGCATTTCTGGGTTCAGTAAAAACTTGGAAAAATAATTGTATATCCTGAACATGTAATTTTAGTTCAGGATTACCTGTTTCTAATTCCATTAATTTTGGATAGGCATTTTCTTAAGGGTACATTTGATTTGTTCCCTTAATTATTAGAATAGAAAGTATCTCCTAGGATTTTCCTTCCCTCTGCTAAAAGAGCACTTGTGGTCCCATCCCAACAAAACATCCCAACAAAACATTGATGGCAACTAGGAGTCAAAGTAGGAAAAGTTGTCCAGGAATACCTCAAGTGCCACTTTCTGCATAGATTTAACATCTTTCTTGTACTTAACAAAAACCAAGCAATCTTTTCTTCTTTTTTCTTTTTTTTTCTTTTTTTTTTTCTTTTTTTTTTTCTTTTTTTTTTTTTAAGTAGTTTTCCCCTTTTTTGACTTTTATCTTTTTTTTCCCCCAGATGTATTAGTATATAATGCAGATAGTCTGTAAATTTGTTTCAAGTAGGCTGGAGAACAGTAAGTGATGGCAAGAAGAGAGGCAATGTGTTCCTGTATGTTTGCACACATATTTCTTTTAAATACTATTTTTGTATGCATGATGTCTGCCTTGTTTTATAGTAAGACATGAAGCAAAACTCAAGTTCAGATTCCAAACTAGAAACCTAGATGTATCTACTGTCTCTATTATTGTTTCAGAGAAGTAATAATCTTGTTCAGAATTTGAGCTAGAAAAATTAAATCTGTAAGTTTAGTTTATGAAATTTACTTTAACTCTTCCTGAGAAGAATACTACTGCTGCTTTTCCAAACACTTTATAAGACAACTGATTGCAAACTTCCTTAGATCTTGCAAGAAAAATTAGATGACTGTTAGTGCATATCTCTTCGCTTTTCTCCTTAAGTTGTAAAAAACATTTTCCTAGGCTGGTGGAGTTCATTGCAAGGCAGACTGGTGCATTTGAAAGATTCACAAGGTCAGGTCCTGCCTCCAATGTGTGCACAAATTTCACCAAAGGTGATTTAATGTAAGGATCCTGTATAGGATCTCTAAAAAGAATATCAGGGTAAGCCACAGCTAGATAGGTGTTCTTTGTAAATCTTGGGTGTTGCTTTTGGGTGCAATATTTGTACTGTAACTTAAATTCATTTGGATGAATAATATAGACAGAAACAAACATAAATTGGTATTAAATAGCATATTATTTTAGTTCTAGGACTAAATGCACACTAAATCCCAGTTCTAGGACTATGTATGTTATAGCATGGTTTATGTGAAAGTCTCAAATAAATTTTTGTTCAGAGTTTCCAATTCCTCCCTTCCTATTTTCTCTATTGTCAGTTCCCTGTTTTAGCATCAGCTACAAAGGCTAAAGGTAAAATAATATTAATCTGAATCTGTGTAATTTAGAAGAACAGAGACAGGATAAGGTACCTTGATTATGTCCAGTTGATTTTGCAATGAGTTAGCATGTATATGTGTGTGTGTGTATGTTGGAATATGCCTATCTATCTCTATTTAGGAGACATAGATTAAATGAATATTTCTTCTCCGACCCTGCCATTTACTTGTTCCTCATCCCACCATAAAATAAGTGGCAATATTTTAAAAAACATTCCTCATAATCTGAAATATTTCTGTGGATTGTTCTGGAGCAATAAAGGACCTAGTTGAATTCCTGGGCCACCCTTCATGAGATATTTATTATTGTGAGGTTGTAGGCAGCAGTGATCTGTTCTATGTAGATACATTTTCTTTATTTTGTCATGATGCCAGCAAAACCAACTTTTAAGCTTTAGGCACAAAGACAATGCCTTTAAGGGGAGAATGAAGAGGCAATAATTTGCAGGTATGCCTATCTATCTCACTTCTCCAAATGGTTGACTTGTTATAAATAACTACATAATATTTCCATCACTGACACTATTATGCAGGGTTTACAGCATATATTTAAGTTTAATGGATTTAGTTTACCCTTGAGAGAAGGGCACAGTCTCAGTAGGGCAACATTACTTCCTTTAGACAAGATATAAGCAACAACTGTGTAACTGCAGGGCAGGTCTAAAAATAGCTTTCTGTCAGTACAGTACAAAGCAATGAAGTATAAAAGCAAGATACTCTGTTTCATACTGCAGTTAGCTGCTCACTGTAGATTTTCTCAACTTTAATTCAATTATGAAAGAAGCAATATAATATATAACTACATATTTTTTTTCTATTACATATATCAACTGTATTTCATGGAGTTGAAGTTGCCCAAACTAATTCATATGAAGTAAATGACAGGTTATGACAGTACAAAAAAAATATATATATATTTCTGTTACAGTAATAATAATGAATGCTAGGAGCAATTTCAGCAAGTACAACTAAATCTCCTTTATCTCACACTCTTTAAAAATAAAGGGAAGATGTGTGGAGAGAGAGAGAGAGTCAGTTTATTCTAAACAGAGAATATCACAAAGATACAAAGACAAAACTGTGTCTCTTTATGAAGACCTTTAGATTTCATGGGATGCTATCCCAGCACCCTTTCAGCTGGGTTCCTCCATCATTTTGGGGCTGGGTGTGAATTGTGTCCTAAGGATATGTGGTTCACAAATCCCAGGAGTTAAATTGGTTGTTACATTCCCTAAGTATCCTGTTCATTTAAACAATAATGATAGCCGTTCATTGGTCTGGTTGAAAATAAATAAGCATCCTATTGAAATGTGGCTGTGTTGTATAGCATGTTGATTTACTAGTTTCCAAGCATATTTTGATCTGCTAACTCTGCTCTTCAATACTTCTCCCTGACCCATAGGCCATCTGTTTTTCTTAAGGTTATGCAACAATTAGTAGTTACTTTGACTTGAAAAGACACATATTCATTTTCACATTGTAAATAGCTGCACTGTGATCATGACACTATTGCCTATTAGCAATACAAGCGAATGCTGCCCTTAAAAGGCATTTCCGTGACAATCCTCAAACTTTATCTTCTATGAACAGCTATTGCAGTTATATACACGCATCAAGATCATAAAAGACTTTTTTTTTTTTTTCTTTCATTCTTTTCTGTTCTTCTTCAGGTGCTACATAAGCCTAATACATTGTTTTCATTTTGGGACAACAGATACTTTCATTTGTTATTTGCTATTCTGGATTATAGGGTAGCATTGTGGTTTAACCGTGCAGGCACACAGCCATTTGTTCATTCCCCCCTCCCAGTTGGGTGAGGGAGAGAATTAGGAGGGGGAAAAAAAGTAAAATCTTGTGGGTTGAGATAAAGGTAGATTAATTGGACAGAAAAGGAAGATAAATAATGATGATGATTATGATGATAATTGTAATAGAATAGAATGTACAAAGCCAGTGATGCACAAAATAATTGCTCACCACCTGTTGATCAATGCCCAGCCCATGACTGACTAACAGTTCCCTTCACCCTGTCACTTCATATGGTGTGGCATGGGACACAGGGTACGTTTCCAGCAGTCCAGGGGTTGCTTCCACCATTGTAAGTACATGGTACTTGTTTCTGCAGGTGTGAAGAAGAGTGATATGATCGATCTGCCAGGCCTCCCCATATTTATGTTTCAGCCGTTGTCCTCAATAGCAGATGGGATTTAACAACATGCAGCAAATATTTCACAGTCATGAATTACCTGTGCAATAATGTTCATGGTCAGGTGTACTCCTCAATCATGAGTCTATCTATATGTGATCATCTGACCTTATTTATTTATTTATTTATTTATTATGGCAAAACCATCTTTCAGAAGGATTTGTACTATTTTCTTCCCTTTCTCAAACTTCTGCTGTGTTGCCCCACATGATGGTGCCATCAATGTATTGCAGGTGTTCAGGAGCTTCCCCCCTTTCCAGTGCAGTCTTGATCAGCCCATGGCAAATCATAGGGCTGTGTTTCCACCCTGGGATAGTTGATTCCAGGTGTACTGGATGCCTCTCCAAGTGAAAGTAAACTGTGACCTACACACTGCTGCCAAATGAATCAAGAAAAACACATTAGTGATATCACAGCTATATGCCTGTGGCATACCACTTGGCTGTCTTTGACTCCAGTTCATACAGCATGTGCAGAACAGCAGCACTCAGCAATGGCATGACTTTGTAAGGGGATGGTTGGACCAGATGATCTTGGAAGTCTTTTCCAACCTTAATGATTCTATGATTCATTCAGGCTGTTGTTATTCTCCACTCTCCATCAGACTTTTGCACTGGCCATATGGGACTATTAAACGGTGAGTGAATCTTGCTGATCAATCCTTGGCTCTTCAGTCGACAAATCAGTTTATGGGTGGTAATCAGGGAGTCTTGGTTTATATGATATTGCCACCAGTGCACCACTGTGGTAGTGATCGGCACCTGTTGTTCCTCAACCCTTAGCAACCCCACAACAGAAGGGTCCTCCAAGAGACTGGGCAAGGTAGACAACTGTTAAATGTCCTCCATCTCCAAGACAGCTATGCCAAAAGCCCAGCAGTGCCCTTTTGGACCTTTGAAGTACCCTCTCCTGAGATAGTCTATGGCAAGGATGCATGGAGCCCCCAGGCAAGTCGCAATAGGATGCTTTTGCCACTCATTTCCAATTAAGGTCACTTCAGCCTCCAATACAGTTAACTGTTGGGATTGTCCTGATGCTCCAGAAATACTGATGGGTTCTGATGGGTTCTCCCCCTTGATAGCTTGATGGCATTAAGTGTACACTGTGCACTGGTGTCCACTAGAGCCTTAAGCTTCTGTGGGTCTGATGTACTAGGCCACTGAATCCACACAGTCCAATAAAACTGACTGTCCCTTTCCTTCAGCTAGGGTGAAGGTAAGATTTTCTATCCCACTTCCTCTCCGCGTTCACACAGGTAAAACCACAGGGTGGCATGTGGTGTGTACCCACTGTATCATCTTTAGCAGAGGGATGCTTACTCCTGATAGCTGAGATACTGGTTCATACAGGTGGGGAGGAAGACACATGTAGATTATCTTTAAGTTGGTGGACCTCTTAGGAAGGTTTTTCTACAGCCAAGACACAGGCCTGTAGGGAAGAAGAGAGACTTTCTTTGTGCTGCTGGAGTTCACTAGCCAATTCATCCACCATGGGTTCCTCTCAGTCTTTGCAGGTCGTTATTGCCAATAAGCTGGCATATGATGATAATGTGCTCCATACAAACTTCCACCACATAGGTAGTGTGCATTCGACTTCATCTGGATTTTTAGATACCTGTAAATTGTTTAGGTTACTATAAATCATCCCCAGCCTGGCTAATTCCCTGAGGTACTGGATACCCCTCTCCATGGTGGTCCATTTGCCTGGCTCACATGCATCGTCCTTGAAGGGATACCTTTCCTTTATGACCACAGGAATCACCTCCAGAGGGTGAAGACCTGTGCCTCTTTTCCAATTGCTTTGTCAATGCTCCTTCCCCGGTAAGGGAACCCAGCTGCTTGTCTTCCATGCCCTCTAATTCCAGGCTATTGGCTCTGTTGTCCCATCATTAAAGCAGCCAGGTGACAATGTGGTCACCTGGAAGATGGCTGAAATCTTTTCACATATCTTGTAGCTCACCCAGAGATAGGGATAATGTGGTTACTAATGCTTTTGTGATATCTTCTTCTTCATCCTCCTGTTCCTATGATGGCCCCAAACTGGGCACCAAAAAGACGGTTGTGTTTTAACCTGGCAGGCAGCTAAGCATCACACAGCTGTTTGCTCAACCCTCCTCCCAGTGGGATGGGACAGAGAAACGGGAGGGAAAAAAAAGAAAAAGAGCTCGTGAGTTGAGATAGGGACAGTTAAAAAGGATGGAAAAGGAGGAGAAATAATAACAACAGCAGTAGCTACAACAACAATAATAATAGAATGTACAAAGCAAGTAATGCACAGTGCAATTGCTCACCAGCCGCTGACTGATGGCCATCCCATACCCGAGCAGTGGTCCCCCCACCCTGTGCAGCCACCCCATATTAATTGTTCAGCATGATGTCATATGGTTTGGAATATCCCTTTGGACAGTTTGGGTCAGCTGTCCTGGTTCTGTCCCCTCCCAGCTCCTTGTGCAGCCCTAGCTTTGCTGACAGAATAGCGTGAGAAGCTGAAAAGTCCTTGACTTAATGTAAGAACTGCTCTGCGACAACTAAAATATCTGCATGTTATCAACATTATTCTCATCCAAAATCCAAAGCACTGCACCATACCAGCTACTAGGTGAAAAATTAACACTATACTAGTTGGAGGACCGTAACTGCAGAAACAATAAACTCCCAGTTAACCTCAGAATTGTGCAGGATTTGCTGTTCCAGCTGGATGCATATCAAGCTATGGGGCTTGATGGGATTCATTCCAGAGTAGCTGGCTGATGTCATCACAGAACCTCTCACAATTATTTTTCAATGGTCTTGGGAATCCGGAGAGGTCCCAGAAGCTGACAAATATTTTCACAATTTTCAAGAAGGGCAAGAAAGAAGATCCTGGCAATTACAGGCCTGTCAGCCTCCCTTCAGAGCCCGGCAAAATTACGGAGAAGATTATTCTGGGAGTTATTGAAAAACACCTAAAGGACAATGCAGTCATTGGTCACAGCCAACATGGGTTCATGAGGAAAAGATCACGTCTAACAATCTATTTCCTTTTACCACAAGATCACCCAGCTAGTTGACCAAAGGAAGCCAGACAATGTACTCTTTCTGGATTTCAGTAAAGCTTTTGATACTGTCTGGCACAGTATTCTTCTGTACAAAATGACCAGAATACAGTTAGATAAAATAATAATAAGATGGGTGAACAACTGGCTGATGATTCAGGCCCAGAGGGTTCTTGTAAATAGGGTTAAATCAAACTCACGACCTGTCACTAGTGGGGTTCCCCAGGGCTCCATTTTAGGAGCAGTCCTCCTCAGTGTTTTCATAAATGATTTGGACTTGAAGGTTTTTTGAGCATGTTTGCAGATGACATCAAATTGGGTGGAACAGTTGACTACATCTAGGATGGTGAGGCCTTGCAGAGAGATTTGGACAAATTATAGAGCTAGGAAATCAACCAACAGTATGAAGTTTAACAAGAGCAAGTGCTGGATTCTCTATGTGGGAAGGGGCAACCCTGGTTATACATACAGATGTATAGATATTGGAGAACAGCCCTGCATAAAGGGATCTGGGGGTTTTGGTAACAACAAGCTGAATATGAGCCAGCAGAAGTTGGACTTTTTCCAGTGGTGTTTTAACAGTCAAAGGTGGCATCTTTAGAAGCTAACATCTGTGAGCTTTTCTTTCTCCACCTGGGGGCAGGTCCTCAGGAGAAGTAAATAGCCTACAGCTGTAATGTGTCATTTGTTTGTAATGTAACTGGTTTTATGACAGCAAATCAACTGAGTCAGCTCATGGGAAGTTGTAGGGCACATTGACAGGCATTTCAATCAGGGCCTGAAGAACAAGTTCTAGACAAAGGTGACTACAGCTCTGAAGATGGATATGCTGTCTTGTGAGTCAGAGGGCTTCCCTCCCCATAGTTGTATTAAGAATGAGGTAATCACTTCCAGTGGACTTACTGCCCTTTAACATCATCTTGGACTAAATTGATAGGGACTGTTATAAGATGTATTTTAAAAATCCCAAGCTATGAAAGCAATGGAAGGGGAAGATGGAGATGTGTATGGGAGTACTTTGAATTTAAATAGAAAAAAAAAGATATAATAATTAATTACATTTTAGAGCAAGTTTCGGTGTTTTCTGTCAAAGAGCTGTGCTTCAGGGACTGTGAAGGATACATTTTCTTTATGGCTTCTGTGGAAATGGAGAAATTGTGTGTCATGTGAACAAGCAAAATAATTAGCTAATTCTTTAATTATGGAAAAATATTGGTTTGATATTTAGATTTCTCAACTCTATTTTTGTTTTTAATTTGGATGATGAGAGCATATAACTGACCATTACTCTTGAAATGTAGAGTTTGTCTCTCCTGCTGAATGTTGTGTATAATGTTATCTTTTCCATTTTTGTTATCATTAAATTACTAGCAAAATCTGGTTTTGTTTACTGAAATGGTTTGTCTGTTCTTTTACATCTGTTTTCTAGTTTAAAACCAAATAAAATAAAAAACATGTGAAATACTGTTTTTAAAGCAGCCGTCAAAGGCTAAACACAACCCTTGGACTAAGGTGATGTTTGTCTGCTCCTGATTTAGAGCAGTGAAAATTCAGGATATTTGGCCTCTGTTTAGGTTAATAGCTCTCTCAGACAGACTCATCAAAGCCACATCCACAGCACAGCAAACACAACAGGTAGACTACAATGCTGGACATGCTGCATTTCTGAATGTAGTGTGACATTGGTGGTAGGGGGATGGTCGGACCAGATGATCTTGGAGGTCTTTTCCAACCTTAATGATTCTATAATCCTATGATCTATGATCCTTAGGTGTTTTATGTCTCACACTAGTAGCATAAATAAGATATTCGATGTAACTGGTGGAGGGATAAGGCTGATAAAAGTGTTGTTAAGACCCCTAGAAGAAACCCTGTTAGCCAGCGTGGGAGTCTTTTCCCACAGCGTGGGAGTCTTTTCCCAAAGCAATAGTTCATTTTAAGTTGTTTGCTTGTTTTGTTTGTTTGTGTGTTTTGTTTGTTTGTTTTTCCAGTGCTTGAAACAGGGACTCTGCCTCTTCTGGGAACTTTGAAAACAACTGCTGAGGTAAAGCAGCACTGATAAATACTAGTGCAAAATAAACTGGAAGATAACATTGTATTGATTAAGCCATGAGGAAAATCAACAGGATTTGATCACTAGATAATCAAGACTAGTAGTTATCTCTGGTTAAGAGAAAGACAATACTGTGATATTTTGCCCCAGATTACTTAAATGACCTGCTTACCCTTCTGTTGTCTCTAGACAATGTGAAATGACTACTTTGGAAGTTTCAAAGAACATCTGCATTGTGTAGCAGTTGTTAGGTACAATTCACTATTGAATTGTGTTTATCAGGAAGTTTTTTTCTGTTAGGAGAAATCATATTTTTCTAAAATTGCTATTAACTGTTATCATAGTAGTCTGATAGAATGGAACCTCATTGGAGGTTCTATTTTATTCTGTTTTAAAGAAAAATAGTTTAATTCCTGAGGTCAGATGATTATATAAGTATTTCTGCTTTATTTTTAAGGATATTTCTACAGTTCTTGACAGTGAGCAAACATCCCAAACATTCTGTGGTTATGGATACTACATTCCTAATGTTCCCAGTATTTTTGCTATAGTCACAGCAGAGAAAGGTAGGAAGTACTGTACAACAGAGATTATCCTTGTATGAATGACAGTTTAATAGAGATCCTGTTTAGTAGGTTATTTTTTTCCCTCCTTTCTTTCCAGACTACCTGGTTCTAATACTTAAAACATTTTGGTGGCATCTGAAGTAATTGCTATTGGAAAAATAATATTAAATGAGCTTTTTTGTTTGTCTGTTTGTTTTTCCCAAGTTTTGCGTACAGACAGCAGCCTGAGGAAATTTGTGGGAATCAGGAGTGCCCAGAGCCTTTTAAAATCAAGTTTTCAATGTCTTTCACTGATTGTCACTGACATTTAGCAGCTGGAAATCTTGACTGGCAACTCTTTGAGTGACCAACAGGTCATAGAAAACTAATTGAGAACTTCATCTACATAGAACTTTCCATTTATCACTATAACACAATATTTCCTCTTTTTATTTCTTTAAGGATAGGTTTTATTTGCCTCTTGATGTTATCTAGAGTTGCAGTGGTATTAAGACAAATGAGAGAACCAGAATTTGTTTTTAACATTGTTCTCTTTGCAGAAACATTATATAATGAATGTTGAAATTAAAGTAATAAAATTCTCTCAAATACTTTCAAAGTAGAATATATGATGGGTATAGAGTTTTTATAGTTTTTAACAACCTCCCAAATCAGAAGGATATTTTTTTTTTTTTCTGGGCAGTAGTAAAACTCTCTGGGCAGTAGTAAAACCTTTGTTTGGGAAAAACTGTTCCCCTTGTTTGGATTCAGTTCTTATCCACTGGAGAGAAGAAACAGTGTAGTGCAACTTAGGCCACATAGACTCAAAATTGCAAGAAATTAAATCTTAACCCTCAGGAGGACTTTAATTCCCTAAAGTGAAAAATACCACAGTTTGCCTAAGACATAGCTGCTGCTGGTAGCCTTACACATCAAGCTTGAGGGTGCAGTATATAGTTTTTTGTAGGCAACATTATAATGTACTTGTGTAATTATGGTACTGGTCACAAAATCTTCAGTGGAAATCCTTGTTCCATGGAAGTCTACTTTTGCTACTAACTTAAACTGCTAGATTTCCTCCTTTACACTGAACAGCTGACACCAACAGTCTGGAGACAGTTCATAGGGTGAGATATACTGATGAAGACTGAGTTACAAAAGTATTACTGAAGGTATCAAAGCACTATCCATGAGTGTGAAGACGGACTACAGTAAAACAGACATACTGTTTTACAGACCTAGTGGCCAGTGTAGGGAAAAATAAATTATCAGCAACATGTTCAAGTAAGTTAGCACATTCACTGGAAGGCAAATCACTGCTACTACTTTATTAACTTTGGAAACTAAAATAAGTCTTCCCTCAGGGTGCTGTCTGAGGAGATCGGAATGGTGCTGCTGAAAATGACACACTGCTGCTTCAAGAATAATCTAATAAAGTTAATGCTGGAGGTGGTATTTCAAAAGTGCTCGTAAAGGTAACTGTCATAATGCTGAAAGCAGAAACTCCAGCAACTGTATCAAAAAAAAAAAAAAAAAAAAAAAAAAAGGAGAAACTGTAAGTTTAATTAACAACATAATTGAGTTTGAAAATGAGTTCAGTCCTTCATTAAAAGGTCATTTGATACTCATAGCAAAAGAAATGTGCCTTCTATCCTACCATGTACCAAAGCTTTAAGCAGATCAGCAGTCACCACAAGGTGACTAAAAAGGGAATGGCTTGAAATATCAAGTCAAAACATTTTGAGCCATCTCTTCAGATAGTAAGTTGGTATAACTCCTTTGATTTTTGTGAAACTGTAGTCATTTACAAGAGGTGAGGATATGACCTAATATTTATTTCTTCAATTGGAAGTGGATGTAACATGTAGAGGGGAAGGTAATAACATTTCTCTACAGCAGGTGAGGTCACATCTGGAGTGTTGGTTCCAGTTGTAACTTCCCCACTATGACAGACATAGACATACTACAAAAGGCCATGGAGCAGATGATCAAGGGAATTGGAGTGTCTGATATGAGGAGATGCTGACAGATCTATAACTATTTATTTTGGAGAAGTGAAAGATCCACGGAGATCTTATCAATGTGCTTTAATACCTGGTGGGAGGGAGTAAGGAAAATGGAGCTGAAGCCTTATCAGAGGTACCACTGAAAAGGCCAAGAGATGATGGATATGAACTGATACAGAATGTTCCATTTAAGCATAACATTATTTTTTTTTTAATTATTATTATGTTTTTCATTTCTGTGAGTCTGATCAAAACATTGGAACTGGTTGCCCAGGCAGAGATAAAGACAGGGAGATCACTCAACAATTATCGTCACAGGCAAAAGAGACTCAGCATAGGGAGATTAATGTAATTTATTACCCATTACTAACAAGGTAGAGCAGGGAGAAACTCAAAACAAGCTAAAAACACCTTTCCCCCATCCACCCTCTCCTATGTCCCTCCAAGTAGTGAAGAGAAATGGGGAATAGGGGCAGTGGTCAGTCCCTAATGCTTTGTCTCATCTGCTTCTTCACAGTCACTCTCTGCCCCTGCTCCATGTGGGGTCCCTCCCATGGGATGCCGTCCTTCCTGATCTGATCCTGCATGGGCAGTAGCTCTTCAAGAACTGCTCCTATATGGATCTGTACCAAAAAACTGTGGAAATGTCTGTGTTTGTTGTTGTTGCTCTTGTTGTTGTTTGTTTTTATATGTTTTTGGAAGGTTAGTTTTTTTAGAATCACAGGTAAATTTAGGATTGTTTAATAAGGATGTGGGAATAAATAAAAAGTCATTTAAGTTGCAGATTGGAAGTTATATGAGCAAGTACTGTGCTTTTCCCTTTCAGCTCTTACAGTCTACATTGTGCCAAAATTACATAGTGCCAAAATTACAGTGGAGACATGGAAGAAAAAAATGCTGTTTTTTCAAGTAGCTTCTAGACTGTTTAACCATCCTGTTGGAAATGTAGGGTATGCTAAATAACTTGAAGAAGAAAGCACAAGAAGAGGAGGGAATGCACTGAACAGAGCAGGAAGACATAGCGTTTTCTGTTCTAGTTACAGAAAAACAAACAAAAAAGCACAAGTCAGTGGAAGACAAAGATACTTCTGTTTCACCCTTTACTTCCTGAATATTAAGGTTGCTGTTCATTTTTTCCAGATATTGGATTGTCAGGAATTCTGTTAGTCTGCTAGCCTGTGACTGGGAAGAGTCTCTCTGCTTTAACCTTTAAGTCCTGTCTCATCCAAGAGAATGTTACCTGTTCTGTAATACCTTTTGTAAAAGGAGGTATCCCTAAGCAGAAAGAAAAAAAAAAAAAAAAAAAAAAAAAAAAAAGGAAATTCTGCTGTTCAGTCCAGTCTGAGGCAAGCAGTTGACCTAAAGATTTCCTTCTTTCAGTCTGGATGCACTGTACTTTTATTTTTTTTTTTTTTTTTAATTATATAATTTAGCAGTTTCCACAACATTTCCTTAAGCCGTTGTGTGGAAATCTGCAATCACAGGAAGAGTTCCATGCAACAAGAAAGCAAATGTTTTTCTCAGCATCCTATGAATAAGTTATGACACACTGACTGAATCTCTTTGGTAACTGGTGTGCTAACTCAACAGGGAAATCCATCTATAGCAAAAGCTGTGTAAACTGTTGTTGTAGGTTGCCATAGGGTAGCTGCCACACACCTACCCATCTGCCCTCTCACTCCTCCCTTTCAACAGGCCAGGCAAGAAAATAAGATATAAAAGTTTTTGGTTTGAGGTAAAGTCAGAGAAATCATTTACCAGCTACTGTCACAGGCAAAACAGACTTGACTTGACTTCCTAGGTTCAACTTCACTCCTTCAATTTGTGAATCCTCTACCACTCCCTCCCTTCCCCATCCCCCAAGCAGCAAAGGAGGTTGGGGAAGGGAGGCTATGGTCAGTCCATAAAAACTCTTTTTTAACACTCTTTCCTCTTCACACTTTTTCCCTTCTCCAGTGTGGATTGTCTATGAGCCACAGTTCTTATAGAAAATAATCCACCTGCTTCAGAATCAGGTCCTCCATGGGCTACAGTGTGGATATCTACTCCATCATGATCTCCTCCTCCATTGTCTACAGGAAGTCTCATTGCTAGGTATCACTCCTATTTTGGAAAGAGTTAATATTCCTTTCCCATTGAAACTGCTGAATTTGGAGCTATAAAAATGCTTACTGAATGGACATAAGGCAATAAATGATGTAGGTGGGTTAAAAGATCAGTCACAGTGTTGAGAACTAGGGATGCTCTTTTTCTAGAGAAAAGCATTTCACTGCCACTTTAAAAATTTTTGTATTGATATGGAAATACATGACAGAATATCACTATGTCAATCCAACACTATAAATCCCATATTTATGTGCAATAAAACAATTATCTTCTTAGGAAAATATTTTATCCTTCAAGAGAGCTCCTTCAAGGCCTACTTTGGCCTGAAATACTTTTATTCTTTATTATTGTCATTGTTATTATTGTTGTTGTTGTTGTAGTTGTTATTATTATTATTGCTCATTTATTAAAATCCTGTACTGTGTACTGAATTTCCAACTAGAAAACAAATGGCACAAAAACGTTGCTGAATGTTAAGCTTCTTTTATTACTGAGGTTGAACTGCATTATCTGGTTTGCTACAAATAGTACAACAATTAATCCTAATCCTGTGGGGGTGTGTTAATTGTCAAATCATAAATATCTCATAAAGCCAATTTATTTGGAGCACTTATGGCAGCCAAAAAACAGTGACTAATTGATTACTGTCTGTTTGGTAGATAAGAAGTCCATAATTTATTTACAATTTTATCCTCAGAGGCTCATTAGAGGCTGGAACATGACAGTCAGTGCACCACTCACATTGCAAAACATGCATGTTGCTCTACCTTAGATAACCAAACACTGATGACTATCTTTCCACATTCATTTATCAGAAGAAACTGTTGCAGATAGACAATGTATTCTGCTACTTTTCAGAAAGAAAAAAAAAAAAAAAGTTGTCTAAGAAAAATATGGAGGATGGAAAAATTCTATATCCATAATGAAATGTGTAGCTTTTTCAAGGGATTATGTTTGTATCATTTATTCCTTCTCAGGGTATGTTACTTTAATGTCTGATTCTTAGACTATTGTACCCCATTCTTCAATTGCAAAATAATAAATGCAACATCAATGAAATTTCCAAATATGAAGCAAGATATCTCAGGTGTGACAGAAATGAAAGCCACATTGATTAAATAAAATACATTTTTAAGTTGTACAAAGGCTAAGGAATAGAATTATAAGCACACTGAATTTCATGCTACTTATCCAAAACCATGTTTCTTTGTAATCTGTTATGGGAAGAATTAAAAGATTCCTCTTCATATAGATAGAGACATTTCTAATAATACCAACCACTTTTTCATTTTCCCCCTTAATTTTGTTCATTTTCTGTAAAACTTCTTTAAAATCTGACTGTGCAGTGCAAGAAAAGAATGACCCTGAATACTGAGTGCCTTATTAGAATGTTAATGTATGGTTATATTGATTTAGTTTAAAGGACACTATAAGAAAAAAAAAAAAAAAAAAAGTAAGAAAGTATGGCCATTCTCAGCACTTGAAAGCTGTTAGGAGACTGTAGAAGGGATATAAATAAATAAATAAATAAATAAATAAATAAATAAAAGACTAAACAGTCTACAAATCAGAGCAAGAACCCAATTTAACAAGTGACATTCTCTTCTATATAGGTATAGAAAGTACTTTGGTAGTAGTATGAATTTACTTTTCTGCTGTATTAGCTTCTAAAGTTAATTATACCTAGGTTTCCTTCAGGGACTCCTAAGCTTACATTATGATGCATAAACAGCAGACTGTTTAAGAAATACTTTTCTTGCAGAATTAGTCCGTTATGGATAGTAGTTTCTTTAAAGGATGATACCCAATGAGCTGGCACAGCCTATTGTTTTTTTATTTCTGAGGATATTCCTAGCAGGACTTTTGACCTTCATAATCACCATCAGATCAGATTGTGTCAAATCTTTGATTACTGCTTTCCAACTCTGAGAAGATGCATTTCTTAGAACAATACGGGAAGAAGAATTGCTGTGCATATTTGCATGTCACATTTTCCACTGTACAAATGCCTTAAAGACTTCTAAAATTTGGTTTACAGTGAATACAAAGCTGACTGTTGTAAGGTTTCTTAAACTGCAAACTTCTTTTAAAGCTGAGCTCAATATATATATATATATATATATACACACTATATACACACACACGCACTATCTGAGAGTTGATTTTTCACTGCTATGATGAATATTGACAGAGCTGTAAAATCATAGTATGAACAGGAATGATGGATATTTTTGCCTGTTTAAGACAGGATAGCATCTGCTCTAAGGAACTGAACCAGTAAATAGCCAGATCTCATGAAGAAGGGAGATTAAAGGCATAGTGTGTTGCATACACTGATGCAACTCCTTGAATCATTTCAACAATATTGGATATGTAAAACCAATCTGTGGAAGAACAGGCTTTGCTTATTCTTCTATGTACAAACAACAGGGCAGCCTAGTTTGTATGTTCAAATTAGAATATTTATGGGCAGTCTTTGAAAGCATTTTTTTCTCCAATGCAATTAAGAAGAAACAATTGGATGCATCTAATTTCCTGCTGGGTAAACCAATTGAAATGATACACAACTAAAATAAAAATTGGACATTTTTCTTTCCTTTTATGGTTGTTCTCTGCTTCTTCTATTCTTTTCTGGTTCCTTCACCTCCTTTCTCATTTCTTGAAAATTTATCAAAAATATATATGTAATTAAATTATCCGGTATTCTTACTACTTTGTCTCGCTAGAGAATTAAAAGACAAACCAAACTAAACCATACCAAACAAGACATATGAAACAAAAAAAAACATCTGAGCATAAAATACACTGTCATTTGAACAAGGAAGAGAACATAATAGTGCCTCAGCAGAATTAGATAAATCCAAATGAAGGTAACATAGCCTTTATTTCATTTACATTGCACATAATTCATTAATAATAAACTTAGGAAAACCAAATCTATTCAGGAGCAAGCAGAAAAAGGGACAGTATTTATTTGACAAGCTAGTTGCTGAGGAAAGTGCATTCAGACTGCAGCATACCTAATTCATATTCTGTATTATTCCATGATCCTTCATTTGTTTTCAGAAAACAATGCAATGTTGTAACACCAACAGAGAAAAGTAGAAATAGAAAATTCTCTAGAAAAAACAGTCAGTAGATAACATTCTTAAATGTTGTTCAACTCTGCTGTCTTTTCTACTTTGTCTTCTCATCATTTCTCTTTAAAATTTGAGTTCCATTTTAGATCTATTTTCAGATCGATCTTTTCAAATGAACACTAAATCACTATTTCTTACGGAGCAGAAATGTTTGTTCTTAGAATACTGAACATTGAAAATAAAATTCCAAGTGTGCAATATTATGGTGCAACATCAATGAGGCTTAGATTCACTAAAAATGTGTTGCTAAAGCAAATGGTTAACTAGAAGAGGTGCTATGTATCTCTAGATGTTCAATTATTATGAGATTCTGACTAGATTCATTACATTTTTCTTTCATAATATTGTGTATTTTTCATAAGTATCCTTCAGTCACTAATCTAAGTATTTCATAAGTATTGTACAATAACAGATATCAAATTTTAAATAGTCAAATAACCTGGAAGAAGAAGTGAATGACATGAACAATTTAGCAAAACACCAAACTAATTTCAAGTTTTCATATATGAAAATAGGGAACATGTTATCCACAAAACAAAAGCATATTGGTCTCTATTTTGTTAGAATCATAGAATGGTTTGGGTTGAAAGGGACCTTAAAGATCATATAGTTTCAACCTCCTGCCATGGGCATGGGCATATCCCAGTAGATCAATTTGCCCAAAGCCCCATCCAATCTGTCCTTGAACACTTTCAAGGATGGGGATGGGGTACCCACAACTTCTCTGGACCACCATTTATACCACACTTAGATGTTATTAAAAATACTTCTTTTTGAAAAGATACTTAAATACATTTTTCTTAGAACACAAGAGCTCTTGATTCCCATGTGCAAGAAATCAAGCAAGGAAGACAGGAAACCAGCATGACTGAAACAAGACCTGCTGATTAAGCTGAAATGCAAGAGGGAAATGTGTAGACAGTGGAGGAAGAGACCACATCCTGGTAAGATTATAGCAATAAAGCCTAGGAGTGCAGGGATGAGATCACGCAAGCCAAAACACAACTTGAGCTAAACTTGGAAAGGGATGTGAAGAATAATAATAAGGGCTTCTACAGCTACAACAGTCAGAAAAGGAAGGCAAAAGAAGTGGTACCCCTTTCAATGAATGAGATAGGGGATCTGGCTACAATTGACATGGAGAAGGCTGAGGTATTCAACAACTATTTTGCCTCAGTTTTCATGGGCTTCTGCTCTTCCCATATCTCCCAAGTCCCTGAATCTCAAGGCAGGAACTTTGGGAATGAAGTCCCATCCATCATAGAAGAAGATCTGTTTTGAGACCATCTGAGAAACACAAATGCACAAAAGCCCATTTTTGGACTTGAGGGAACTGATAGATTAAGTTGCTAAGCCACTATCCATCATATTTGAAAAGTCATGGCAGTCGGGAAAAGAATCCAGAGACTGGAAAAGGGGAAACATAAGCCCCATTTTTAAAAAGGGCAAAAAGGGAACTACAGGCCAGTCAGCTTCACTTCTATGCCCAGTAAGATCATGGAGCAGATCCTACTGCAAATCATGTTAAGGCATACGGAGGACAGGGAGGTGATTGGTGACAGCCAGCATAGCTTGACAAAGGGTAAATCATGCCTGACTGACTTGATGGCCTTGTATGACAGATTGAAAGCACTGGTGGACAAAGGAATTGCAACTGATGTAAAATTCTGTAAGGCCATTGGCATGGTCTCACATAACATCCTCGTCTCTCAGTTTGAGAGATATGAATTTGAGGGGTGAATGAGTTGGTGGGTAAGGATTTGGCTAGATTGTGATATCCATGGAGTTGCAACCAATGATTTAATGTCCAGATGGACACCAGTGATGAGTGGTGTCCCTCAGGGGTCTATAATGAGAGCAGTACTGTTTAATATCTTTACTGGTGACATGACTGAGGGCATCCTCAGCAGATTTGCCATTTGCATCAGGGCAGTCCTAAACATCTGTACAGAATGGGTAAGGAATGAATTAAGAGCAGCCCTGCAGAGATGTACTGGAAAACAAACAAAAAACAATAGATGTGAGCTGTCAATGACAACCCAGAAAGCCAATGGTATTCTCATCTGCATCAAAAGAAGCACAGCCAGGGGAGGTGATGATTGGCTTTGTAGGCTGCAACTCCACATTGCTGGCTCATACACAGTTTTGCATCCACTAATACCTCCAAGTCCTTCTCTGCAGGGCTGCTTTCAGTCCACTCACTGCCTAGCCTGTATTCATGTGTGGGATCGTCCCAACCTAGGTGCAGGACCTTGCAGTTGGTCTCATTGAACTTCATGAGGTTTGCAGAGGCCCTCCTCTCTAGCCTGTCAAGGTTCCCCTGGATGACATCCCTACCCTCCAGCATGTCAACTGCACTGTTCAGCTTGGTGTCATCCACCAACTTTCTGAGGGTTCACTCAATCCTACTGCCCATGTTGCTAACAGTGGCATTAAATAGTGCTGGTCCCAAAACAAATCTCAGAACACTACTCATCACTGATCTCCACTTGGACATCAAGCTGTAGACCACAACTCTTTGAGTACGACCATCCAGCCTATTTCTTAGCCACCAAGTGGTTCATGCATCAAATCCATCTCTCTCCAGCTGAGAGACAAGGACATTGTGCGGAATTTTTTCAAATGTTTTTCAAAGGTCCAATAGATGACTTCAGTTGTGCTTCCCTCATCCAGCAATCCTGTAACCCTGTGTAGTGGGTTGACATGGCAAGGTTTTGGTAGCAGGGGGGCTATTGGGATGGCTTCTGTGAGAAGACTCCAGAAGCTGCCCCATGTTAGATAAGGGCCCCGCCACTGGCTGGAGCTGAGCCAATAAGCAATGGTGTTTGCACCTCTGTGAGAGCATATTTTAAAAAGGGGAAAAAAATCTGCTGGGAAACAGCAGCTGGGAGAGAGAGGAGTGAGAAGCAGCCTTGCAGATGCCAAGGTTAGTGAAGAAGGAATGGAAGGAGGTGCTCCAGGCACCGGTGCAAAAGTTCCCCTGTGACCTGTTGAGATGACCACTGTGAATCAGGTTGTCACCTTGCAGACCATAGAGTACCATGGTGGAGCAGGGTTCCAAGCTGCAACCTGTGGAGGACACCATGGTGGAGCAGGTAAATCTGCATGGAAGGAGGCTGTGGCCTGCAGAGGACCCCCACTGGAACAAATTCTGGGCTGGATCTGTAGCCCGTGGAGAGGAGCCCACACAGGAGCAGTGTGCTCCTGATGGATGGACCCCATGGTACAGACCCATATCTGGAGCAGTTCTTGAAGAGCTTCTGCCTGTTGGCAGCCCACACAGGATCAGTTCGGGAAGGACAGCAACACATGGGAGGAACCCACATTGGAACAGGGGCAGAGAGTGGCTGAGAAGGAGTGGCAGAGACGAAGTGCTATAGACTGATCGTAACTCCCATTCCCCCATTCCCTGCACAGCTTTGGGGGAGGAGGTGGAAGATAGTGGATGGGGGGAAGGTTTTTTTGGTTTCTTTCCTTTGTTTCTCACTTCTCTAGCTTGTTAGTAATAGGCAATAAATCTTACTATCTTCCTACTCTGAGTCTTTTTTGCCCGTCACAATAATTGTTGAGTGATCTTCCCAACCTTATCTCAACCTTTGAGCCCTTTTTCACCCCCTTTCCCTTTGAGGAGGGAGAGTGAGAAAGTGGCTGAGGTGGAGCTCAGCTGTCTACCTGAGTAAAACCACCACACTCTGTCATAAAAAGCCACCAAATCTGTCAGGTATAATTTGCCTTTAGTGAAGCCATGTTGACTGAATTGGTTGGTGAATCACTTCTTTATTTCTGTGTGCCTTAGCAGAGTTTCCAGGAGGATCTGCTCCATGCTCTTGCCAAGCACACAGGTGAGACTGGCTGGCCTGCAGTTCCTCTTGTTGCCTGATAAGAAGTTTGGATTTGTTGCCCAGCGTGCAATGCCAGGTTCTTATCTTGGGTAACAATATGAGACATTTTGGTGCCAAGTGGTTCTGGTAGTTGGGGGAGGAAAGGCATTAGAAATCCCCTGCTGATCTTCTCTCAGGAAGGTCTTGGGACACACATTTGGAAAATATGACATATGAATATGACATATCTCACATATGAAGTGAGAGCTGGAGGTGTAGACTAGCTTATAAATAAAATAACTCAGAGGTTAATAACATGTGCACCCACCACCATCACAGACAAAAAAGGAACTTGACAAGAGACATCTCTGGAACCCAAGGTGGTGATCCCAATGTTTCTTCTACTTCTACCTTTCTAGCTTACCCTCTCTCTTTCTTCACGTGGTGGTTTTACCCTACTATGGTAAAACTGGATTCTGCTCCTGTGGGGGCTCTCCATGGGCCCCTGTCTCCTTCAGGCCAGATCCACATGCTGTATTGTGGACTCCTCCATCGGCTGAAGTGTGGAGATCTGCTCTGCCGTAAGACCCATGGGCCGCAGGGGACTGCGTGCTCCACGAGGGGAATCTCCACAGGCCATGGGAGAATTTCTTATGTGCCTGAAGCACGTCCTCCCCCTCCTTCTTCATTGACCTTGGTGTCTGCAGGGATGTTTCTCGCTCCTCACTTGCTCACCTACTGTTGCACAGCATTTTTTTCCTTTCTTAAATCTGCTTTCACAGAGATGCAACCAATATCACTCACTGGCATGGCACTGGCCAGCAGCAGTTCCCTTTGGAGCCAGATGGAGCTGGCTCTGATTGGACACGGGGCAGCTTCTGGGCTCTTCTCACAGAGGCCACCCCTGCAGCCCCCTGCTATTTAACCTTTCCCACGTAAACCCAAGACACTTCATTGTATGTTACAGGCCATTAAGCCCTTTGTAAAATCACAAGGTTTCAATAGCTCCTGTTATAAACAAGAAGGTTTAATCAGTTACTGCCAGAATAGCTTTTGCCATCAATACAACTCTTCAATCGACTTTTTGGTGTTATGTCACCTTAAAAATTACCAAGGTACTTCGAACATCAGTGGCCTCTGAGTGGGTCATCCAGGATTGCTGTCTCCAGGCCCCCATACCAGGGCACGGTGATTGCAGCCCAGGCTACCTCCAGTCTTGACCTCTCCCATAATTTTTTCTGCATTGGTGAAGAACAGGTCCAGATGACAGAGAGAGCAAGTAAAAACAGGAAAATACTAGTATCTTAACCTCATTGTATCTGCATTTGAGTCAATTTCAGAGCAAAGTAGAACAAGTTAACACTAACCCTTTATGTTTTTTAAAAAAATGAAGCTTTAAACCAGTTTAGTATACTTGGCACACATTTAACAACAGAAGCCCTTGCACAGTCAACTACAGTGGTATCTATCATAAGCACAGTGTGTTCCCAGCTTCCAAGTAAGATCATTAACAAGCTTGCCAGTCATCTGTATCTAAAAGATATGAGACTGTTTGCTTAGTCATGGAGGTGAGTTTCCACTGTGCTATTTTATTTTTGTCAGGAATCAGATTTTCCAAACTGCAAAAGATTGATGTGTAAAGGCAAAATATTTGAAAATATTTGTGCAGATTCTATTTCTGTGTGCCTTAGTTCCTATAAGTCTATGTAGAACAGGCAAAAAGCTAAAGGTAGAAAAGGAAGGAAAAAGTAAAAGAAATAAGTATTATGAGAAGCAGAGGAAGTAGTGTAGTTCCCTAGGCAACTAAGCTTTTTTTCTTTCTGTTAAACCCTAGAGCTCACGTAGGCAAAGAGCAATTCTCACATCTCCACAAGTGTATTCTTATTACTTTGAAGAACAAACTCTCTCATTGGATACCATTTTTCTCTGGGATAACATTTATCTGTTTAAAGTGGAAGAGAGATTGATGTTTCCAGTGATGAAGGATTATGTACTTTATGACCAGTATGCTCTCTTTAATCCATTTTATTTCACTTGAAATTTTACTCATTTTAGTGATACCTCCCAGGATGCAAGAGGGATTTTAACAAAGCAGTATCAGAATGTCAGAATGCAAAATCAGATCTACTTGTTCAGTTATTTTTGTCTAGTGTATATATATACTTATATTTTAATAAGCCTGTTCCATTCTATCTGGTATAAGACCCCAAACATGTAGAATAGTGCTAATGTTAATAAGTTACATTACTCAATTATTCATTCTGTCACCTTAAACTAGCAAACATTATGACTGCTATCATGAATAGGTGATGCTATTCATGTTCAAAACTTCAGCCTTGTTTCTTGAGCTACTTTTATTTTTTGCAAAGTATGTGTGTGTTGAACTTAAAATGGAAGATAAATCCCTACTGATTTTGGACTGCAAAATCATGTTCTATCTACATAAACAAAATTTTATTTTTCTTTCTACTGTATGTTTAATATGAAGATGGGATACAACCTCTTACAACCTCTTACAACCTCTTCAAAGTTACCTTAGTTGTTCCTACTGAATGCTTGCTTCTAGGAACTAACACATGTAGAGGACACAAGGAGTAAATGAGTTGGTGCAAGGACAGTTTGGAGCATATATCTCATTAAAAAAGGAATGAAGGTAACTAGGTGCAAACAAATTTAGGGCACTACAAATAACCTGTTTTAGAGTAATCTATTTTTGTTTGTTATTCTTGCATGTGCCTTTCCAGCTTTCTGGAGGACAGATGGATTTCTCTGTAAATTTGTAAGAATATTAGAATGATTTTGGTCACTCGTGTTCTTTGAAAGGCCCTTTGCTTTACATGGTGGCCTCTTGCTGGATCATGGTATAAATCATTTTAACAGAAAATATTGACCCTCAGAGAAGTGAGTGAATTGTCATGGAGTCAAAGTGTGGGTAAGCTATAAAGTATAGAAGGAAATCCAGATGTCCTGACCTGCTAGTCCTGAACCCTGATCATTGTACAGCATGGCTTTCATTAAACTAATAATAGAAGCTGAGTAGGGGCATCCTCACAGAACTTACAGCTGATGTAAGCATTACACTTAAAGTTTACATTAGCTGCTGATTTTCCTAGAGGATATTAAATCTGTCTACACTAATAAACATTAGCTATAGAGATTTAGATATATAAATATAACATAATTTTCTCTTTTCACCACCAAAAAAAAAAATAAATAAATAATAAAGTGACTCTTTTCCTTCAAAAATTCAAGTCCTGCTTTCAAATTAACTAGACAATTAAAGCTACATTTCTCCTAGGGGCTTTTCTAACTGGAAGTTACCTTGAGTTAACTGACTACCAGGTAATTGATGATAGAAACTCTGGCTGGAAGTGCTAGAACATCCTCAAGTAACAATAGAAATAGAACACAAACAAATATATTAATATATATATATATATATCATGGCACAGACTTTCAAAGAATTTCCAGAATAATCTTTATATATGCATTATTTGACATTTAAGCAACCTGTGGTAGGAAATAATAATGTTAGGTCTTGTCTCAGCTTCAGCTGTTAATTGCTGAAGTCAGTAGTGTGTGTAGTGTCATGTGCCCCCAGAGGATGGGATTGTATACATCTCCTCTGTTGCACTTTCAGGACAGTTGGATGGTTGTATAATAGATTTGGTATAGATAGTGCCTCTGCACATTTACAGGTCACTTGTTTTCACTTGCAACCTATACCACTGTAGAACAGAATTTCTCAGAATTCTAAGGAAATGGATACATCTATTTAAAGAATTGCTGCTGTAACCCTGTTAATTTTTTCCACTAGTACCTAGAAGAGAAACAATTGACCATCACCACCATGCTTTGGATCTTCATAATAGTAATTCATTGTACAACTATAAAAGGTACCTTTATAAATGTCACTTAAATGGGACAGCAACCCTGAGGGACTGGCTGCTGGAAACTACTGTGAGCTTCAGTAATTTCAGCATTGAGAAACAGCCAATATATTGCCATGGGAAGACAATCTTTTAGTGCTGCAGTTGCTTTCTAAATGCTATGACCTGGCTCAAAGCCTGATTGCAAAGGATTTGGGATTTTGGCAGGCATACTGTTTTGCTGCATCTTGCCTGGCATTAATTTTTCAATGGCTTTACCTTTCAGTAAGAGAAGTCAGTGACATTCCTTCTTTTCTCAAGAGTGCAATTTGGAAAAATGGGACCTGAAACCACACAGTTTCAGATCTGTAATTTGCAAAAGCACATTGTTTTTTTTTTTTTCATGTAAGTCTTTATTGTTGTTTGTTTCTTTTTTTGTTGTTGTTGTTGTTCTTTTTGTTTTCCAGCCCAACTGTAAGAAATAGTAACAATTCCATAAGAACAGCAACCTTTCATGATTTTTGGCCCAGTCTCCCACACTTCAGAGGTTTGGCTGGCTCAGATAAATGTGAATTTCTGAGGCCAAAGCCTCATACACTCACATACTTAGAAATTATTAACTGAAATATGATATTGCACTCACAGGCGACATTCTATTCATATGCCATCTAGATTAGTAGTGCTGCAACGTACTAGTAAAGTGGGTGGGGAACAAGTGAGTAGGTTCTTTGAGCTGTAGGCTCTGTAGGAAGAAGTTCTAGCTAAGTAACTGTGTCATTAATGTTTAATAAATGTATCTTCCCCACCTCATTGCTGTTAATTTCTTTAAATGAAACTAACCATAGTTCTGTATTCACGAGTCATCTTTGTCTGGCAAAATGCCTTCTTTTTTGTTACTCATTCTATTTATGAGGTAGATGGTTTAAATAATCCACATGAAGCAAAACAGAGCATTCTATAAAACTCCTTTCCCACCCCACTGTTAAGAACAGACAATTCTGTTAAACTTGTTTTGATTTGAACATGAATTATTTGTGAGTTCTAAAGGCTTTAGTGTTCTTTTATATTTCCTTAGGAAAATGATATCTGAATTTAGGTGTAAAATTTATAACCATCTTATTTCACAAAGAGGGAATTAAAAAAAGGACGGGGGACATGACAGCAGCTCAGTAGTGACAGTCTTTATTCTAGGACTATATAGGTCAGTGGATTATTTTTGACAATAGATGACTAAAGAACATAAGATCTCTCAGTATTATTTTTAAGCAGAAAGTATAAGTATGTGTGTGTAGGGGTTGAGAAAGTTACACAGATGTGTGTGTAACAAACAAAATCACAACATCTTTTGGGGTGAAAGGCACCATGGAAGGTCTCTAATCCAATTTCCTGCTCAAAGCATGGTCAACACTGACCCGAGATAAGATTTCTCAGGGCTTTATACATTTAAGCCTTGAAAACCTCTAAGGGGTGGAAACCGCATAACTTCTCCACGTAGCTTGGTAGTTCTAGTCCAAGTAGTTCTACTACTTGACTGTTTTTTACGGGGGAAAAGTTTTTCCTTATATCAATCTGATATAATCTTGTTTCAGTGTGTATCCATTGTCTCTCATCATCCTGTCAAAGACCTGCTCCACATCCACCCAGTCCCCAGCCTGTATTTCCTCAAGGCACAGTCTGCCCAAAGTTTCCAGAATTGTCATTTGTTCTTGTTGAATTTTCCTGCAGTTACTGCTGGCACATTTCTCCACCTTGTTTATCTCACTGTGAATTTCTGCCTTGCCTCTGAGCATACTCACAGTTAACCCCAGTTTGGAATAATCTGCATATTTTGGCATATTTGGCATACATATATAAGGCCCTCTAGGTAACTGATAAAGATATTAAACTAGTACAGACCCTTGAGGTACTCTGCTTGCAACCACTACCATTTTAAATGATTTTTCATGTTTAGTCATGCATTTATCTAGACCAGAGTGTTCTAATTTTGTCTCAAGCATTCTGTGAGAGACCATGAAAAGCCTTGTTAATGTGAATTTAATTTTCATCCACTGTTCACTCCTCGTGTGCAAATCTAGTCATTTCATCATAGATGGTGGTTTTTATTTTATTTTTTTGTGCCTGATTGATTCTTAGTAAATGCATGTTATTCCTAGTTGCCTTTTTTTTTTTCTTCATCTGCCAAGAAATGTGTTTCAAGAGGACTCACTCCAAGATTTTCTAGGAACCAAAGTGAAAGAAAATAGCCTATAGGCTCCTGAGACATCCTTCTTACCTGTTTTTGATGTGTCAGATTTATGTTTCTTCAGTCACTGTGGACCTTCACTGATTAAATGGCCTTTCAACAGTGACACAGTGTCACAGTGACATTTGACAGCTCTCTTAGCATGCCCAGATGCATCCCATCAGGTTCTATGGACTTATATAGGCTGAGATCTCAAGCCATCACTGAATTAATCCTTTTCCACTACTGATAGCTTTCTCTTTCTTGATCCTTGTCTCTAGGCAAAAAGGCATGAGAGACTTTTTTAATGAAGACCAAGACAAAGAAGTTGTTGACTACTTCTGTTTTAATCATGCTACTTGATATACAAATCAACATTGCAACAAACAGGAATAAAGAGTGGAATTGTTGCTAAAAGTCTTACTCCAAGTCCCTGTAAAAATACTGGGATTAAATTGGTTTAGCAGCCTAAAGTCAAGTTTCAAGGATGTCAACAGCTGAGCAATACCCCCAAGAACCATCATTTTATATCAAGATTCATATCAAGATTCATATCTCAATGAGATTTCATCAATCCAGATCTCATTTCCTTTGTCAGCATTTCCTTTTCAGATGACATCAGGGCATCTATTCCAAGGTTTAAGACTAGCTAGTTTATCTGATAGGTTTTTAGCACCTGAATTCAAAAGAAAGTTTCTAATATTGGATCAGAAAATCTTTATCCTTAATTCAGTAGAGAACATACTGCAAAGAATGCCATTGTTGTTGTATAATAAGAAAAATGTGGGTTGTGGAAAATCTGTAGTGCTACTGTGTCTTGGCTCATCCACACTCTGCCACCATCTGCATGTACAGCACTGTGGCCTCATGAACAAAGAAGAAGAAGTCATCTGAGAACTTTTTGTTAAGCTTTATGTTAAAAGAGCTACCAGCAAGAGTTGCAAATACACTGACAAAACAAACAAACAAACAAACAAACAAACAAATAAATAATCCCATGAAGAGGGCCATAAAAGCTAAAAGCAGAATGCCATTTATCTGTTAGAAAATGACATCCAAGCTTAAGTAATGAATGTTTTCTTTTGAAATATTTAGAGTGTATATACAAATTGTTTAAGCTAAAAACTTCTGTGGAGCAATGGGAACCTTAAGATCTGAGCAGGAACAAAAACATATTTCATTTATCAGTGTATGCATTTGTTTGGTCTCCTTTTTCTTATTACATATTTTTTCATTGTCCTATTACTATGGAAGAAAGCAGATACCCAACCAAAACAGAACTGTGTTTTTTTTTTTTGCTTGACCTGTGACTTCCTGTATATTTACTCTCATTACATCATATTCTATGGCTCCAATAGAAATAAAAATGTTATTGAAATCAAACAAGAACACCGTGGAGGCTTAATCTTCTGGTTTCCTCTGCAGTTGAACTCTGGTAAGATCCTAATAAAATGCTTACAACATAAGGAAGATCCCTTTTACAAGTTGATTTTAGAAATGCATATTATGTCCTGTCTTAAGGTACCACTGTCATGTACTAAGGTTGTCCTCATTATACTGTTTATTTACAACACTCCTCATTGTAGCTAGGAAATATTAATACTATAATGGTAGGATTTCTGCTGGTGGGCAGGCTTTACAAGTATATAGCAGCAGTACTATAGTTAAACTTCAAACATCCTGACAGATCTGGCAGGCTTGGAACTAAATGGTCTGCAAGTTCAGGCCTGAAAACAGTTCCACACACCTAGGACTGAGAGGAATTGTCACAAATGTGAGGTTTACAATGTGGATGGTTAGCAGATAAGGTTTTTATTGTATGTTTGAAGTTGATTATGCCTATCTGTTTCAATACAGCCTGACTGCTGAATTGTTCTTCTTACTGTTTCTTACACATAAATTTGTTGTGGTTTAATTCAGCAGACAGCTAAACAGCACACATCTGTTTGCTCACTCTCCATTCCAACAGCAGGATAGGGGAGAAAATTGAAAAGTGCAAGAACACATAAGGATAGTTTAATAAGAAAGAAAAAAAACGGGGAAAAAAAAAAATAAACAAAACAAGTGATATACAATGCAATTGCTCACCATGAGCCAACAAATCCCCAGCCAGTCCCTGAGCGACAGCGCCCCTCCCCTGACCAACTCTCCCAGGCTTTCATTGTTGAGCATGACATCAAATTGTAAGGAATATCTTTTTGAACTCTTAGGGTCAGCTATCCTGGCTGTGTCCCATCCCATTTTTTTGTGTACCCCCAAGCAGGACACTGGCAGGAAAGCATGAAAAGCAGAAAAGTCCTTGATTCTGTAAGCACTGCTCAGCAATAACTAAAACATTGATCTGTTATCACCACTATTTTAATCCAAAATTCAAAACACAGAACCATACAAACTAGTAGGAAGAAAATTAACTCTGTCCCAGTCAAAACCAGGAAAAATTTCTAAGCCCAAAGCACAAACAATAACAACAGAAACAAACAAACAAAAACCCAATAACTCATAGCCTACTAGGAAGCATTTGAAGGGTCTACTATTCTAACGTCGATGATCTCGATGATCTCGAAATGGCAGCACATACAATGTTCCAGGTTCCCAGCTTCATAATCAGGCTCATGTTTCAGTGGATGTTTAGATTAACCTCCCTGTTTCTCCTCTTTGTAAACATTCTACTGGAGATGTTTTTCTCTCTACCTAGAGATGGAGGTAGAGTAAATTAAGGAAACAGTATTTCTTTTGTCTTGCATCCTGAGAGATTGCCTTTTCCTGACTCCCTGGGTTACTGAGAGTGGGGAAAATGCTTCCATGCACATAGTTTTTTGTTGTTGTTTCAGGAAGAATTCCAATAGGCCAGAAAACTGTTGGTTGTAGAATTTTTGGAATTAAGCTAGTGATAAATAAAATGATGAATCGATTACACCCATTACTATTGTGCTCTCACAAATAAAGAATTATTTGTTCCCAGTAACTAAACATGAAACCAGTGGAAAATCAATTCATTATGTGTAGATGAGAGCCATCTAATCTGCAAGAAGAAAAGAGCTGCATGTACAAATTAAAAACCCAAGCCATCTGGACCTTCAGCAAGACTTGCTGTATCTCCATTGGGTGTGATAAAGTAAAAAGCTGTTTCTATGTGCATACTCAGGCAAAACATATTTTCTTCAAAAATATCTGCTCTTAGCCACTCATTAGGTAAAGCAGGACTTACTTAACTTCTTTTGGTTGCTGTTTTGCATCCCCTACATTCTCTGTTGACATCACCTTATGCTCACATAGATAATGATGTGAAACTAAATTTCTTTTACCTTTCTGTAATGAGGAGTCACAATCCTTGAATTTCACTGCTACATAGAAGGTGTTTTTTAGATTTTCAATCTGATGGAACAACATTAATTTTTCTCCCGTTATTACCAGTTCCAGTTTTCTTCAGCAGTTGAAGTCTGCATGTCTGCCAGAGCTACATTTATTTTACTATAGCATGTAACCTTCATCCCCAAGGCAGATAACTGCATGATTTAGGAAGTGGGACTTCAATAATCAAGTGCATCTTGGAGTTGAATGCTTCCTTTCCCTCAGTATTAACAGCCAGGGTGTCTCTCCTGCAGTTACAGATCTGTCTTTCTTATACAAACCATAATGTCAAATTAGCACACATTAATTCTGTTGTTAGAGGAACTATTTTGCTGTGTTTAGAGAAAGAATTTGAATTTTACTTTCCATTAAGTGTTATAACCACTTACTCCATAAGACCTATGTACTAACTTTTCCTAACTTTGTGTGATTGTGGAAGAGACCAAGGGCAACAGAACACCAATAACACGGAGGTAGGCTTAGCTTTAACTGTTCTTTACCCAGGAACAATAGCTACTCCAAGGACAAATGAGCTTATATACTCCACAGCCTAAAGCAAAAAGGAGCTGTCATCGCAGACTTAGGTCAAAGCGTTCAAGATCCAGTATTTTCAAATCCCTACCTTGAGGAAAAGGCTGATAAGGCTACACACAGTAAAATCCTCCTCCTATTTCCATCATCAGTGTAGTACTGATTCCCTTATTGAGATCATCCCAGGGCTCCCAATTCCTAGTGTTTTCCATGATGCCCTCTACGGTACTTGGCTATATGAAGATATTAACCTGAAGGTCAGGAGATCAGGAAAGCTAATCAAACTGTGAGAGTGGGCATACTAGCTCATGCCCAACAGATGTTCATTGATCTTCGTTGATGAACTCTGCCTGAACTTTAGGAGCAGGGCAGCTTAGTGTGTTTGGAAGACGACATTCTTGCATCTTGAGAGAAAATTGTCTGACTTGAGACGTTAAAAAATTTGTGCCTACAGAAATGTATCTCAATGTTTCCATAGCATTGCCTGCATAGGAGTGTTAAGGCTTAAGTTTTGAATATTGGTATTGAAAGGGGAAGTTAGATATCATCTTTTTGTTCATCCATTTTGAAGAGATTTTGCAAAATCAGACTGAAGCCCTGTTTTAAAGACTGAGGTTGCTGCTCTTTTTTACCTATCTCAAGTGAGTCTTTAAATAATTTTAAATATATCTTCCTAGTCCCTGTTACTCTAAGTCCTCTTGGGCATTTCATCTGTCTATGGAAACAACATTTCATGATTTGGAAATAGATAAAAAATATTGAGAATGCTTCCATGGGTTTCTAAAAAAATAAAATAAAATAAATTTATGACACCAAATATTTGAGCTTTCCCTGCTACAAAAAGTTTGGATCTAAAGCTTATATTCCTGTGCCAGTGTTCTCAAAAAAGGTTAATATCTACTAGAACAGTTTTCAACTAAAATTGAGATTTGGGACTTGTTGTTCTTCCTTAGCAACATTACATATATGGGAGAGGGTTAGAATTTGCTTTCTTCCAGATAAATGTATCTTGTTGAAGAAAAACAAATAATAATAATAATAATAATGCTTCAAGGAAACTGTGACAAAAGGAGTCTGTGGTCATCAGCCCAATAGTTTACCAAGGATGCTAATGTAGTTTTCTTAATATTCAACCTTAAAATTGGATAGTTTGCATATTTATATTACACATACCACTCTGTTCTTGCTGTGTTTACTGTTAAAACAACATAAAATATTGAAAGGGAAGGAAAGAGGACTTTGATACAATTTTACCAAACCAAAAAATGTGTGAGCATTTTTGTTGCCTGTTATACTCTAGAAGAAATTATACTTGCCATGATACACCCCATTTTTCCCAGTCTTCAATCAGCTTTGAAAATAAAGGCTGATTCTCAGCACACCAATGAAAAAGGTGGATCTGTCCTCTATGGGGCATTATGACTGGCAATGGAAAGCCTTGTAATATTGTCAGCATTGCCAGAAAAGAGAGTCTTTGATTCCATTGATTTCTGTGGTAAGATCTCATCATGTGATCTAAGGATCACATATACTACAGAGAACTTTGGGCAATACATCCACACAACATCAAATTCTGGGCTGCATCATTTTTCTTCTGACATTATACAGGAGAACATACGCATTTTTAATTTCTTTTGCTGTCATGCATTTGTCCAGTTGAAGTTCTCAGTTAGAACCTTATCTATTTATCTCTAACAAAAAAAAAAAAAAAAAAAAAAAAAAAAAAAAAAAGAGATGAAAGAAAAATAAAAAAAAAAAAGATTTTTTTTCTTATCTGTAAGGAAAAAAAAAAAAGCATATTGTTTTGATCTTTGAAAGATGATGGCTTATTTACATTGAACTATCTGAATTACTCTGAAGGGGTTTTAAAATGTTGACAGAGCTTTTGATAAAATAGGCAGCATTCAGTGGGAAAAGGTAATTGCAAAAGGAATAAGCCTATTCAGGCTGCTGCTTTTGTAATTCAAGCTTTCTGCTTTGGCTCAATGATTTCATCAAAAATAAGTCACCGAAAGAGACCCATGCTGTGCATTATTTGTTCAGGATCCAGGTGTGGCAAGTTTGCAATTTTAAAGTGCAGATATTCTGCAATTTCTGCAGCGTAGGTGAAATCTGTTACAAAACAGATGTCACTGTCCAACTCAGTTTTCTTTCTGCTACTTAATAAGGTGCCTTTCTCCTCAGCTAGAGTTCTATGAAAGACACACATCACACAGAGCAGATGATTAGATTAACATTCTGTTTTACTGTGGTGATATAGATTCATGAATTTTATATTAATTTTCTGTTCCTTTATTAATAGTTGGTAAGGGATTGTGTCAGTGAAAATATTTTGGTTTTGGTTTGATTTGATGTGTGCTTATTTTTGTGGAAAATGGAATGATTAACTCTGATAGTCACCAATGGTCATCAATAGTGATAAATAATCAAATATACTCAATTTCTAATGTTTTTACCTCATAGTTAGTATTGACAAAACTGGTATCTGTCCCTAGCTAACATAAAATTAATATCAGCTCTTGAATTAATTTCTGGCAATAAGTCAATTGGAAGTCTCACCCCAATAACATATAGCATATATTTATGGAGTTATTGCCAAGAATAATTTATTCTTGTTTATATTATACATATTCAGAATTAAAACAACAACAACAAAAACATAATGATGTTAAGTTATGAATTGCTTTCTTCTAGAATAGAAAGATGGAAAATGAAAGTTTCCCAGCATCAGGTGAAATGGGTGTGCAAGGAAAACATCAGGAGGTAGGATCTGAGATGGTTCTGTAGTAAAGCCAATGTGACGTATTTGCTAGTCGGCACTGGACTTGTCAACCATGCCATGTCAACCTCTATGCTCCTTCACAGCATGAAATGTCCTCAGCATGGACTGAATGGGTGTAGGAATGAGGAAAACAGTAAAGTTGTGTTCCAGTAGCAGCCACACACCACCTATGGTGTGTTTCACAGCACATTGTGCTGCACTAGCATTCAGTTTTCCTACTTCTAAAATGGAGAAAATAAATACTTCAACCTCAAATTACACCTTTTAGAGAAAAAGGGAAAGCATCAACCCTTAGTATGAAGTATTGCTATAAATTACTCAGTTTAACTTTATAAAACTCACCATGTGTACAGTACACTGTAAATTGTAGAAAAGTTAAGACTACCTGCTTTCACATTGCAAATGTTTAGCTGTTCTGGTGGTAGAGATTCTCTGAATGAAAGTTAGAGAAGCACAATTTGGTGATATTGTTTTTAGTATTCATAGTCATCAAAATACCATTGAAATGGTTGCATATAAATTTTGAATGCCCATCTTAATGTAACAAACTCAGCCTACTAAGTCTATTTATTCTTAACAAATGCTAAAATACAAAGATGATATATATATATATATATACATATATATATGTGAAAGAAAAACGGTCACCTAAATAGAATCAAGGTCTCTAGTCATGCAATAAAACTATCCCAGATTATTCTACTTTTCTCAACTGCTTGCTGTTTTTATTGTTTTGGGAAGCTGTTTTTTGTTAATAACATTAATAACATTATAATTGGCATCAGCAACTATGGAAAGCAATAAACTGTTGTAATAGGTAACTGAATGCATACCAACTATTACAGTGAAATGATTTCTCTTGATAAAGCTAAACAAATCTTAAAAGTCAGGTAGTCAGCAAAATGAAGCAAACTGCTTTACTAACAGTGCTTAGTTGCAGTGTTTTGAAAAAACATTAGCAAAGCAATATTAAGAAGAGGATTCTGAGTCCTCAACATTTCACTGCTTTACTGTGGGGTATGCCAGTTTAAGGGTTTAGCATTTCTAGGAATGTGCCTTAATTCCACAGTAAATCACATTATGCATGGGTGTTACCAGGTACATTTATCTGTGTCCTTATGATGATCTGGCTCTGTACCAGGCTGATGTGCTGCTGAACTAAGCACTTTTCATTCCCTTACACTTTGCCAAAACATTTCTTGACTGTTTTGTTTCTTTTTCTATTTTACACACAAACATAAGCATATACCTCTGTGTATGAGTCAATACGTACTCTCTCTTAAGAACAATATTACAAAAGACTAGTGAACTTTTAAAGTTAATAAGAAGGTAAACATACATGTATGTATTAAATTACCATAGAAGGATTATTTAAACATCTTTTTAAGACAAGGAAGTGTTATGCCCCTTTGACAGAGTGAGAGCTTGAGTAAAAAGCCCACTGTCCTGAGTTCACTGTTGTGGTTTTTTGTTTGGTTGTTGTTTTTTGTTTGTTTGTTTGTTTTATTTTGTTTCCTCACAGAATACCAGCAGAACTCCTTAGCCTTCTAGTGTTCTCTGTTTCACACCTTTGTATTGTTCCAGAAACAATAACAGTACTTTATGGAGTCTGCTTTTCTTCAATATGGGAACAGGAATTCAACCATGTCAAATAGATGTTGCAATTGTAACCATTTGAGCTTACTAATTTATAAAATAAAATATAATCATGTTTTCTTACAGTTCCCTGTAACTTGGAGTCCCACATAAAATACTGCTAGTGCTCTACTATCATTGACCCAAAAGTCCCTTAACTTTAAAGGAGTTATATTCAAAAATATAGAAAAATAACTGACTTCTTTTTCAGTTTTGACAGCACACCCCATCACCCCCTCCCCCACCCTCCTACCCCCCAGCCCCAAATTCTGAAATTTCTTTCTTTCTTTGGAGGTCACTATGTGGATAAGCTGACCTGTTTTTACATCTTAAGAAATGGTAGATACCGTAATGGGAATCCTGTTCTCCCACATCTTGCAATTCTTACAGAGGTCAGAGGCACTTCAGCTTCCACTTGCAGGAAACTTCTGTTGTCTGTTGATTTTAACTTTTATTTTATTTTATTTTATTTTATTTTATTTTATTTTATTTTATTTTATTTTATTTTATTTTATTTTATTTTATTGTATTTTTCAAGAACTATGCTCCCCCGCAGACGCAAAGAACATTTAGGGCAATCATAAATTTTGAAAACAATTTTCATAAAGGAAATTGTTTAATATGCTCTACTTGTTATATCAAAGCCTTCTCTAACTTTACTCACATGTGCCTACATGGACTACATTAATCTTATAATTAATTTTATGTTGTGTGCATTAATATGAATTTAGTGAGGCAGCAATATTGAAATCTAAAGGTTATATGGCTTTTTATATATTCAATTCTGTTTAAAGCTGGTTACAAATCATACTCAGAGAGGAAACAAAATGGCATGTGATAATACTTGGCCATAGAAATGATCTTTTTTGGCTATGAAGTTCGTTTGTTTGTTGCATGGTTATTTTTTTGTCTTGATTTTCTCTTTCATGTGGATCAAAACCAATATTTGAGCCTCTGATTTTAGTTACAGATGTACAGAGTTAATCTGCAAATCTATAGGCTGCCTGTTAAATATATTTTTCAGAACTGAGCCAACTGGTACATACCTGAAACTATTTCCCATCAGTTAACATTCTGTTCTCTAGTAAATGAAGATAAGTTAACTGAGGAATTGCACATACACATACACTTTGTGTATTGTGTAGCAAAAAGCAGGAAGTAATATGTTAATATTACAGTAGGATAAGAATTTTTCTTGATTTATATTTCAGAATGTGGAATTATATATGTGCATATGTGTATATGCATATGTGGTATTGGATTTAAAATTATTGCCTTTTAAGTATAAAATAGCTATCAGAAAGCACAAATATGGCACCTTGCATTAGGGGTGTCTGAGGGAAGGGGATATTTTTAGGTTGGTGGACACAAAGTATAAACTGTTACTATTGTGGCAAATGTGCCCCAGCAGTTTTAAGGGTTTTTCTCTTTGTTCTGATACTGTATGCTAATTATTTATACAATTAGATGGCTGTGGATTAAGCTGCTCACCACAGTTATGTTGCAACATCTGTTGCTATAAAATCCTCAGCATATCACAAGGCTTTTGGCAATAAGCAAATAGCTTTTGGCAATGGGCACCTGAAGTATCTATCTGTTATTAAAAGAAATTTTTAATCTGACCAACATTCAAAAAATCTTAAAGCCTTTCAAAGAGATGCATAGGAAATATGCACCACAGTGACATTCTGTGTCTTCTTCCTTCCATTTATTTGTAGCTGATAAACTTTTTAAAAAATGTCGGTTTTGGTAAAGTCTGCATGCACATCCTCAAGCTCAGAACTGGAGGAATTTAAATAAAATATAAAATAATTTGCATTTTTTGTGTTTTCATGAAGACTTACTGATTTTTATTTGTATATGAACCTATTGTTGGCCATTCCAATTTGTTTATGAGGTCAAGACTTTAATAAGAACATCTGTTAGATATTTGTACACAGTCATTTCAGGCTAACTCTTGCAGACCCCACAAGTGAACATCTAACATTCAGAAGTCACTCAGACAGGTTTAAAAAGAGCAAACCTCAATCTGGTGCATGTGGTTGTATGGAAATATTACCTGTTATTTGAGGTAATATTATTGAAAAATGACAGCTTGTAAAAATATTATCTACATAGTTTTTATGGCAGTGGAATGAACATAAAATGTTTTATGTAATATACTGTACATGATTATGATCTCAAATTTTCTGAATCAAATGCAAACCATTTGGCAAACTTGGGCCTTAGCCAGTTGAAAGTTAGTTGGTGTCAGTTACTGTATTTCTAAGAATACATGTATATATATATATTTCTATTTTGTAAGTTGATGATATTTAGAAAGTGTACATTTTAGTACCCAGATATTCACTGTCTTCTATATTGAGGACTGCAATGCCAAGACACTGTTTTTGTGATGGCAGGAGTCTCAGAAAACTGATAATTAATGTTCTCCATATAAAATATGTAGCAGAAGTACAAGAATACTCCTGGGAAAGTTAGAAGGCCTGTTAAAATGTCAGTTGCTGGTGTACCTGCAGTCTGTGCAGGAGAAAATGTTGCAGTCAAAAGGGATGTTCTGCACTGTTAAGGTGGTTCAGATGTGTCAAGTCTAGGAAAAGAAATGCAGTAAGGCTTCCAGCTGAACTCTAAATACCTCACCCAACCTTTATTTGAGTAGAAAGGCCTTCAAAAGTTGATGGACAGGCATAGCAACCAGTCAAGTCTGGGGAAATTAAAGCCAAAGCAAGGAACTATATTTAGTCACCTGTCATCTGGTCCTCAATATACATATTCATACTGAGTGTGTGGCTGTGTGGAAAAGATTATGACAGACTCTTCAGTAAGTTAAAATACTTTGTGAGAGAGAGGGAGAGAAAAAGAGATTTTTCCTTCTGACAGAGTACAGTATATCTTGCTTGACTGTCCTCATAAGAGACAGAATGAAGTCAAACTTCCAACTTTAATTGCAAGTACAATTTTCATAAATGTTCATATTATAACCTAAGCTCAGCTGTGTCCTAATGAGGGACTCTTCAGTGTTATTCTGCGTTCATCATGCCTCTTTGATTATCCAGAGACAACTTCCTTCCTTCCTTCCTTCCTTCCTTCCTTCCTTCCTTCCTTCCTTCCTTCCTTCCTTCCTTCCTTCCTTCCTTCCTTCCTTCCTTCCTTCCTTCCTTCCTTCCTTCCTTCCTTCCTTCCTTCCTTCCTTCCTTCCTTCCTTCCTTCTTTTTTCTCCAACTTGTCTATTCTCACATTCTTTTTTATTTTTTTATTTTTTATTTTTGGGGGGAGGATCTTGCTAACATTCTAAGAGAAGTTTAATACAACCACTGGGGTTGTATTAAAATCAACAATTGACTATTGGAAAATAAGCTATTTTTTCAAGTTCTTGCTTTTCAAGTGGTCACATTTAGCATCAGAGCTGTGTTACTTTCTATGGAAAGTCGCAGAAACTTTAATAAGTAAGTCTTCTTCAAATTCACCTGTTTTTACCAAAGACTGTATCAGATCACAACAGAAAAGAATAGTAGGATAGTGCTACTCATACAGCTCAGTTTAGCAATATTGCATCACATACTGAATTAGCATTTTTGCTGTTTCCATAAATGTGAAATTAGATTTAACTGCCAAAAAGAGATGTTAGAAATAGCCCAGTTTTTTACTCTAGTGGTCTGGCTGAAATGCCATTAATTCCATTTAGTTTTCACTCCCAACATTTATTGCAAAATAATTATTTCATCCTCATCTGCTCTGAGCCCCCTTTTCTTAACACTACTCTAGTCAGTTAGTCTAGTCTAGTCTAGTCTAGTCTGGTCTATTCTGTGAGATTATTTAACAGCTGAGAAAAAGCTAAAAAATAAATGAGAATACAAAAATGAAATCGTAGCACTGAGCATAAGAATTCATGATGCCATGCATGTGCATAATTTGACCAATAAACTCAGATATTGGTAACTGATAGACGTAAAATAATGTTCTGATAATCTGTTATCAGTTAAGTGGCAGTCACTTAACATGTTGGAAACACTGAAATGAAGCATTTTTCGGGATGTATAATCTCGGATTACCAGGTAGTTTAAAGATCTAAATAATAATAATAAATTATTTTCTGCTTTGAATATTAAACTCCACTTTGCCCCATACAGCTTTGCTGTTTGTCTTTGGATATAAAGAATGTCCATCAGTTATGGAAATCATCTTTAGAGAATCACTAATCATCAAAGATTACTAGAAGTATAAAACAAAGGTGAGGGTATAAACAGAATATGTCTCTGCTATCACAAGATGAAATGGACTAATATGTCATGACAGTCTTTTGTTGACCCTCTACTGTACACACTTATTTCAGTTGTTGAAGAAACCATGAATTCTCTTCATTATATTTGAACTAGTTGTTGAAGAAATATCTCATCAGGTATCTCTAGTAGATAAAAATATGGTATTACTGATACGTAACTATAAACACACAAATTAAAATATGTTGGATGTTGCGAAAAAAGAAAACATTTATTTATTTATTTATTTATTCTTATGGGGATTATTCTAGAGATAGATGTACAATGTTAAAATGCTCTCAGTGCTGTAATTATTATAGAAAAAACTTGTTGCTTTAGTTACAAAATTCAAATCTACTGATGCCAAGGGTATCCAAGGTACTTCTACATTAGTGTTTTAGCTTTGCTTGGGAGTTTGCTTTTGAAACAAATCTCCTGATCATTCTCATTTAACATGCTTTCTTTCACATCACTGAGCAGTCTCAGGTCATGTGCACTAGCTTCCTTTTGGGTGAAACTCAGTCAGATGTGCTCTGGGAGCATACCTAATGCCTTCCAAACAAAAATGTGTCTGCAGTGAAGGGGACCAGAGTACAATTAGACTAAAATAAGCCTCCTCTTTCCACACGCAAAATATTTGTCTGTGTTGACATTGTGCTGAGAGGGGTGGTTACACCTTGAGAAAAATCCAAGTCTCTCTATGACCTTCTGCTTTGAGTCACTAAATAATATAATATTATATATTTTTAATTATATAATAATAATAATATTCCCCCATCATCTCTGGAAAATAATTTGCACATATCTTTTTCCATACATAGTAGGTGCACATTTTCTTGGTCTTCTGTGGTGCATGCAGGAAGACAGAAAGTAGTCTATTCATCCTCATGGAATCCCCACATATTCAAGTGTCTATAGTGTTTTTCTACAGTATTCATTAGATTGTATTGGAGCACTGAGTGACTGAGTTGTCACCTTACTGTGTTTCATTTAAGCACTAAAACACTTTAATTTTCAGGTGGTGAAATTAAAGTGACCTGAATCACTGAGAAGCTTTCAGCCTAAAGCTTCAAGGAATTCAGGTTGGTATTCATTGTTCATTGGAACTCAGTAAGTTGTAACAACAAGTTTTGAAGGAATCTAATAAGAAGTATTTTATTAAAATGGACAGTTTGACATTTGGGATTTTAAACAGAGCTCTTTCAAGGTTTGGTTTGACCTTCATGAAAGTACTCCTAGCCCCTAAAGGTGTGTTCTGCTGGAGAAGTGTTTCCTTCTCCAAACTTTGTGTTTGTTAGATCTGAATGGAGGTTAGAGGACAAAGGGTATGTGACATGTATTAACTCAGTCTCTTAGAATAACAAGGAAATTCTTCCAGCAGAAGCTATATGACTTCCCTTTGCCATGGTTTACTTATAAAAGAAATACTTAATATTTACTTGGCTGTCAAGAAATAACGGCAATCTTGAAACCCAAGAAAGTAGAATTTCCTAAGTTGCTATAGGGTGTTTATCTCTTTAAAGCTACTAGCTCTTTAACAGTTAATTTAAAGGGACGGGGAATAGGAATAATGATGTTGGCTAATCATAGAATATAAATATGCTGATATCAAATTTATGCCACATTAGAGTAAATATCACTTTTTAAGACAAGCAGTGAAGCATTGGTTGTGTGTACTTATTTGACGGGAAAAAAAAAAAAAAAAAAAAAAAAAAAAAAAAAAAAAAACGTTTTTAATAGAGAGTTAATAGAAGTTGAAATAGGAACAAAAATCACACATTTAGAGATACAAATAGCTTTTTAGAATGACAACTTTTATTTGCAAATATGTTCAGTTAGTCTAGACTGGCTAGATGAAAAGTCTATAAAAATACACTGATTTATAAGGATATGGGCATATATCTTTGATCTTCACTATAACCTTGCACAGATAATACTCCACATTTATCTTGACAGATTAATGTCTGCATCCTTAAAGCAGAATTTTCTTAACCTTACTCCTTGTTTTTCTATGCATCACAATCCCTTACCTGTACCCTCCTCCTGTGGTTTCTGACCACAGCAGTTCTCTGACAAATTTTTTTGTAGCATCTCCTTTGCAGTTAAATAGAAATGATCATTGAGAACCTTTTTCCTTAGGGATGTTGTGGCATAGCTTCAGAGTTTAATTATATTGCTTTTTATTTCCAATTACCTTGTGAGTGCCTACTTTTTTATAAGCACTTGGAAAGTTAGTCTAAATCAATACTTTGCTGCAACATCTGCTCACCAATAGATACATGATGGCACTGAAGTCTGAATTATCTTCTTCATGAATAATCCACTTTCATCTCAAAGGGCTTAAATCTCTGAACTGTGGTTGGACAGATGTGCACCATTCTGTCTGGAGAAAGTAACTCTTCCACCCATCTCTCACTGCAACACAGGTAGATATTGGGCCATTAAACTTGTAGTTACCATAAGAAGTACTTCTGTTATGCTGACACAGTATGTCTGACACAGTGTACATTTTACACATCAAACTACTTCTATTTTTTTAACACTTTTGGAATAAATATATGAGAGATTTCTACTTGTGAACAAAATACAAACTTGAAGCAGAAACAGAAGAGTGATTCTGTGAATTTTCACTGTTCATTGCCAGACAGAATTTTGAGTTTCCTTATTTCATGTCAGAGTAGTCTTTTAACTCCCTGTGGAGTAATAAGGTTGCTGAATAAAAGAATCTGAAAGCATATTTCCAGAGTATGTTGGGATGTATGGGGTTAGCACTAAAAATCAAATAATATTTATGGATAGAAGTGAACAAACAGGAGAATACATGTAGATAAAACAAAAAAGTGAAATATTACTGTTTCCAGAGTGATGCATAGCCAGCAATTTGTGAATTGTGCTTTCCATCTAGGAATTTTGTTGGGCCTGAACTCTAACGAAATGAGCTTAGCATAAACTTTGAGAAGGTATATTTGTTTTGTCTTCCTGCATATCTATAAGGATCTGTGTACTGAGCTGGGAACAAGGGATTGGATTCTTTTATTAATGTTACTATTAAACAGAGCTTCACTTGTAATGAACCAAGTGGTGCCAGTTCTTCCTTGTCAACAGCCTATTCATTTCATCACCCCAACAGATATATTGGTTGGGGAGGGGGTTAAGAGAGGGGACTGAGAGGGAGGAATAGAGAGAGGGAAGGAATGTGCCTGGTAAGATCATGGAGCCCCTCTGTGCCTGGCAAGATCATGGAGCAGATCTTCCTGGAAACTCTGCTAAGGCACATGGAAAATAAGGAAGTGACAGCCAACATGGCTTCATAAATGGCAGATCATGACTGACAAATCTGGTGGCTTTGAGCAACCAGGTCTAGTGGAAGGTGTCCCTGCCTGTGGCAGGGGCGTTGGAACTATATGATCTTTAAGGTCCCTTCCAACCCAAACCATTCTATGATTCTACGATTTCTTGAAAATAAGATTATTTTTCTTGTTGAATGTTATGAAAAACAAACATAACATTCAACAATGTTATGAAAAACAATCAACAAGAATTCAACAATAATTTAAACAAGAAAAAAGATTCTTGTTGAATGTTATGAATGTTATGACTTGAGTGTTATGAAAACTAGCATCAGTGGAGCCATGTGTCCAGCACAGGAGGAGTGAGAGAGATAAATAATTGTCTAATTGAATCTCTAGATAATGATAGTACTTCTTTCTGCTTTAATGAACTCTTTAAAGATATACTCATCTTTCATGATCAAGAAAGCTATCTTGGAAATTTTGTTGCTTAAACTTATTTCAAGTTGTTTAAAGTTATTTCAAGTTGACTGTATGGAGTCAGGTTCAGGTTGGATAACAGGAAAAGGTTCTTCACTGAGAGTTTGTTCACACTCTAGAACAGGCTCCCCAGCAATGTAGTCATGGCACCAAGCCTGTCAGAATTTAAGAAGTGTTTTGATCATGCTCTCAGTCATATGGTCTGAATTTTTGGGTAGACTTGTGTGGGGCCAGGAAATGGACTCGGTGATCCTTGCGGATTGCTTCCAACTCAGGATATTCTATGATTCTTTGATTCCACGATATCCTTTCCAGCTGGTAAGTCCAACTCTCATCATTAAAAACTTCAACTCACTGAGCTAGCAGAAAATGATCTGTAGGGCTTGTTCTTTTTTATTTTTTTTCTTTTTTTGTTCTTTTTTCTGTTTTATTTTATTTTGCTTTGTTTGTTTGTTTTTCCTTTTATAGATTATTTGAATTTTTTTTTTCTTCTTGGTACATTGAAGGATACAAGGAGTACTAGAGCTGGCATACAGTCAACAGTATAGTTATTTCTTTATAACAGTAGAAAAGTTGGTATAGATATAGATTTTACTATCCAGCTTTCTTACACATGTGCAAGCTTCTCTTTTTGCTAATAGTTTCCATAAATTAGGCATTTGATAACTCTGCCTTACAACATTTAGTTTGACTTCATAGAGGACACAGAGATTCATAAAGAATCCTCTTTAAAAAGAGTATAACATTTTCTTTAAAGCTGAAGGACTGTTAGAACTTGAAAACTCAAATGCATCCCTAAACACAACTGGCAGAAGATTCATTTGTCAGATAGTTATCTTTGTTCTTCTGATGGAGTAGAGGCTTTTAATTTTCAGTTAGCTGAAAATACAGTTGTGTTCAGTTTAAAATTAATTTAATTGTGATGGATATTACGGTTTAATTTGCAAAGATAACCAGAAGGAGTCTTATGAAGAGCCTTAGCCTTACCAAACTATTACTTTACTCTGAGAAATTTGGAAGTATGTAAAACAGCTTCATTGAGCTGCCTCAAATTTCTGTAATTTAAAAATAAAAAAGGAAAAGTGCCAAAATCAAGATTGGTACCACAAAGATAGGTAAGAAATTAGATGCTGAGAGATAAAACACACATGCAAAAAAAATCTCTGCCTGACTCAGTATTTAAAAATGAAGAAAATAATTTCCAGGATAAGAGAAAAGACCATCTTGCAGACTAATACAGGAATAAATGGATAGCAAGATTACTGCATTGAGCTGGGGGGTGAGGGAGTAGGGAATGGGGTTCATAAATCTTAGTCTAACTAAGTATCATTAGGGAACCCACCAAAATTATAAGGAAAACTTTTATTATACTAGTTTATATTTTCTGGTCTGATACTTAAGTTTCCACCAATGTTGTATGGATGAAGGGATATTGACAGTGATGTAACAGATTCCTGTGTGGAATGGACCTTCAACCTGCTCTGGCACAAGCCTAACCTGGATGTCTTAACAAGTCTTTTCTGTTTTTAACTGCTAGTATTCTATAGTATCTAGATGTCAAAAGATAGACCAACAACTATTAAAAGTGAAACTCATAAGATACAATTTAATTAATATATATATACTGAAGCCATACAGTTTGTTTTTATTTAGCTTGTGCTTCTGATCATAACATGTCCTTTTGTTTGTTTATTTATCTATTTACTAATTTATTTATTAAACAGAGTAATATGGACATAAGCTCTCTTCATACAAAGAAAAGTCTTGCTGAAGATTACTGAAAGAGTGGGGAGGAACAGCTAACCTGAGTGCTCAGATGAAAATCTGTTCATGAAACCAGAACAAACTTTTCAGGATATCTTAGCAAAATTCAGAGAGAAAGTTTAGCAAGAGGGAAAGACATTCTGTTGCTAAATATGATTAAAACATTGTCTTACTATCCAGATGATAACAAAAATGAAATCTGAGCAGTATATGGTGTTTCAAGAACATGCTGTATGTGCTGTATGTGCTCTGCTTCTCATAATACTAGTCATCTGCCCATTTGAGCAAGTTGAGTCTTTGAAGTTGAAATAGCAACTACAATGACAGAAAACAGAAAAATAAAAATTAAATTAAAAAAAGATTATGTTATGTATTATTTAAGTTGTTAAACTTCATACCTGATTAACTGATTTAATTGGACAAAATGCTTGGTTAGGACTTGTGTTTAGTTCGGAGGAAGACTGGTAGAAGTTCCTTGAAGATTATATTTGAAGATTATATTTTAAAAAGCATTGCCTTAAGAATATTTTATGTAGAGAAAATACAATAACAGTATTTCTTCTCAGTGTACTTAAAGAAAACTACTCATTCCCCTTAGGCATGAACATATCAAGTTTAATATACGGTCAATAAATTTTTTTTTACTTCTTTAGATTTTTTTTTTTCCCAATATGTGAAGCTATTTTGTTAAATAAAAGTAATTATATCTGCAGTAATTGTATATATGTCCATTTGTGTCACTAATATGACCAAGATAAAGGGTCTATGGAACTCTTTATTAGTTTTTTGCACAGGTATGACTTTTCCTGTAACCTCAATTTAGAAAATCAATGAAATAAATTCACCATATATATATTCTAGAGAGAATCGTGGGAAAACTGAAATATTTGAACTGTACTATAACTAATCAGCCCAGCAAAGACATCAACAGAGAGCTTTTGTGTGACCAAACACTGGTCATTTTTTTAGAAGGTATAATTTTAAACACATGAACAGAAGGGAAATTATCTGCTTTTCTGTCTTTCTCCTTTTCTGTTCCGAAGCTATCACAAAATCCTTTTGCAAATGCCAGTAGCATAGTATGAAGCCGATACAGTTCAGAATTTCCCATGGTAGGGCAACACCATCACATTCTAGCATAAGTAGGAAACAGTGTGTGGTCATGATATGCCACTGTATCATTACTTCATCTCTCTCAGATTCTATCTGCACCTTCTCTCTCTTTCTAGTGTGCCACCCTGCTCGTAACTTTCTTTTCTAATACTCTTCTCCCAGTCCAGATTATTCTTCTCTCTTTCTCACCCTGTTTCTTCTCAGATCTTGATGCTTTTTTATTTTTTTTTTATGATGATGGTTTACCAGTACAGTATTATTCTGTCTGAAAATTGACTAAAGGCTTTCTGAATGTACTCTAGCAATATACAAATTATTCACAAAATGAAACCAAAACTATATAAACTGAATAGAAATGTTCAATAAGAAACCACAGATACAGTAAAACTCTGTTACAGAGGGCTGAGTGATAATCCTGCCAATTGTACCTAGGTTTGCTGTGTGATAACTGATCTGGGCTCAGTAACAGCCATGTGTGTTTCAGAATACCCTACTCACATGATGTGTGCTCAGTGAGGTCTTTTTGACCAACAGTTTTTTAATTCAGCTATTCCCTGAACACTGTTTTCAATGTTAATTTTCTAATGAAGTATTTATTTATCCATATCTGTAGCATAAATCCTGTCCACTGACATAGTCCTTCAGCTCCTTCAGCTCCTATTAAACCTCCAGAGGTAAATGTTTGAGCACTTTGGCCACACTGAGAAATATGACTTCCTGTGACATGAGGACATGAGGAGGGAGATGAATTTTATATATATATATATATATATATATATATATATATATATATATGTGTGTGTGTGTGTGTGTCTTATGGCTTAGAAATATATATGTTATTAATATATTAATATTTCAGAAATATGTGGCTACACTGACACAATACATAAGCCCCTCTACTCAGAACCTTCTCAAGATATGCTAAACAATACCACGGACCAAAGAGAATGTCATTTGAACATACTCAGAAGTTGACTTTTAAAGTGAAAGCAGCTTCAGTTCAGTCTTTGCTACTGCAAAGCAGAGCTCAGGAATCATGAAAAAGAAAAAAAAATGCCCCAAGGTGCCAATCTATTGTGTTGCTGTCCTACATCACTGAAATCACAGCTAATGCTACCACACAGACTCCCAAGAACAAGATTCAGAAGCAAAGGCTCTTGACTGTTTTTATTCATGAGAAACAGATTGATAATTTTGTGAGATGAAAACATTTAGTTGCTTTTATTTCAAAGGGAAATGGCTAGCCACAGAAGTTTTGCTTTCAAATGATGCCAGTTTTATTTTCAAAGTAGATTTCTGCGTGTAAGAATGCTTTGAAAGCAGACATTCAGCAGACATTCCTCATTCACTTAGATCATAGAATTAGTCTATTCAGGCTTATGGTGTGAACAGAAAAGAAACATCTTCACTAATAGATTCATCTGATTTTTCTTCATGTTTCCAAGCACAGCTTTTCCATTTGTTCAGAAGACTTTCTCTCGACTCATTAGCATGGAACAGCCATGCAATGAAGCCTTCTTTTAACAATGAATTTAATTAATTGAGCAAATAAGTATGAGGATAGGAGATGAAAAAGGCTATCTCTGCAATGCTTACTAACATAAGTCATCTTTGCTTCAGCGGGTAGTTTTAGTAATTTGAATAGGACCATTAATATGAGGGGTATTTGCAGTATATGAACTTCAAAGAGTTTGACATAATATGATTAAACAGCTATAAGATGACAGATTTTCACTGTAGCTTTAGCTTTCTTTGTGATGCTGTGGCTGAGATTCTTGGGTGAATAAACAAGAGACTAAAGACAATTTTTATTGCTGCATACAGAACTGAAAATACATTGGCTGGAGTAACCTCTAAAGTACCCGTGAAAACATTTAAGAAAAATATATCAAAAAGTTGTAGCAGATGAAGAAAAGATATTCATGTGATTTAAGGTCTGAAGAAAATACTATCTTCAGAAGAAAGACTTGAAAAATATCATCTGGAGAAGGTAAAGTGGCAGGACTATATTCCTGCATGCCTCCATTCAAGGTTACCATTAAGCTAACAGCAGCTTGACCATGATAAATCATTTCTGGACACTTCTAGATCCACTTCGAGAAAGAGGAGAAAACATCTACTTTAAATGGCACTCACACATATAGAAAACATGAATATGTTGAGAAGAATTTGTTGGAGAAAGTTTTTTAAGCAGACCACTCTGAGAGCCAAACCAACTTGCTTCCCTCCCAGTCCTGTTTCCATAGGGAGATGGTACTATCAGAGGCCTTTTAGACCTGTTAAGAAAAAGATTTTGAAGCCTTATACATTCAAAGGAAAGGCTTAGACTTCTCTTTTAATAAAAAGGGGAAATTATTATTATTTTAATAATAAGGGGAAAGAGCTATCAGAGAGCTCAAGAACTCAAATGAATGGATAAAGATGATTAATCATGTCATAGGATTTTTTTAGGTTTGATTTAATGACATTCACGCAACAGCTTCTGATTAGTGGCAGTAAAGATATGAAAAGAAAGGGAACAGTCCTAAAGCAGCTGTCTTATTGGCACAATATTAAAGCAACTGATTAAGGGGAATTAATTGAAGAAAATGAAAATTAAGACCATATAGCACAGAAGGAGGTGAGTGATCCACAGTTTGATGAGAATGTAACACTTCTCTGGTTTGAAAGGAATACTAACCAATAATATGGGCATAGTTTTGTTATAAGTTGAAGTTGCTTTCACAACCAAATCTAGGATTTCTCTTTTGTTAGACTCTCACTTCAGAAGACTTGATGAGGTTCTGAAATGGGTGCCCTGCCCTGCAGAGTGAGCTTGAGCTGTAAATGCAATTGCTGGGCTCACCAACAGTTACTATACCACTGAGGATGGTGAAAGAGGTTGAAACTGCATGTTTGAACCAGAAACATTTCTCTGGTTTTGTTGTCTTGCTACACTATCACCTGACTTCCAGTAGGGCAGTGGTCTTTTCAGTGGATAAAATGGTCTCTTATACAAAATTGTTTGCTTTAAACAATTTGTACTAAAAGTTCCTTTGTTTTGGTAATTTCTATGCCCTTTTCTTTCTCCCTCCCTGGCTGACAGTTTTCTAAAGAAGTCTTTGGCACAAAAACATGTTATTGTATCATGTATGGATATATCTGCAGGGTACTTCACAGCAACATCTGTTGCCCTATAACCAAGGTGCTTTGAGTTTCTGCTTATTAGATTCTTAGTATGGCATTTCTTAGTAAGGAAAAGATGCACCAAAGGTGTTTGCAGGCTTGGAGTTTGACTTTTCTCCCTTAGGTGAATGCCTGGAAGCAATCGGAATAGCAGTTTGGTTTTGTTTGGTTTCCCTTAAGTTATTAGTGAATCACAAGACATCCTTAAAGAACATAAGAAATTGTCTTTTTTTTTTTTTTTTTTTAGGGTGGAAGGAGGAGATAAAATGGCAAATAGATTGATTTTTTTCATATCACTTTTGTCAAGTAGTGATGGGCAGTGATGCCTGGCAGGTTGGCAGGTTAGGTGTGCCTGAGTAACATAAAAACATAAAGTTCAAAAGCTCTTCGCTAGCATTATTCTTCTTTAAAGCTGGTTCCAAATACCTTGTGCCTCTGTGCCTCTTACTACATTTCCGACTCTCTTTCAGCCCTTCTGTTGCACAAGTCTGTTTTATTACCCTCCTTTCCCCATGCTTCTCTTAACATTAAGTAGTAGGTACAGATGTTCTTTCAGTTTGGAGATCCATTACTGCCCAAATTAAATGCTTTATGTTTTCTGTTCATTTTGATTAATTTTCTTTCACTCATTTCTCATATTCTGGCAAAACAGACAACTGAGATATAACTTGTTTTCTGAGGTAGTTACTGATGTCTTATTGTGGTACAATGGAGATCTGTTGTAGGAAACATAGGAAATTTTTTCCTTCAGGATGTTGTCTGCAGCTCACCTCTTTATTTTTATTTCTTACTGGTATATTGTCTTGGGGACCAAAGCTTATAAAAGGCTTCTACAGAAGAGATACAGATGTAGCAGGGAACTTGTTCTGCCAACTTATTATTTTGACCTCTGGTGACAGTGATGAGAGCTCTCGCAATTTGTCATGACTAATGTTCCTCTACAGAAATCTGTCAATCTACACTGTATGTCCTATACATTTATTTATTTATTTATTTATTTATTTTTACTGAGCCCTCCAACTTTCCAAGCAGTCACAAGGAAAGAAAGTAAAAAACAGAATAGGACCAGATCATTGCTTAAACTAAATGATTTGCTTTGCAGCTATTCATGAGTGAGAGCATAAAAACGTTTCAATCAGTTTTTTACAACTGTTTCTAATACCTGTATTTCAGAAATGTCTCATCAAACTAGTCATACACATAATTAATGTTATTTTCTCCGTGTATACAGATTCCAAGCCCTGACTGAGAATTAGAAAAGGTTAATAATATTAGGAATTGTTAGGAACAGACCCAATATAATAGGAATAAATTTATTTGCAACAGAACCAAGAGGGATTTTTTGTGCATGTTTTGTTATTGTTGTTTTGTGTGTTTGTTTGTTTTGATCAAGTAATGGTTTGAAAGCATTTTCATTTTTATTTATTTTGTTGTTATGACAATGGTATGAGAAACTTTATGCTCCACAAGTCTTATTTAAACAGTATATATGCAGCAGACAGACAGAAATAGACTGCAATTCTTAATGAAATACCTTGTCCCCATAACCTTACTGACAGTTTGTTTCTAATAAGTTATGACTCAGAAGACCAATCTTCAAACTGTAATGCTAACTTGAAAAGACAGTTTACAGAACTTAATGTAAATACATTGAAGAACTTTTGTTCCTATAAGTATAATTGCATATTTATGTTAATACCTGTAATTATATTAATACATAACGTATCATTAACTGAAGACTTAAAAACTTAAAGGAACAGATTCTAGTCACCTATTTTCCATTCCTTTTGTGACTTTCTTGTCTTCCCTTCTCCTGCTTGCCACCCCTACACACCCCACCCCAAAAAGGATAAAATGCAGTAAAATGTTTAACTATGTGCAAACCAGCGATGACTCTTGAATGCCAGTAGAGAAGAATAAGATGCCTAAATTGCATTTCTGTCATGGCAGCGTATAAATGTAATTTTAATGTAATAATGTAATTTCAAGAAAATGCTATTGTCACCCAAAGAGACTTAGCTAACTCTTCCTTTCTCTCTGCATAACAGCACATACATAAAATGTGCTTTTCCCTGACGTTTTCTTAGAGTACTTTGGGCTCTACCAACAGCAAATACATTCACTGGAGTTGTCTCTACGTCATTTAGCTTAAGATGATTTTTCTGCAGACAAGGTATTGCCAACCTGGAGAATTTAAATACTATAAATTTCACCTCAAGTCAGTGTTTCTTTTTTGTTGTCATTTTGTTTTGTTTTATTAGTTTGCCATTTCTCTTACCTTCATTTGCAGAGCTTTTGGGGCAAGTTTGCAAACTTCCTTTGACACTAGAAATGCTCTTTTACTTTGAATAAAACCTAAGAAGCTTCTATAATGACCAGCCTTCAGGAAGTGTAGCTTTAAGAAAAAATGTTAAATAAAGGACAATGACTATAAAATCTTGAAAGGGGAAATGAGGAAATTTTTGCCTTTGTATTTGCTCTCATTTCATGCTAGGTAGCCCAAACTGAAATACAAACCCTCACAGCCCTGAAATTCATAATACACAGGTAACACGATAGTTCTGAAAACATTTATCTTTTGCCTAATTGCTTGGATCAGCCAGGAACTACTGTTTCAGATTTTCTCCTCAATATTTTTTGGTATCAGCTGGAAAACAGAGTGATGCAGAGGAATAAACAGGGAGAATTTTGGCTTTCATAAATTTAATATCTATGTAATGTATGGTAAGTTAAGTAATAATGGTGACATGTTTTTTAAGAGAGTATTTTTCTTCCATCTTTACTTTCTGTGACAAATGGCAGATTGATCTATAAAATAAGACCAGTATATTTCCTATGTTACAAATAAAATCAGTGATGAATTTCCAGTGTTTATTTGGCCCAGATCTCAATTTTACCACACCTGAGAACTAAAGGAAAAACCCACATGGGAAAAAAAAAATTATGCCTTTTCTCTGATATCTCATGAAAGACTATGCAATATGCTAGGCTGTGCAACAAGATACCTGATCTTTTTTTTTTATTATTATTATTATTTTTATTTTTCTTCAACTTATTAGGTAACCAGTGTTACAGAAACTTAGTTTATAAAAGAATCCTTAACAGAAAGGCTGCTTTAAGTAACAGATAGTTTTGAACAAGCTCTCAGTTTCTTTCTTGAAAATATATGGATGGTATCACAGATTTCTCTGCCTGTACCAAATAAAGGCAAGATCTGGAGTTTGGAGGAGGCAAGCAGAAAATATAATTACTATGCAAGTTTCTATGTATGGATATTTTATTTTAACTCTGTACTAGCAGTAGTTGAGTAAAATTGGAAAAATAAAAAATAAAAATAAGGAACATCTGCCTCCAGGAACAGACTGTGCTCTTACACATATGGTGACAGCATGCTCCTAAGGCACAAGGAACATGTTTTCAGATTGGTAGAGACAGTCATGCAAAGGCTTCATGCTGAGTTGCAACCCATTGCACTTTAGTCTATATTAACTATGTGTTTTCCTTGAGCTTAGCCCCCTTCTGCAAAAGGTTAACTGAGATTGTTGGAGAGTTTATAGTAAGTTTGGCAGTGTTTGCCTGAACTACCAGATCCTTTCAGAATATCCTGCCAGAAAATATAACATTTTAGTTTGGACCATGAATAACCTACCAAGAATATAAAGTAAGAAGGGAGCAGATTCCTCAAAGAATCATGAAAGTAGGAGCCTTTTCATGGAAGACTTGATAAAAGAGTATGGAGCTTGGAAAGAGAGACAAAAAATCACGATTCATAAAAAGCTCATAAAACACTCTAATTTGTGGGGAGACTTTATATGATGTAGTATCAAAAACAGGAATTTCTGTAGCAGTTTTAGTCTTTTCCTAGATGGAAATGGAAATATCTATATTGAAATCTCTCTCTCTCTCTATATATATATACATTGAAATATCTATATGAAAAAAGTACAGATATCTTTCTGAAATGAGCAGGATGGTGTATTTTTGTCCTGTAAGAATTACATGTATTGATGTGATACATCAGTAACTCAGGAAAGAGACAAAATGTTTATCCCTGATGGGTATTTGGGAATTATGGGTTGCTTGTTTCTCAGACTTTCATGCAAGTTGGTTAAGCAGCTTTGTGGTCTCTTGAGGAAACACTTTAATACTTTCAGTTGTCACCAGTTCAGGCAAAAGGCATTTCATAAAAAATAAGGAATCAAGCTGTAGCTAATGCTAGCATAACTAATATTATGGAAAATAGGTCTCCTCAGACAAACCTTCCTTTATTCTTACAGTTTAGTTGATAAAGGTACTTACATGCAAACTTTAATAAAGCACTCAAACTATAAATTCTGAATAGAGTGCTGACTCTGAGGACTTGTGTAAGTACTAATGAAGCATGTTTCTGAAGTACCGAAGAAGGTGTGCATGCTACCTGAGTTTCTTCATTTCCTCTCTCTTTTGCGTATTTTCTGATATCTACTAAAATGTAAGCTCACATCAAAACTTTTTTTTCTTTGTCAAACCTTTCAAATAAAGTGTCTATCTTGGCACCAGGGAACCTGTTTCTACAAAACAGTATAAGGTTAATAGTCTTTGAGCATTTCAACCCAGACAAAGTTAAAATTGGTTAAATATTCCAAAATTACTACAGCTTGTGGGCACAAAGGCAGTGAAACAACACAATGATTACAGAAGCTTTGTTTGCCAAAACCATGATAAAGAAAAACATATTAATAAGCACATTTTGGTGAGTTTAAGAACAGGCCAAATAAGACCACCCATGGAGTTGCCATTCCTGAATGAGATGCAAGATGGCAAATGGAATCGTTATAATGATAATTCATAATAAATCTTTATAAACCAATGATTGATTTTTAATTCAGATACTATTTTCAAGCCTATGAATATGCTTGATATGGGGGACTCTCTGGTATTATCAATTGGAATAATTAGATATTTCTGAAGATCCAACATGCTCATATTTCATGCACATGCAAGCATTCATGCATATTTTAAACTAAAAGGGAATAGGTTTAGATTAGACATTAGGAAGATATTCTATACCCAGAAGGTGGTAAGACACAGGTACAGCTTGCCCAGAGAAGTTGTGGATGCCCCATCCCTGGAAGTGTTTAAGGCCAGGGTGGATGTTTTCTTTGGACCTGATCTAGTGGGACGTGTCCCTGCCCATGGTGGGGGGGTTGGAACTGAATTTAAGGTCCCTCCAACTCGGACCATTCTACGTTTCTATGTGCTATTGCTGTTTAAATCTGTGCCTGCATGTAAATACTTGCAGGATGTGTGTTTAGTTACTGAACAAGGTGAAGATAACACATTCACCTAAGGTTTGTTATGCTTTGATATGTGAAGGTGTGGATGATGTGGTTTCACGTGCACATTGATTTCAAGAAAATAGATTTTTAGTTTTGTCACCCTTGGTCTTAGGGCCATTTTATTGATCACTGTCTTACAGAGGGTCTTGGGATATTCATCTCTACACTATTATAGTTCTTCCAGAGGATTGCATTATCTACTTTGCCCGGATAAAATGAAAAGGTGTTAGGTTGCAGTCTATTAATGAAAATGTGTAAAACTTTCTGAAAGTAAATCTTTTACAGACTAATTCTGTCACTGAAATTGTACTTCAAGACCATGTGAAACAAACACAAGTTTTGATACACATATAAATATAATATATATGTGTACATTTATCCTTTACCAATCTTCTTTTCATGTCTGTGATATCATTATACATCATGCTGCCAAAAAAAATATCTGTGACATGCTTTTTCATGTGGTAAAAGCTCAGTGTAGTTTTGTATCAGAATAACATATCTGTCTTCCCTGAGGCTCCTGTTTTCTGGTTTGAATTATCTAAGTTCTCTGCATTACTTGAAAGAAACACAAGGCTCTAATTTACATGGTATTATCAGTTCAAACTCATGCTGGCAGCCAGAAATATCTAGGATTCAAAGTTTGTGCTCTCTTACCCTGCTAAAGTCTTCATGTTGTATGACACAAAGAGGAAGAATATGGTTTGATCCTGCTGATTAGAGAATTCTCTTTTTGTTATCTAATGAAGTCAGCAAAGCCAATTTTTTCTCTATTTTGTGTTATTTCAGCTTTAAAGCAGATGAATCAGGGAGAAGACAGCATTTAGTCCACTGTCTTCTGTATCTCTCCATACTGTGTGTCTTTTAAGCAGATGGCTCCTAGATATATTTTATCTAGGCAGTAGTTATCTGAAGAACCTGTGTGTATCCAGTCTGTAAAGTACAACTGCTAATCAGGAGTTAATGTAGTATTGCAGTCATGGTCCCAGCTGGGTCCTTCATGATTGTCAGTAATGACAGTCATTCCTACACCAAGCACCCATGTTGGAATGCATTATACTGGTTACTGGAAAAATGCTTTGTGTATAATGAACCTTGTTTTCCCCACTGCAGGTTGAGATAAAGGTATTTAGTATTCAAAATAAAACATATTTTAGTGATATGTCAACATTATTAACTATGCTGTGCAAAAAAGAAGAGAAATATTTAATACTTTGGTATACAGAATTTCCCTTCTTACATTTTCTTCCTCTATTCTTTCCATAACTGCTTTTCTGAGTGTTTTTGAGTAGATAAGTATTATCAAAGTCTTCTTGGCTTGTGCTGTCACAGTAGATTAGTAATGTCAATGAACTTGACTGGTTGTTTTTTTCCTTCTACTGAAGCATATGCTTAATACAAGGATGCAAGACCTGTATCCCGGGGAAATAGGTGGGCCATTGAAGAACTGAGCTTTGCTAGATGATTCTGCATGTTGGACTGTGTCAAGTATAATTCCAAACTGAGAGAAAAATGCCACATAGTTTCTCCAAATATTGAGAGTCATACAAAGAATCTGAAAACTGGGAAGTAAGCTGAGGTACAGTAGAGAGTCTATCTTTAATTACAGGGGAAATTGTGCAGCAGTAAATGTTGCCAGTAAGTGACCCTTCTGCAAAAATTTCTGTCTAGACAGTTACCACAGAAATTGTCTGAGATTTTTTTCTAGCCAATATCTGCAACTTCTGTGTGGTTTATGTACGGCGTCATGTGTTTACTAGCAAAACATCTCATACTTCTTAGAAGCCCAACCCTAAAAGGAAACCTCATAGATAAACTTCCTCAGACCTTCCCTTCAACTTTTCCTCTTTCCCAAAGAACAGCAAGGCTTTCTCTCAGTGTTTTGACGGTCCATCTTAACCTCACTTTCAAAATTAATCATCCTTTTTTTAAATATATATATATATATATTATTCCATTGTTTTTGGTAACTATTTCTTTCATCATTGATATTTTAACCTGTAAGTAAAGTGCTTCCCTGAGTTTTCCTTTTATTGTTTTTTTTTTTTCTAACTCTCTAAAGATACTATGAGCAAGACTGAGATCCCCTATCCCATCTCATATATCTCTTGTCACTGATTTTGTGCAGGGGAACATTACTGTCTTGTTGGCTCTTGTCAAAAGAGAACACATTATTCATACCGTAAAGCTTGCAGTTCACGCACACTTCTGCATATTTTATGTGTGATAGACTGTTATCTTACATATTATGTTTCTGAAGAAATGAGGATGATATGTTATCTTCAATATGAAATTAGATTAAAATCTTTCCTGGCAGTTTTCTTTATTGTTAAAGCTATCTTTAAATGAAAAACACCAAAAACAAACAAACAAACAAAAACGTAAGGATGTAGAGAAAATCAACAGCACAACTTCTGCTGCTGCTCTCTCTCGCTCTCTCTCTCTCTTTCTCTCTCTTTCTCTCTTTCTCTCACTCCTGAATGGCAAGCACATTGCCTCCTAAAGTCATGGAAGTTCCCAAAGGAACCACCTGGATGGTTAGGAAATGAAATACTCTTCAGCTTTTATCAGACTGAAAAAAAAAAAAAAAAAAAAAAAGGCAGGGGGAGAGTGGGGAGGGAGAAGCCACTACAAATTTGCTGTTGAAGGCGGCCATCAATTTCCAGAAGAGAACATTTTTAAGTGACCTTGCGATTTTCTGATCATCCCTTTTACAGATCAGTTTTAAGATATTTTACTGGTCTCTCCCAACCTGACAGTCAACTCCACATCACCATATGAAGTGGTGTAGCTCCATCTCATTAGGGCCACCATCAACACCTGTAGCTATGCTAGAAGGCTGTTAATTGAAATCTTAAGCAGAGCTATCTGTTGTTGCTTCAGTCTGTGTTTAAATATTCCAGAAACAGAACAAGGTGTGTATCCCTGCTCCAATTAATAGGCTGGGCAAAATGGGCACCTTTGTAAGATGTAAAAGTTGCAGTTTTTATGAATGAAAACAAAGAGAAATGAGGACAGCAGTTTTGACATCCAAATCTGCACTGTAATAAATTGGCTCTTCCTTAATATCAGTTACTCATTTTAAAGATCCATTTGCTTGATTTCATACAAGATAAACTATTGTAAGGATCATAACATTTGGAATGTATTTCACTTTTATTGACTCACTTTAGCAACTATAAAGGAGAGGCTGTGCCAGATATTTTCTACATGGACATGTGCCAGTCAGTACAAATGTATGAATTATGTATACATGTTAATAAGTTAAAAAGGTCATTGCTATATAATTTTTACTGTATGCGCTGTAACCCCAGGAGCTGTAGCTTGGAAAGTTACTTTCAGTACTATGGGCAAATTAGTCTGTTAATTTTCTCCCAATAGCAAATGTTACTGCTGACTGTAATATTCCTTCTTTCTCAAACAGGATCAGGTTTAGCACATCTCAGTTTCAGGTTAAATGACATCTCATTTGTCAAATTTGAGAGTTAAGTAGTAGTAGTAGTAGTAGTAGTAGTAGTAGTAGTAGTTGTTGTTTTTGTTGTTGTTGTTGTTGTTTCCTTCTTGTTTGGCTTTACCTTCTTAAGGGAAGTTTCTAAGGAAGAGAGTCTGAGTGCAGAATTGTGGTAATCCTGGCAGATGGCAGAAGTCTGCTGAACTTCATCAAGAACAACAGAACACCACTGAGGAGGCAGACCTTCAGAGCACCGTGAAAGGAACAACTTCATTCTTCCTTCACCAGCCAGGAAGGAGGTTATGTGTAGGCGAGGAAAGAAGGGGAGATAGAAGAAAAAATGTTTTGCTGAATGATGTTGATCTTAAAAGACATCATAAGTAGAGAAGGAGAAGACTTTTAGAGGGGAATATAAGCTTTTATTTTTGTTGTCTTTGCCAACAGACATGGAGATGAAAATTGTCAGTCTTTTATATTTTGATAAATTCGCATAGAATAGTCCAATCAATATGTCAGCTCATAATTATACAATACATCCAGTTATGGGGGGGGGGGGGGAGGGGGGGAGTTGTTGTTTGTTTGTTTGTTTGTTTTCCAAAGGAAAAAAGCTGCTGTTCTGAAGGCAGACTGTTTTATTGCCTGAATTCTTGGAGATGAACCAAAATAGTAGACATGGACACATACCTGTTGATAATTTTCATGTAGTTATGTGTATGTATACACACAAAAAATAATAAAACAAACAAAAAAGAACCATCTTCTTATTGCTGGTAGTAAGTATCAATGAGTGCATTTTAAGAGTTGTCATGTAACAGTCAAATAAGTGTCCAAAGATTAATAGACTGATTTTTTTTTCTGCCTTTTGCTGGAGAGCTCATAGTACATTTGTGAAAGCAGAGAGTAAAAGGAGTAAAGGTTGTATAAATCATATAAATCATAAAGCTATTAAATCATATCTCAAATATAATGATAATTATTTTAAGTTTCAAATTATTTTAAGTATCAAATATAAACAGATTCAAAATTTCTGGTTCTGGCAAAGGTATGTGTGCATATGAATTAATAGAAATAGGATGGGATTTTGCAAGCTATGGAAGTGAGATTGAACTAGATGAAAGCTGAGATGTGGGGGTTACAGCAGCATGAAATTATGTTTTTACGTAGCAGGAATAGAATGAAAGTTTAGGCAGTAGCCAGCCACTTCCTGTGAAATCAAAGATTAAGTTAAATATTCCTATCCCTATATCCAAAACTTAAATTTAAGTTAATTATTTCCTCGATATAGATTAAAGAAAGACTCTCGCTGTCAAGTGACTTGAGGGGTAGGATTGCAAGGTTACTTTTATTCACAGGTTTTCCAACATTTGCCAGGTTCTAGGGGGAATGTCACTCTACCTCACAATGTCTTAGTCTATATATATTAGAAAAGGATTCATTTACTTTTCAAAACACTATATTCTTGTTTATTTTATTATTTTTTTCTTCCCATTTTGTCCCCATCTTCTTAAGGGGAGTTTCTAAGGAAGAATGTCCAAGTGCAAAATCATGGCAATTATAAGGATAAGAAGTTGTTCAATCATAAGTATAAAGTGTAAAGTAGTATTAATAGTGTTTCTAAAAACTGCTGCACTTTTTAAAGTTTCCTGTATGCCCCTCTCTTTCTTGAAGTGCTTGAAAAAATCATGTTCTATAAATCTCTTTCTTCAGTCATGTTGCAATTAAGTGTAATGAAATTAACCTTGCTAGAAAATATTATTCTGTGTTAAGTTTGTATAGTAAATCTCACTCTTGCTTGCTTAGTCATTCTAGCCCATATTCTGAATCAATTTTACCTTTGGTACTTCACTCAAACATCACAGATACAGAAAAAAAAAAGAAAGGTAGATCAACTGAAATATCTTTCCCTTTAGTTCAAAAAAAGAAAACAGTATCCTAACTAAATATCCTAATGTCTATGACCTAAGCCTGCTGTAACCTATTGCACACATTCATAGAATCATAGAATATCCCAAGTTGGAAAGGATGCATAAGGATCATCAAGTCCAACTCCTGGCAGCGCACAGGTCTGCCCAAAAGTTTAGACCATGCGACTAAGTGCACAGTCCAATCGCTTCTTAAATTCAGACAGGCTCGGTGCAGTGACTACTTCACTGGGGAGCCTGTTCCAGTGTGTGACTACCCTCTCAGTGAAGAACCTCTTCCTGATGTCCTGCCTAAACTTCACCTGCCTCAGTTTAACACCATTCCTGCGGGTCCTATCATTGGTGTTTACAGAGAATAGGTCACCTGCCTCTCTACTCCCCCTTGTGATGAAGTTGTAGACCACGATGAGGTCCCCCCTCAGCCTCCTCTTTCCCAGGCTGAACAGGCCAAGTGTCCTCTTCCGCTCCTCATATGTCTTCCCCTCTGGGCCCTTCACCATCCTTGTCTCCCTCCTCTGGACACTCTCCAACAGTTTAATGTCCTTCTTGTACTGTGGTGCCCAGAACTGCACACAGTACTCAAGGTGAGGCCACACCAGCTCAGAGTAGAGCAGGACAATCACCTCCCTCGACCGACTAGCGATGCCATGCTTGATGCATCCCAGGATACAGCTGGCCCTCCTGGCTGCCAGGGCACACTGCTTGCTCATATTCAACGTGCTGTCAACCACAGCCCCCCCAGATTTCTCTCTGCGGGGCTGCTCTCCAGTGTCTCATCGCCCAGTCTGTATGTATAGCCAGGGTTGTCCCATCCCAGGTGCAGGACCCGGCAGTTGCCTTTGCTAAACTTCATGTGGTTGGTGATTGCTCAGCCCTCCAATCTGTCCAGATCTCTCTGCAAGGCCTTTCCACCCTCATCAGAGTCCACAACTCCTCCAAGTTTGGTGTCGTCAGCAAATTTGCTCAAAACACCTTCTTGTCCTACATCCAAATCATTTATAAAGACATCGAAGAGGACTGGCCCTAAAAGGGAGCCTTGAGAGACCCAACTAGGGACCATCCACCAGCCAGATGTGGCCCCATTAACCACAATCCATTGAGCCCTGACCATCAGCCAATTGCTCATTCTTTATGTTCTTAAAGAACATTAAGAATATTCTTTATGTTTTTGCTTTTCATTATATGTGACAAGACTTAAAGACCCTGCCTGCTTCCATTAGGCTTTAGAGCACTGTTTTACCAGCTATAACACAAATAGCATGTTGCTGATTTTTTTATTTATTTATTTTTTATTTTTTTCCCTTTACAGTCTATTACTTTGTGGCAACACATTTCGCAAAGGTAAGTAAATAGATATGCTTGGGGCCCTACCCAGTCTCCACTATCACCAATTCAATGAAAACTCAGTGCACCCAATTATGATTTATAACTGATAACTTCCATCTTTTTTTTTTTTTTTTTAAAAAAAAAATGTCCTTTTGAAAAGAAATGTCTTTTAAGGCAGTTGCCTTAATTAATAAAGTTTCTGGTTGTCCTTTAGTATTTGGAAAACTCAATTATAATTAATTGACTAACTAGCAAGTATCACCAAATCTTTCTAAATATTACTCAGACCTTTCCTGTTTGTTTTCTGTATTTACTACCTCTGTAATTTCAATGTTTCCTATTCCTTTGAAGTCCAAACCTAGTAATTTTTAAAAGAATGATGCATACCTTCATGTCCGTGAGATATCAATTGATTACAGCTATTTCTATGACAGTGTTGCCTTCACACCTGCAATACAGATGGCATGCTGTAGGAAGAAGGAAGAAAAAGCACCAATATACATCTGCTGTTAGCAAATGATGATTGGGCATATCAAGTAGCCTTTGAGAGTGATTTTTTATTTTATTTTATTTTTCTGTGGCTTCAGTTTGCAAGTGAATCTTTAGTCCAAAGCAAGCTGCCTGTCTTTTTCTTGAGCTGGTGAGAAAAGTTTGTTGGAAGTTTCTGTTTATAAGTTAAAAAAGAAGACCCTGATATGAGGATTCTGAGTGAACAGGAAAGGCAATTCAGTCAGCCATAACAACTCAGCCTCTTGATTTTGATCAAGTTACCCTCCTGCAACAGAAATGAAGTTAGTGTGAAGGTAATAGAGCAACTAAAAGGCTAGATTTTTTTTTTTCCTGAAGTTGTGAAGAGAAAACCCAAGGTATTTGCTGTGACAACAAGCAGAGTTTTTAAAGTCTTTACTTATATCTTTGCAGGAAATGCAAATGGCATGTCTGGGAAGTTGGCACAAAAGAGACCTTTTTCTCCCTGTTCCTTTGAATACCACCATCTAGGGTTCAGCAGTCATGCCTCAATGTTGCTCTTAGTCTAGCTAAAGTGTATTTTAGTTTAAAATAAATAAATAAATAAATGTCATGAAAAGACTTCCAGTGATGGGGCTTTTCGAACAAGTTTGGTTCTATGTATATATACAAACAGTTCCAAAAGCCAGAGTATTTGCCCTGCTGGGATAAAGTAAAGAGCATGATGAAATGTTGCATCTGTGATCAAGAAGTGCCTATGTTCTGTAGCGTATAGAATACTAACACATGGCACAAATAATGTCCTCCAAATAAAGTCTATACAATCATTTTTTACTATAGTAAAGCTCCTTTCTCTTCCTCTTCCTCTTTTTTTTTTTTTTTTTTCTTTAGAATCATCTCTCACAATTATATCCCATGAGTTTTTTTCTTGTGCGAATTTCCTCTAATTCCTTTCCACATGCTAAGGAACTCTTAATTATAGGTGGGGTGCAAAACTTTCAATTTCCAATGTAAATACAAATGAAAAATCCAGTTAATTGAATTTATAGACTGAAAGTCAGCAGGTGCCTATCTTTGATTCTTGTTCAATGACTTCATGAATTTTTGAGAAGTTCAACACTCACTTTTTTTTCGTTTAAAATTGCTGTGTTTTCTGCAGTACTTTTTTCCTCCTTCACTTTCAAATTGATTATTCTCCCAACTGAGAGTGTTTTTCCAATGATTTCCAATTGTTAATTGTGTTTTTTGTATCTTCCAAAACTTCTTAGACTGCACATGTACACTCTGAAATGTTGAACACTTTGGGTTATCTACTTAACAAGCTTCCTTCTGTTCCAGATTAATATGAGTTTCTGATCCAAAGCCGTTATACTGAAATCACTGAATCAAACTACTGAACAGATTTCTAAAGATCATGTTCTTCCCAGGGATCAATTTTTTTACAGCTTCATTAAAGTTCTAATTTTATATAAATTCTGCATGTACCATACTTAAATATTCAGGATTGTTGTCCACCTATGTTTTAAACTGTGTTGATTTATGGTTTGTTAGTACTATAAAACTTGACATTGGGAAAAGGTGTTTTTTGTTTGTTTGTTTTTGTTTTGTTTTGTAGCTTGTCGATGAAGTTGCCTGTTGTGCAAAGGATGAGGACCTTGCACTTCTCTCTTGTGGTGCCTGGAGCACCTCCTGCCCTCCTTCTGCACTGAGTTTGGTGTCTGCAGGATTGTCTCCTCACTCTATCTCCCACCTGCTGCTGCACAGTTGTTTTTTTTTCCTTTCTTAAATGTGCTGTCCTAGAGACTCAACTAGCATTGCTCACTGGTTCAACTTGTCAGCCGTAGGTCCCTTTTGGAGCCAGCTGGACTTGGCTCTCATCTGAAATGAGGAAGCTTCTGGACTCTTCTCACAGACCAAGCCCTTGCCATGTAAAACCGATACACTATAATGAGAACTATTTTCTTCAGGTGTATTATTCTGTGTTAAGTTGGCAGGCCAACAGATATAAACTTCAGGGGTGGGAAGTTATGTGCAGCTACAGATGACAAATTCAGTGCATTCCTGCAAGATAAGTGTGTCAGCACAGCTATTGCTGTCCCCATGGTTATTGAACTGGTGCTGACTGTCCTTCAGCCCAAATGCTACTGAAATGTTAATCTTAAATGGAAGAGCTAACCTTTAAGATTAAAAAGAGAAAGAAGAAAGTGCTTTTAACTGCATATCAATTATGTCAACAAGGAAGGATCTTTCTCTTGCAAAATAGTACAGATTAACTAGATATTAAAAAATAATAATAATAAAAAAATATGGGTTAGGGATAAATGTTGAGGAGATAAGCAATATTAGAATATATCCAAATAACTTTTAACTGGTTGTATAGATTAGGCTTGGTGAGAACTGAACGGGAATAAAGAGATAAAAATAAAATAAAATAAAATAAAATAAAATAAAATAAAATAAAATAAAATAAAATAAAATAAAATAAAATAAAATAAAATAAAATAAAATAAATAAATAAAATAAAATAAAATAAAATAAATAAAATAAAATCAGACCACTTTCAGTTAGCTTGAATTTTGCTTATATGGACTTGAAAATATTCAATTTGGGAATTCTTCAGGCTGCTTAAGTACCAAGTGCACTGCTATCTATATAAGTTGCTGCACTTCTTCCTTTATGTTTGCTGACCATTTGCAGTTAGCTGAAAAACAGTATTTTGAGATGAAGTGTAACCTAACATAGTGATATGAGCAAGAAAGCTATATGCAACTCCTAACTCAGCTATTACTTTTTCCACTATCATGTGGTGCTGTTATTAGTCTGTACAGTAGTTTGTCAAGACAACACGTCTCCCCAGTAGAAGTTGAGTAGTCATCTATGTAGTCTTCCAAGACACTATTCGTGTGACCTAGTATGATAGTTGAAAAGATGTGGTTAAATAAATTGGTAATAAAATTAAATTTGAGGGTTAAAGAAATAGGAAAATAAATAAATAAATAAATAAATAAATAAATAAATAAGCAAGCAAGCCAGCGACCACAGAATCACAGAATTGTAGGGGTTGGAAGGGGCCTCAAGAGATCATTGGGTCCAACCCCCTGCCAAAGCAGGTTCCCTAGAGCAGGGTGCCCAGGTAGGCGTCCAGATGGGTCTTGAATATCTCCATAGAAGGAGATTGCCTCCCTGGGCAGCATGTTCCAGTGCTCTGTCACCCTTACCATGAAGAATTTCTTTCGCATGTTGGTGCGGAACTTTCTGTGCTGCATTTTGTGGCCCTTGTCCCTTGTCCTGTTCTCACAAACCACTGAAAAGAGGTTGGCCAAATCCCTCTGTCTCCCACACTTAAGGTATTTATCAACATTAACAATATCCCCTCTCAGTCTTTTCTCAAGGCTGAACAAATCCAGGTGTCTCAGATTTTCCTCATAGGGGAGAAATTTGATTTGCTATGTGATGGGTAGTTTGCATGTCATGCTCACCAAGGCAGAGGGAGCATTTCTCTAGCAAGTAATGTGACAGAAGTATAGCTTGTACAGGAAGGAAAGTGATAGTATCATAGAATTATATAATCATAGAATATTCCAAGTTGGAAGGGATCCACAAAAATGATCCTGAACCCAAAATCAAACCATATATCTGAAAGCATTGTCCAAATGCTTTTTGAACTCTGTCAGACTTGGTGCTGTGACCACTTCCCTGGGGAGCTTGTTCCACTGCCCCTCCATCCCTCTCAGTGAAGAACCTTTTCCTAACATTCAGTCTGAACTTTCCCCAATGCAGCTTCATGCTGTTCTCTTAGGTCTTATCATTGTATGCAAAAGAGAAGAGATCAGAGCCTTCCCTTCCACTGCCCGTAATAAGCAAGCTGTAGACCATGATGAGGTCTCCCTCAGTCTCTCCTCTTCTCTAGACTGAACAAACCAAGTGACCTCAGCCACTCCACATATATGCCTTCTAGACAGTTCACCATATTTGTAGCCCTCCTTTGGATATTTTTTAGGACACAGTTGATATTATTCAGTTCACTTGTTAAGGACCCTGTAAGAAATTGCTGAGATGGAGATTTTTTTTCTTCTTTTTTTTTTTTTTTTATTTTGTCAGAAAAAGACTAAGAAAGCTGGCTTTGGATCTTGTATTTATTATCCTCTTATCTTCCGTGGTCTCCTTTGGTGCTTTGTTTTTTGACTACAAACTCGTCAGTAAGGGGATTTTTGTGTAATTTAGTTTTACAGAACTTTTCACAACTATATTTTAAACCTGTTTATAGTTTTTTTTGAGTATTATTACAGTACAGGTAATTCCTCCTAAATAGTGATAACTGTAATAATGACATAGTTTAATGTTAACATTTTTTACAATAAGTAAACAACATTCTAAGTAATTTTTTCCCAAGATTGACAATGTAAAGTTAATTATTGCTGAGTTTGGTACTTCACATAATTTCTAAGAGGCTACAAGTTTTTGTCATTCTTTTATTTCATTACTTGAAGATGCTGAAGCAAAAGGTTCACTACCTTGAACTACTTGCTTATTCCCATGAGTCCTATGTGTATTTAAAATAGGTAGCCATCAGAACATCTTAATGTGGATCATGGAAAGGACTATACACTTCCATCTGCCTTAGAAAATCTACAAATGAACACTCAAATTAGCGTAAGAAACAAAATAGCCAAGTGGAAGTTTAATGGGCCATTAAAATAAACCTTTAGGCCCAAAACCCAGTTACAAGAAACAGATGTACATTTCAATGATTCACAAATGATAAGCACAATACCACTTAGCAACCACATCAAATATAAATAAGGTTGTTCCTCTAGCAAAAGTTCCTGACTGACCATTCTATTCTCTGCAGGAGACAGCAATGACACCAGAACAATTGGAAAAACAGAAAAACAGAAAAAAAAAAAAAAAAAAAAAAAAAAAAGTGTTTTGCTTCATTTATTGACATGTTATATCTTTGTGATTGAAAACAGTTTTTTAGTTGCTGTCCGAGGCAACATTAGGAGTTGGGTGTCCAGAAGATGGAGTCACCTAAAAAGGTAAAGGAAATGCTCCACAACTCATATTCTCTATTCTTGTCTCAGGAAAAAAATACGTTTTACAATTAGTCTAGCTAGATGAAGTTTACTAATACAAGAAATAAGGAAGACTTCTAATACTGAACTCTACTTCTGGACGAGTAGAAAAAGACTTCTTGGATCAGTCTACTTGACCCAGTGTTTCTACACACATTTTACACTTCTCTCTGCAGCATTCTACCATGACGCCGTATCCCAGGTATGACCATTGTTTTTCTTACCCTTAGATGTAGGGTACTGAATTGAATCTTATTTTGTCTCTGCTAATTAGAATTATTAGCTGTATCTCGACTACAGTCTCTCAGGAGTATGGCATGCATTCTCACTTAAACCCTGACTATACTGTGGGATGGAAACTGTTTAAGGACTAAAAGTGATTAAGCTGGTCTAATCAAATTATGTTAGAAAGGCAATGAATAAAAGGCATTGCAGGTTTTGAGTCCAATTATCTCTAAACTTGAGTTTAACCTGTTAACTCAAAGTACAGTCAAGTGCCTCATCTCAACTGCAGTTTTAACCAAGTGTATCTAAATGAAGATCCAGCTTTTTTTTTTTTTTTTTGGACTGTAGTAGAATATCTCTAACCTACATTGTAGGTGTTCAAGCTCTTAAATATTTATGAAAATAATACCAGCCAACCTGCTTTGTATTATGACAGACATAATAGCTTGTACTCATTACCATAAATGTATGCATAATATTCCTTGTTTAAAAAAAGGAAAAAAAAAAAGTTCCCCTTCAAGATAAATGGGTCTTGAAAATCCATTCAAAAGCTACGCTGATCCATGTCAAATACTGAATTTTTAGAAGGGCACTGTGTGCAATTGAAATACTATATAAGTGAGAACAAACATGGTATGTAAAAGGGTATGTGAAAGGTTTCACTGAAGTCACAAGGACACAGTAATATGAGACACAAACAAGGATTCTACTGAACCAAAACAAATGCTGTTCAGACACTGTGGCTGAAGAGTATCTTATGCTGTTCACATTTCATTTCTTTTAATTGTTTAATTAATTTAATCATATAAATGATTGAAGATGAAAACAAATTTTTCAAATCAGTGAATTCCATAAGTTACAATATATTTTAAAAGAGAAAAAAAAATACTTTGCGCAAAATGCAAAGGCTATAAAATCATATCGTTGCACTTGATAACTTTTGAAAATCACACTATGAAATCATTTCCAGACAGAATATTTCAAAGTTTGTGAAGAAGGTCACCTGGGAAAGCAGTCACTTCTTTTATTTCTCTGCTTTTGCACACAAATTTTCACACTCTAGGTCAGATCCCATGAGTGATCCAGGCAACCAACTAAGAACCTGAACAAAAATTACAATATCCAACTGCTGCATAATTCTGGAGTGCCAAGATAACATTTTGCTGTGGTTTAACCCAGCAAGCAAGTAAGTACTACACTGCTGCTTGCTCATTCTTCCCATGTGGGATGGGGGACATAATCAGAAAGGTAAATGTGTGAGAACACATGGGCTGAGAAAGACAGTTTACCGAATAAAATAAAAGCTTCATGCGCAAAGAAAGTAAAACAAGGAATGTATTCAATACTTCCCAGTGGCAGGCAGTTCAACTACTTCCAGGAAAGCAGGACTTATGCATAATAAATTTCTGGAAAGATGAACACCATTGGTCCAAAGATCTCCCCTCTTTTCTTTCTTTATCCCAGCTTTTATTGCTGAACATGATATCATATAGTATGAAATATGTCTTTGGTCAGTCTGAGCCATTTGTCCTGGCTGTATCCCCTCCCAGCTTCTTGTGTGTCCCCAGCTTCCTCACTGGCAGGACAGCACAAGTAGAAAAGAAACTCTGTGTAAGCGCTACTCTGCAACAAGTAAAACCATTGGTGTGTTATCACCACTCTTTTCATCAAAAATCTGCAACAGCATTATAGAAGCCTCTACAAAAGAAATTAAGCCTATCCCAGCCAGAACCATGACACATTTCTATACCTTTTTTTTTTTTTTTTTTTTTTTTTCCCCAGTATATTTTCTAGGGACCTGAGGTTCTCACCAGTTTTCTCAGCGCTAGCCCAGTTTTGACAGAGTTGGGAATTTTTCCCTGTCACTCAAGCTGCTTGTATGCCCAGCTAGCATGTTTTAAGTAATTGTTCCTTCCACTGTTCTGCAACTCCATCAGAAGCATGTAATATTGCTAATCCCTACAGGCTCAAATGGATTATAAACTGCAGCTAAAACTTCATAATTTGGAGTCATTAGACACATTTCTTAGGGCAGATCTTGTATTGCCCAGCCCTCTTTTACTTTGACAACCAAAATTTTTTGAACAAAACAAAAAAAGCAACATAGCATAGGAAATGGAGGAGACAGTTCCTTCACATAAATAGCATGCCACATGAAATGGGGTTGCACTAGAGTAGTTTGCAGCCCTTTTCCACTCAGATATATCAAGAATGGTGTTTGAGCTTCCTGCATCCTAAGAAGGAGATCTCATCTTTTTGGATTATTGCTGCCACCTCTTCCTATGGGGTCCTCAAAATAAGTCCTCTCTGGATCCTGAGGAAGGAAAATAGTTATGGCTGCCAGGTGAGTATTTTGGGTGCTTAGTCAGCAGGCTGTTTGTTTTTAAGTATTCAGTAGCTTGGTGTGCAAGTATAAGCAGATTGCACACACTGATCTCAGGAAGCTCTTTGCTGACTGCAGGTGTTGATGAGAATCTCTTTCAAGAAGTACATCAGTCATACAAATATCTAGAATGTGAAGGTCCAAAAGTTACAAGCCAGACATAAGACCCCAGTAGAGCCATCAGACAATAGCCAGTCAAGTTCCCTTCTGTCTGAACTCAGCCCTGTAGTTAGTAATAGTTTGTACTGAAATCAGGGGCCCTTTTTTTAGCAGTACAATGATCAGAGTTGACCTTTTTGAGACAAGATTTCGTCATTGGGTATCATGGAGCAATATGTGGGACTAAGGGTGTAGAAGGTCCCCTGGATTTTGGTGAGTTTGGTTTGGGGCCAAAAGAGTATCTCAGTGCTGGACAAAGATACAAAACCTACTTGCAAAAATGGACACAGGTGGCACCACTGTGATGGTTGTTGAATATTCCTACAGATTTTTTATTTAAATGTTAGTATTGGCTTTCCTTCCCTAACATCTTTTGGATATCCTTTAGGCAGTCCTTTAGGAAAAACATTCATCCTCTAGCATCACCTGGTACCTTTGCAGCCATCTTGCAGTGACCTTTCTCCCACTTAACTGGAATATTTAAACTTCCCAGACTACCACAGTTGTCAGCCTAAACAGGATTAGGGGAAGAAAAATAGCACTTAACCTCGTTTAAAGAAGTGAGATATATTTCAGACTAGTGGATAAGACCTAATCTATAATAGATGTAGTCAAGCTTGTATATACTAAGTCTGGAGTTAAAAACAACAGTAAGCTCTCCTTAGAGTAATGTGCCTCTGTACCATGAAGTGGTATCAGTGCTGAGGAGAGGAAGCATTCTCAAGGATTAACTGCTAAGGTGTTATAAAAATAGCTGTTCCAAATATACAATTATTTTTTAGGCATGTGGACCTATATTTAAGCTACTGTATTTCTGATTTTTAAAAACGAGATTTGTGAGAAAAAAACACCTATTTTTAAATAAAATCTGAGCATGATTTTTAATGTTTAAAAAAAAATGATTTTCAATTTCACATGTAATCGTAATTTCTAAGGAAACAACCTAATTTTCAAATGTAAATGTGACTGAAAAGCAAACAGGTTTTTGAGCAAGCAAATGAAAACACAAACACGTTAAAAAAGAAAAAAAAAAAAAAGGAAAAGAAAAAAGGAAGATTATGCATGAAAGATAAGAGGTGTAGTATTACCACCTGACTTCATTGCTCTCAACTTATGTCACATAAAGAAAAACGTAAAATATATTTCACTCTTTTGTTTTTAAAAATTAAAACAAAACAAAACAAAACAAAACAAAACAAAAAAAAACAACCAACCAAACAAACAAAAAAACAACTTTCCTTCTCTACATTTGCAAAAGTGCATGTGCAAACACATACAGGTATTTACAGGAAAACCTGTAATACTAGGAGTTTTCTTAAGACTACTACTTTGGCATCAACTCAGAAAATTATTTTTTTTCCACTAACCATTATTAACAACAAAAGCACTTTTTTCTTAAAATTTCTTTGAGTATACAATCTCTCTTTCACATCTTCATGCACACAAACACATGCATAGAGTGTAAGCAAGAAGAAAGAATGAGACAAGAAAAGAATTAAGTTGCTTTACTAAGCCGAATTTCCAGTTCATCCATTTATAGTAACAGTAGAGCATAAGCTAAGTAGCATTATGCAGGTTTATGCAAATTGTTTAGGATGAAAAGGGAGTACAAGTGACAAGAAAATAAATATAACATTGAAGGCCACTGGAAATATATGTTGAATGTGAAACAATGTTGAATGTGACTAAAAGAATAGTAAACACAGCACATCATAAAGCTGTCTTTTTATTTTTAACATCCAACATTTGTAACTGTAAAGAGGAGTGTAGCTCCATCTTGAGGGTTTAAACTCAAAATAGATCCAGTAACATCTGTGCTGTTAATTTGACCTAATTAGTTGTTACTACTTGCAGGACTTATGTGAAGAATCTCATTACATAGATAAGATATAAAATAGATGGAGCTTGGGCCTCAGTAGTGATCAAGTGGAATGCAGTCTAATAAACATCCTGTTTCTGGGTGCTCTGCAGTTTGCAAGGGGTTGTTGGAGGAGGTGAATCTCTAGTAAGTGTCTCCTCTGACTTAGTCTTCTTTAACAAGATTATCTTTCTATTTGAAAAGCATCACTAGGATTTTTATTTAAATGTCCTACTATATTTGGGGATTGTTTCCTTGTGTTTATTAAAAAAAAAATGATACTGTTTTTGTTTACAGTTCAGTGATAAAATACAAGTAGTAATTAGTAGGGAACATACTGTTTATCTGTAGCATGCTATGTGTTGAAAGTATTACCAGTTTTTTAGATTAAAAAAAAATAAAATAAAATTAGTAGGAAAAAAAAAGCATTTTTTCCCCTCCAGTGTGAACTGACTACAGTTATTTTACTTTTGTTGTTTTTGTTAAATTCACACTGTCAGTGCACTTTTCCCTCTTTGACAGAAGGCATTGCAAATGAAAATATGCAGACTTTTATAATCCTTACTCAAGAAAAAACACCAAATGAAATCAGTATGGAGTTCTGCCCAAATCAGAAGTCCAGAAAGAAGCCTCAGGTCTGATACCTGAAGGAGCTATTTACAGAACTGCTAATGAGTGCACTGTGATGGAAAGTTATAGCAGAGCACACTGTGAATAACACCAAGGGTGAAAACTTGACATAAGGAGAACATACACAGATTAAAGAATAAAATAATAATAATAAAGCCATTAAGCAACCAATAAGATTCATTTAAAAAAATAATTAAATTAAAAAAAAAAAAAAAAAAAAAAAAAAACAGTTTGCTAAACTACCGGTTCATAAATAATAATACCATATTTTAGTGTAACTTATCCAATAATACACATGGAGTATAACTTAGAGATGAGTAAAATAGGAGGACACTAAATCTGGTATATATGAATTACTATTTTTATTTTTTATTTTTTTTTTTAATAGAAAGAGATGGATGAAAATAGAGCTAGCAATGAACTGCAGAATTCTGCTGTAATTCTTGTCTTTGTTTTTGCTTACATCTTGTCTTTTCCTTTTAAAGATTCAAAGGGTTACACCAAGAAAAATGCTTGTCCTTTCACACTTACAGCTGCAGTGATTATCACAACTGCCCGTGATTTTATGGAACAGAATCAGAGACATATAATATTGTCACACACTGCCAGAATCCTGATGTTGGCCATTTGCAGAACTCCTAAAAGAGAATGGAATGTCTAACGTGAAAACAAGGAGAATTAAAAAGATTTTCTCCTGGGTGGAATTAATTTTAATAAGTATGATTTCACCTCTCAGGGATTTTTAAGGATGTATTGATTGACTAGATTACCTCCATGATAGAAACTGTTACCTGTTCTGCTATCTGCTTGGGAAGATCTTCATTGTTGTATTGCATGGACAAGTACTAAGTCGTTAGGTGAGGAGGGTTGAGTTAGCCTCTCCTCTCTTCTGCGTCCTGGTCTTGAATGAAAATTAAGTTTTGAAGATACCAGTGTGTTGAAATATCTGCCTTACTGAAAGGAAAGTAGGGAAAAAGTCACCAACTCTTGCAGGATAGTGTGATATTTCTAGTTTCCAGACTGCAGTTTAAAGATAAGCTGTCTTCAGAGTTGGTTACTGCACAACTGCACTAATAGAGTATGAAGCTTTAGATGGTAAGCTCTGACACAAATGCAAGGCAAAGTAACAGACAGCTGCATGGTTTTCAGTAATTTATCTGGCACCTCTGTATAGAGTTGTATTGGACCACAGAGGTGTACCTGAATATACATAGCCAACTGAGAGTAGCTTCATCATACCCTCTTGCTTTCCGTTCTCCACTGAAAAAGACTAAGGTCTAACTTACACATATAAAACAAAATGATGAAAGGAGGCGGTGTGTGTGCTGTGTAGATCTTGCAAGGTGCTTTATGATTTCTCATTTTACTCTTAGCATTTTTTTAATGAATATATATCACTGTTGTATACATCTCAGCAAAGTATGCAGAAACTGTTTTGAAGAAGCCTTGAAACCTTTCCTATGTTATTTTCATGCTGTTGCCATCCAGATGCTCATGAAGTAAAAATCCCCAAATTTCCCTGAGGTAACAGGGAGGATGCAGTGGGGAACAGCAAGACAGAAGCATGGCCAGATGGAGTGTGGTATTTGGAGAAGCTTGTAAGAAATGTGGCTTACTAGATACCATGAAAGAAACAGTCAATGAATTTCTCATTGCACCAACCCTCTTTCCTGAAATTTTTCCTATATAATAGTCTTTGGGTGGATCTAATTTTAGATGAAGAATAGATAAATCAGAGTTGATGCAGTACAGACAGAGGAAATGAATGAGTTGTCACAAGCTGGAAAGATCCAGCTGACCTGCTATAAATCCATGCTGGCTGAAAAGCATGTTGCTTGCTCACTGGAAAGAATCATTAGTATTAATATAGAAGTTCAGTAGGTCACAGAAGTCTCATGCTATCCTGGAAGGCTTAGAATAGAAGAGAGAGGTAAAGGACTCAAATGGTCTTAATGCCTGTACTCTCTGCTCAGCAGAGGACTGGAGAAAACTCATCCCCATATTCTGCTGGTAAATTAGCCACTTTAACCCTATTGTTTTCAGCTAAATCTCCTAGTTATTGTACCAGCAGTCCTGTCTGACAAATGACTTAAGGTCGAGCCCTTAGTGTAATTCTCTTCTCATTTTATTTTATTTATTTATTTTTGTTTCCAATAGACTACACAATTAACTAGACTTCAGATAAAATTGTGAATAAAATAGTGTGAGTGCAAAAGGCTGGTCCAAAGGAAATGAAGTGAGCAAAGGTGCTGATTTTAGACCTGGATAGAAGCTAAGATACAAGTTTGTCCTTGAGTGATTAGTGTTATACCCTAAATATATCCTTGAATGTAATTGTTTGTCTCTTAAAATTGATTATTTTGTAAAGAAGCACAGAATGAAACATCTAAAACAGTAATTTATTTGGAGTACACTGTTTGGGTCGAGCACTGTTTCCTAAATGTGAAATTTGTAGGTGTTTTAAGTTTTTCGCTTATTGTCACTGGGAAAATTATATTTCAGCTCTAGAAACACTCTGTTGAGATAAATTCAAACTTGTAGCTCAAGTTGTGTATCTGTAGAAGTGGTATGTATCAGAAATATCTGGTTCATTTGTTTTCCAGCAGAATACATAAAAGGAAATCAAACTTTAAAATTATACATAAATAAAAAAAAAGGAATAGTTATTATGATGCTCATGAAATCCATTCAAACAGTATTTCAGTAGCCATATGGAAATCTAATCTATATTTCTTGGATTAGGAACGAGAGTGAGGATGCTGATTCCAAAAAAAATCTCAATGATTTAGAAAATAAACTTTCACTTATTTTTTCCCAAACTTTCCTCAAAATCTAGAAAGAACAATGAGTATATTTCAAAGATCCATGAGAGGAGGAAAAAACTATGTTGAATCTCTACATTTAAGCCTGGCCTTTTCTACCATTTTCTGCAGGACCTCTTCTGTTCTGCCCATATCACTGCTTTTCTCTTGCTAGGCACATCTCTCTTTTTTTTTTTTTTTTTGTGGTGGCATTAATAAACTGTGACCGCTAGAATGAGTCTGCAGAAATTTCTCTATAGATTTATGCAGAGTCCTTACTTTTACTGTCAGAGGGGGTGAGAAGGAAAAAAAAAATATATCCCTGTCTTAGATGATAGATCATGTCATTCTGTTACAAGTAGGCAGCACTAACTATGGATAAAAGATGAAGATCTTTGCAATCCTTACACAGAAAAAAATTAACCCAAGACAAAAAATCTAGTGATGTTAAACATTGACCTTCTTAATTCTAAATTTGCCATGAATCTGAAAAGCTCTAGTTCTATAAAAAATATTGCTTCCAAAGGTGATCTCCAGCCAATGCATCAAGCAGTGACTGCCTGAAATTGTGGGATGTGAGAAGAAGAAGAAAAAAAAAAAGTACAGGGTTTAATACAGTAAAACAGAATAGACAGTGAAAAATAAATCATTATTAAATGGATAAGCTATATGCACAAAATAAATTACAATAGACATTCTGAAATTCTGAGTAGACCTCTAATTCAAGACTGCTCCTAAGGTCCAGCAAAACAGAGACTTCTGCTCAGTCTGATCTAGATCCATACACTGCCCAACTCTCCATGAAGAAAAGATTTCTACTTCCATTGACTCTAATAGCCAAGTCAGCTTGCTTCTCAGGAAAAAGCTGAACAGATAGGTTTTGCAATGCAAGAGGTGATAGATCTGTACTTTAATCACCCTTTCCAGTCAATACTACATTTATTTCCATTGTGGTCTCTGGTTACAAATACAAGGATGTTCAACAGGAAGAGCTGGCTTGGATCTGGCCAATATCCAGGACTTTGAGGGCATTATATATCAAAACCAACCACATATCTTCCTTAGAAATGAGCTAGAAGTGCAGTATAGCCCACAAAGTGTTGTTCATAGTTCACAAAACCTGAACCTGGCTACTGCTATCTGCAGCAGGTAAGTTTAGTTGGAAAACGTAGCACTGTGTCAAATGTACTCCAGAAGTTTTATAGGTGGTTATTTGCTGTAATTATGTTCCTGTTTCAGACACAGGTTCCAAGGTTCCTTCTTTGCATTTGTGCCATCAGGTGGTAAAAAAATGTGTTCTTCACTATGCAGGGTAAGGTGCAGTATTTGCCCTGTGATGTGAAACATCATATAAAAAATGAGAGTTTAATTAATCATTGTGTGACATTTCCATATTCTTGCAATATCTAAATTAGACAAATCTTCAACAGTTCACTGCTTCCCCCTGACCTAATAAGAATGGAGATATGTATATCTCATACATATGAGCCTTTTCTTCTGGATTTACGTACTAACTAACCCAATCTGATGTTGTAACAAGTGTGAAAATAATCTAAATCACATTGGGCCTTGTAGGGAATTACTCATTTTTTCTGTTTTTCCAACAGCAAACTGACAACCAGAAGAAAGCATGGCAACTCTTTCAGTTCCTAGGGCTGGGCAGCTAGGTACCACCTCTAATGCAGTGTAAGATATAAAATACCATTTATCCCTTGGGATACATGAGTTCAGAAGGAACTAGAGGACAACTGAAAAGATAACAGTATCTGTTAAAAATACATGTGTGGCTGAAGTGAATTTATGCATCAAAATGAACAAAGAAATATATTTTAGTAACTTTCCAAACACACTGGAGACACTGCAAAACAAAGGAAGCTTTATTTTTTACATTTCATTTCAGTTAAACATCTCTTCCTGTCTCCAGGATTTAGGCCAGCAAACCCAGTCCCTTTACTTTCTTCTTGAAGTGAGTTACAGAAATATAGATACTAGCTTTTTTTTTTTTTGGCTTTTTTTTTTTTTTCCCGTTCTGCAGAATTTAAGGGAATAATTCACAGTGTGAAACTACCTTAAGCAGTGTTGCATGAGCACAAAATGACAATCACTGCCTCAAACGTGAAATATTTATTTTAAATAACATATTACCATATTGCTGTAACATATGAACTCCAGCAATGATGATTTGTTCCCTTTTCCTGGTGAGGTCTATACAGTTTCAAAAGAACAATGCCATACTGAGTCTGGAAGGCTCAGACTACAACAAAATACTAAAATAATAGTGTAAAAACTATATTAATTTATCTCATGTATTGGAGATATTATTTAATGTTACTTTACTTTCCTGAAATAAAATATCATTAACCTTCATAGCTGTAACAAATTTTAAAGAAATCTGCCTGCTGTTGATCTTAAGGCTCTTTGGCTTAAATCAGGAACCAGAATTTGACACTACTGACACAAACCCAGCAATTAGAACTTCAACATATCTGTGATGGTAGGCTTCGGTTCTAGAAAGTATTCCTACAGTACCTTTGAAAAGCCATATGTTAATCACCTATGAAAATTTCCAGTTTTGATGTTTTCCTTACCCTGTTTCTTAGAAATGCTTAGACCAAAACCAACACAAACATTATAATTCTTTCTCCAGTCTTTGATGACCATGGAGTCAGCCTCTTGATCTCCAAATTAGATGCAATGGTATTCTTTGCTGGCAATTTGCTAATAGTGATATATAGTAGTGGTGTTATAGGCAGTGCTGAATGTTCTTTCAAAACAACGTACAGATTCCCTACTCAAGTTCTTGATGAAGCACAGAGTGCAGTTCTGTGCAGGATGATAATTAACTCCTGCCACAAGAGTAGCCCTCCACAACCACTGACTGATTTGTATTTCCAGACACGCAGAAGTGCTCACAGAAATGTGCTTTCCTGAAAATTTTCTTATGCACTGCACTTCTCCAAATATTTCAGAGTCTAGAAGGCAAAAATCATAAAATCAGCATGTTTATTCAGGCAGATAAGTATTCATTTCTCACAGGAAGAAGGACTCACCCCTCTTTGTATCTAATATATTTATATATTTATACCCAATATATTTATATATTTATATCTAATAAATTTATTCGTGCATATTTCTATTTTTTTTCGTCGATCGATTTTCTACATTTGCACGTATTTCAGTAGATGTGACGGTGGGCGGGAAACACGAGGCCGGCAGACAGCAAGCCGCAGCTCCAAGGCTTACCCTCGGCGCCCCGCGGGTGCGGGTGCTCGGCGCTGCGCAGGGCGCGGGCCGTCCCCCCCGCAGCTCCCCTGCCGCGAATGCCCGGCGGGGGCCGTGCCCGGCTCCCCGGGCGAGCGGCGCGCAGGCGCCTCTCGCTCCCCAGCTCCGGTGAGATGCTCTCGGACGTGCGAAGAGGATCGCCCTGCCTTTCCCTCCTGCCTTCTGCTTTCTCTCCGGCACCGCTGCCCCACTTTTCCTGCGTTTAGCCTGATCTCCTGGCTGGGTTTCATTTTTAATCCGCCTTATTTATTTATTTATTTATTTATTTATTTTCCCAGTGTTGCCCACCCCCGGGAGCCCGTTTAGCACCCACTCTCCGCAGCTCTTGCTCCTCCATGTAGCTGTATCTAAAGGGAGACCCGCCTGTTGATTATTCCACGCACCCTCTGCCCTTCCCCCCCCTCTGCCACCCCTCCCCCCGCTTGATTTCAAACCTTTGGATGGTATTTTTGTGTCATTAGGAGATTAACATCCCTGGAACACCAGGGGAGGAAGGAGGAGGTGGAGGAGGAGGAGGGTGGAGGGGGAGAGAGAGACAGCAGGCAGGAAGGTTGTCATATTGACACGAGTGAGGCTCTCCTCCCGCCGTCCCAGCCATCCTCGGCTTCTCGGTGGCAGCGGAGGGGGGCGTTTGCAGGCGCCGCTGGTTGCGGACGGCGGCAGGCAGGCGGGCTGTGCCCGGTGCCCGGTGCCCGCGTCCGCGGAGCTGCGGCGGCAGGGGCCGCCGGCGGGCGTGCGGCCGCGGCTCCTGCTCGCGGCCCCCCTCTCTTTTATGAGCAGCGAGGCGGAGGAGCGGCAGCCGGGGACGCCAGGAGGAGCATTTTTCACGGGTGTTTATGAATGGCACTGATATGGAGGAAATACCGTTTCAGAAAGTCAAGACCAAGAGGAAGAAGTGCTGCCACTGCTGCTGCTCCCCGCCTGCTGCCGCGGCGGCGGGAGCGGGAGCCGGGCTGGGGGACCCCCCTCCCTTGCTGCTGCTGGATGCCATCGCCTGCGAGGACGAGTTCGACTGCAAGGAGCTGGAGGCTCTCTTCCAGAGCTATAACCTGAAGCTGGAGCAGACGTCTACCCTCAAGGCGCTGGCCGTCCTCATCGTGCTCACCGCCAGCCTGGCCCTTGTGGAGCTGCTCTCCGGACCCAGCCTGACCATCTCCAAAGGCTCGCACCCGGTGCACTGCATCATCTTCCTCTCCCTCTTCATCGTCACCAATGTCAAGTACCTGCAGGTCACCCAGCTGCAGCAGATCGTCAAGCTCACCTTGCTCTTCAGCTTCACCTTCTCCTTCCTCTGCTGCCCCTTCTCACTCGGCGCCTATGGCATGGAGCCCCCCAGCGCCCCCGAGCAGGGCATGTGGCAGCTCATGCTGGTCACCTTCGTCTCCTACTCCCTGCTACCCGTCCGGACCCTGCTAGCTATCGTCTTCGGGCTGGTGGTGTCCGTCTCCCACCTCATCGTCACCGCCACCTCCGTCAGCACCAAGAGGCAGCGGCTCTGGAGGACGGTGAGAGAGGCCGGGCCGGGCCGGGCACTGCAGCACAGCCCAGCCGCGCGGTGCGTGCCCGGCGGGCGGGAGGGGAGGCGCGGAGCAGCGCGGTGCCCGCCGCGGTGCTCTCCCGGTACGGCCAGCCGGGGCGGCGGCAGCGCCCGGCGGTCACCGGGGAGCGCCCGGTGTGTCCCTGGCCGGGAAGGGGGGCGTACGCAGCCCGGCTTCGGCGGTGCTTGTAGTTCCCAAAAAGTTTCCGGGAGACCGGGGGCTCAGGGTGACTCCCGGGGGAACAGGACTCTAGGCTTTGTCGGTCGAAGGAAAACGGGAGCGCTGAGGAAGGGGAGGCATCCAAGCGATTACACGCTGGGGCAGGTCCAGGGGCACCGCATGCACAGTCAGTGCAAATCCAGCACGTATAAGACTGCTTGATTCACTACGAATTTGGCATAGACAAAAAGCTGCGTGTACTAACAATGCTTTGTGTTGATTCGTATTCTTGCTATCCGTCTCAGCCTTTGACCCTTCGTGCCCGTAGCCCATCTCAGGAGGATTCTGCAGAAAAACTCAAAGGGGAAGCCCACCTCTTTGCTCTCCCAGGGAGCACGGCATTCCCACTTCAGTTTTCCTATGGCATTTGCTGCCCCCTCTCCACAGGCATTACCTGGTATGCCAGTGAACTTCCTAGCAGTTCCTTTTCCTCTCTGCATTAATCCAGAAAAACCTCCCTCTGCAGCAAGCATCGTTGGAAACGTGCTGCTGCACTCCTCCCCCTCCCCCAAATAGCTATTTATAGCCCTGCAGGGCTTTCTCCGGCTCTCATGGCCTGATGGACCACACTGGCAGAAGGAGGAGGATGAGGGGATGAGTGTAAGGGGAACGCTAGGGCTGGGAGTCAGGATTTGCTGCTTCAGGCTCCATTATATGGTGCCTCTGAACCACTGGGAAAGAGAAATATAGAATTTTTGTGTCCTCCCTGGTATCGCATTGATCATGTTTGCCCTCAGGAGAAGCACATAGGTTCTGGGGTCTAAACTGGTGTTAACTAACAATTTAATGAATAATTTAAGTACTTAGTACGTTGCTTCTGATGAATTCTGGCTTTATTCTCCATGGCCTTGTAAAAACTGTGCTGCAATGCTAAGACACACACAGTTGGTGCAGGCATAAACATAAGCAGACTTGTACACCTTTGTGCCCAGAAGAGTAAATTTCTTCTCCCTTCTTACATGCACACATGCCCCATAGTGACATATATACGCATACTGGACATACATAAGGACAATTAAAAGACTGGGATACTGAGACATACAGGATTATTCATGGCTTCATGCTGCTGAGCTGGTGGACAAAATAAATTGTATATTTTGAAAGGGAAGAGAGAGATAAGCTGAGCTTTATGATTTACCCAGATAATCTGATGGTCTATTTTTAAATGCGTGATTTAGAGTTTCCACGAAAGGGAGAGCTGATGAAATGCAGAACACAAAGAGGAGCCTTTTCTAAAAGCATCCAAAAGGGTACCAAAAATGTTAGAATATATCTCTTCAGGTAGGGCTGGAGATAACTCTTTTTGCTAGAGTACCAATTAGATCTTGTGGGATTCCAGGCTATCCTGTCTGCCCTGACACAGAGACATATTTTACTTGATGCCAAGTAAAGCTCAGTGTGCCTGTTCCTAGAGGAACAATGTAAAGAAGCTGACAATAATGTCACTAAGATACCTGACCAAGGGCTTGAAGATGAACAATTTTAAGGAGAGGAAATCTGCTAACGGTCTTTCTTCACACTAGTTTAATTCAGCTTTTCAACAGGCAAGTAGCTGGCTTAGAAATACATAGAATCATTTGACTAGCAGCTGATGTAACACATGTACATTTCTTCTTCAGCACTCTCTCCCTTCAGCCAAAGTAATTTCAGTAATTTGTGTGCAGTTCCCTGAACAACTATGCTTTGCTGATAACAGGAGGCAGAAACCTGCTCAGAGTCAAGGGAAATAACTGGTCTGTGAACTTCCATTGCACAGAAACGTATGTTGATATGTTGCATATTTGCAAGCAAAATGTCTTCTGATTTGAAGACTAACCCTGTGTGTAGAAGGGACCCTTCTCTTATATAAAAGTTGTTCCTTCTTTTCCAAAGCACAATTTTAAAATTGAGAAAAATAAAGCCTTGTAAAAGCCACATCATCTGAATTTTATTTGCCCAGTCTGACAGTAGCCCAGTCTATTTTGTTAAGGGTAGAATGGATGCTGTCTCTCAGTCTGAATCTTCTTACCATCATTGTTTTTCATCATGAACATCCTGGTGCACGAAGACACTGCATGCAGTCAGCCTGTCAAGGAGACAGGATTGCTCTACGCAGAGCTGCATCAGTGTGAATCTCTGTGCTTTATCTCCCAGCCCCAAAACTTAAACGAAAGGGTGAATTTCAATTGTTAAATTGGAATGTACTGTATCCAAAAAGCAGAAGCACCAGCACCAGCCACTGAGACCAGTTTTCTCTTAAAGGAGTCAGAGAATAATAGAACATCCTGAGTTGGAAGGGACCCACAAGGTTCATTGAGTCCAACTCCTGGCACCACACAGGTCTACCCAAAATTCAGACCATATGACTAAGAACATAGTCCAAACCCTTCTTAAACTCTGACAGGCTTGGTGCTGTGACCTAGAAGCTTTTGATTTTTGGATAGTTCAGGCTGGAAATGAATTTAAATGTCATTTAACCTGAGGTTTGAAAAATGCAGATCTAGTAACATCCATTGAAGTTTCTAGCAAATTGTCAGCAAGACTAGGTGCTTCATGGTGCTTCAAGTTCAGCCTATTAAAACATGGACGTACATTATGTTCTGAAGTGGGTTTTGGGGTGAACATATTTTCTTCCATGCTCTATGAGGAATCTCTATACGCAAATCTTCGAATGCCAAAATCCTCACTGACTCCAGTAGTGCTGAATCAGACCCTGAGTGCGTCCCATGGCATGTGTAAAATTTGCATTCATATAAATGTACAAAGACTTCAGCACATTAAAATCAATAGCTCAGCTCATTGCGGGAGTAGTTTGTTATGAGGTCTACACCATAAAGCACATTTACTTCAAGTGTGATAGTTTTCTGACAGCATAGTGTTGTCTCCTGATGGTCTGTGCAGATCACAGGCTCAATTCTTCTAGCTCTTGCCACCATTAGATATCATGTCACATCAGAGCTAAGACACAGGAACGTGAAAAAGTGAGAGGAGAGGAGGAACACAAGTGTAGGAACGCAAAGGAAGTTGGGGGGGGGGGGGCAACATGGCAGAACCCGAACTTCATCTTTCCAGTCAGTGGCTGGATTTTACCCAAATTGAAGATTCCAGTCTGCCAATCTGTACTTCTGATTTCCTAAGGGAAATGTAATAATGGATAACATATATATATATATATATATATATATATAAAAGTAGAATATTAATCACATATAAAGTATTACAGGCAACCTTGACCACATTCATGGCAAAAGGCATACTGACTTCACAGCTGTTTTTGTATATCTGGTTTGACATTGTGATAAGGATTTAAATAGCATATATGAATGATAGCATTTTGATTATGTTAGTTGGACTCTTTCACTTGCTTTGGAGTCATGGAACAAGATGTTCATGCCATATCTTTTCTTGAGGAAAAATGTGAGGAAGCATCCACAGCAGGCTGAGCCTAGAGATGAAGGTTTAATGACTTCTCATCTCATTTTTTTTTTGGTTGATTTTTTTTCCCCCTGCAGCTGGCAGATGTACGTTAGGTGCCTCAGAGCAGTTACAGAAATAAAAAACCCTGCACCAAGAAGCTTAGTCCATTTTTTTGTTGTGATACAGAGAGTGGGTGTTAGAGAGATTAAGGGCAGATAGGGTGAGGAAGGCAGAGGCTGCTCACAGAAATTACTCAGCTGTGGCATGTGCACAGTTTCATGACTTACTGTTAAATAACTGCTTTTCATCACTAAATATTTTGTTCCTTCTTCTTTAAAAATAAAACGTATGGTTGTTTCCAGAAAATTCAGAAGCAAATTTTACCAACAGTGCCCTCACACATCACTATATTCATAAAAGAGCAAATCTTTTGAGAAAACCAAAGTTGCAACTTGAGTAATAAAGAGCAGAAGAAAGAAAAGTGCTATCATAAATTAGTGAAATTATATTGTTTCCAGCAGTGTGGAGAAATGAAAGTTGCAGTATTTTTGTCTGTATTTAAAACTGGTTTCATGCTTTCATTTATCTACTTTTATGATTAGAGCTTTTACTGATTTCAGCAAATTCAGCAACAAATTAATAATGGGGAATAGGCAAACTATGAAAAGTGTGACATGAAGGAAACTGGTAGTGATTATTTAAAATAATTAAAGTACTGAAAATTTCATTTGGTATCTTAACTCTTTGCAGGTTGGTGTGATAGTAATGTGGAATATCATGAGGAATTATCATATCACTGTATAGTTAATCATTTTTGATAGTATTTAAAATGTAATTAAGGAACACATAACTGACAGAACTATTAATCTCCACACCTCTGTTTCTCACACAGAAGGCTGAGACTCGCAGCCTAATAAAAAGGGCTGCAAATGTAAGACAGCTCAGCTCTATTTCATTGTCTTTGTTATTCTGTGCAAAGCACAGGTTTTCTGCTGCATGCATAAGAAGTATTACTGAGGTACTGTATGAGTTCATTTTACAGTGCTTTCCAAATATTAGTATCAAGACTATCTCTAATTTTGCAAATATATCTATGCACTGGTAATCTGTTTAAATGCACTGTTTTCCTGTCTCTCCAAAGAGTGGGACCACTGTTCTTAGACACTGTTAAAAGGACTTAATCTGTTTTGTCAGTTTGTGAGTCTACACTCATGAAGCTTAGCTCTAAGTCTCCATTTGCAAAAGCTGTATTCTCCAGCACAATCATATAGTGAAGAATTGAGCTTGGTTACTGTTAATAATGATTTTTCCTTCTCTTGGGAAAAAGGTATCATACCTAAGCTAGGGAGAAATTGTCTTTCTCACAAAGTTTTTTACATGCCCCTGAAGTTGTCTTTTGAAGTTGACTTAGTGTCACTGATCCTCTGTAAATGCAATATTACCTAAAGATCTCAAAGAAATTCTTATCATAGGAAAATCTCATGTGCTGTCCTGCTTTTTTGTTTGTTTGTTTGTTTTTCCCTTGTGTATGATAGTTGCTGCCATTCCACTTGTAAAAAAATTCAAACACTAAAAAATTAGAGTTACAACTACTTTGTACAAGACAATTGTAAACCCTTTTTTGTAGGGTTTTGAATTAAAAACCAACCAACCAAACAACAACAACAACAACAAAACACCATCTAAACCTGATATATAATGCACTACTGTGTTACAGTAAACTTACTGTAGGACTGTTCCTAAATGAAATTATTTTATTGAATGATTACAAACCTAGAAACATACATGGATTTTTTTGTTGTTGTTTTGTTATTGCAGCTAAGGGGTTCAAGAGCGAAGCTGAAGCTGTATGAGGGAAAGGCCTTTTCTTATTTAGAGTCATAGTTCAAATGTAGGTAGTAAAGGTTCAAGTTTCTTTACCGTTTGAAAGCATTTTGATGGCCTAACAAAGTGATTGTATACAATAGTCAGGTTTCTGAGGTGTAACCACAAATTTTTTTTTATATAGCATCACTGTTGGTAACACATAACTCAGTAGCAAATTTAAAAGTTTTTCTTGTAGTTGGAAGGCAAACACAAGTGCTGTATTGATTAAGATTGCTTATAAGGTAATGTGTATGACTTTTGTGGAATTATAATGAAAGTTTGTAGGGCCTATGCATCAATGGTATTAAGATGTATAACAATAGAATGGGAGGAAAACCTGCATCCACAGTATGACAGAGTTTGCTGCCATATTTGAATTTTAACACGATGGGTACGTACTGTGATTCTTACTGTGGCAAAAATCACACTCAGCCTAAATCAGTCCCAAGGGAGAAAAAAGGACTTTGACTTGTTGGCAAAAGACAGCAATGCTACATATAAGTAGACAGTGGCTATAGTATAATTTCATTCTTTGGTGTATTGCAATGAATGCAAAGTATTTTGAGGGTCTTTCTTTCTTTAGTAAAAGGGGGTAAGTCTTCTGGAAACTGCTGTGTTTGGTGGTTTAAAAGCTGACATAGAGCAACCTATCTTGAGAGTAACTTAAGAAGAGAAAGCCCTAGTGGTCAGTTTATTCCTCCCTTTAATATCTGGAGATCTCACAGCTGTTTTCAGAAATGATTAAACTATCTTAGTTATGGAAAGTTTAGTGGGATCATTGTAGATGTCAAGGTCAATCTGTGGCTTTGGCATATTGCTGTAGGTGTTGTTTGGTATTATCGAAGTTTAGACCGAGCAGTTTTTGAGTTTGCTTCTTTTGAAGACTTTCATGTGGCAAAGGAATACCATATGAAAAATCATCTCTAGTTAACTTCATCTAATTCATTAATTTAATCTAAATCATTAATCTGTTCTTCATCTTCATTCAGAAGATACAGTGCTTCATGTCAATGCATCATCTCTTCAATGGTGAATTTCTAGACTGGCACATGATTCCCTGAGCACGGTGAAGAATGTAGGAATGCTTTTTAAAGGCTAAATTACTGAGATGCTAAATAATCAAATTCTAGACTTCCTTTTAACAAGGAAAGAACCAAAGGATTGGTTCCACCTTCTACTTTATGGATTAATTTAGTTCATACTAACTGTCAGAAACATAAGACTGTCAGTGTCAGTCAAACATAATTCTAAACACAGGAAGAAAGAGTATACTCTTTGCACCAACCTGTTGATATCCTTGGGGTCTGAAGCACATTGTTGGTGCTTCACATGGGGTGCTTCATGTACAAGTGCTACATCATGTTTCTGCCAGCAGTATAACATGTGCTAACATAGCAGGAAATCCAGCTAGCACATTTTCTCCTCTGACTCAGGGAAACTAACACAAGGCTTTGCAAAGAGAGATCCTTGATGGTGACAAGCTTTGTTGTACCATGTTCTGCTACATTCGCTTTCTTTACTATGGAGTCACTCCCTCCATTTTAGATTAGTTGTGCCTGTGCCATTAGTAAAGGTGTACTGTCTGTACTGTCCCATCTGAGGCATGCTTTTGGGAATCTGTTGTTCAAGCTTAGTTGCATAAGTGTGCAAACCCTATCAAGTAGCCAGGATCATTTCAGCAATACAGCCTTTTTCCTTCTCTGTTGTAATCTTATCTTTGGGTGGGTCATACAGCAACAAGAGACATAGAGCTGCACTGCAGCTGAGAAAGACTGGGAGATGTTTTGACAATCAAAACACCAGGCAACTACAAAACACCAGGTGGAACCTGGTTTAGGAGACCATCTCACTGGCAACTTCAAAAGCCAAAACCAGAAATTAAGCCTCATAACCATTTTCAGTTCTTTCCTTTGTGGAAAGACTGTATCAGGAATACAGGAAAACAGCAGGAAAGACTGCACAGGGCTTACCTGTTTTCTGGAAAGTAATTTTCAAATGAAAAGTGGGATAGGTTTCTTTATTTAGTTTTTCTTAAATGCAATGTCATTGTGTAAAGCAATCTTATCTAAGGACAGATAAGAGAGAATTAGAAAAGCCTGGTGATAACTGGTAAGTTATCATCACATCTGCCATCTATGTCCAGAATAGTAAACCTGGACAACGTTAGCAGACATGATGATGTGTGATGATATGTGGTGCTTGAGTAAAGCCCTCTGAACAGGAATCAGAAATCTCTAGTGTTCAAGGGCAGATATGCAGAGTCTAGTAGGAAAGCAGGCTCCTAGGTGAGTGATTAAGGTTAAACAAATAATCATAAGTCCAGCTATTTATTTCTGGATTTCAAAGCAGCAATCAATGGTCCAGTTTTACTCTCGGGTCATAGTTTAAGTCAGCATTACCACTGAAAAAGTAGTCTGTTGACATGGATACACATCCCTGTTCATCCATTTTCACCACACAAAAACTGCTGAAACCCTGCACTGAACGGATCAGGGAGTTAATGCAGATTAGAATGAGCCTAGCAACGTGGGCTGTCATCCTGTTTGTGCCTGTATGGGTTTCTTTGCAGGCACAAATAGGCTGGGATCAGGAACAAGAAACCATTGAAACAAAGAAGACAGAACAGCTTTTTTTTTTTTTTTTTTTTTTTTATGTCCTTTTCACTATTGTAACAACAGCTGTATGGACTTCACTGATATATGAACTTCAGTGGGAACAGAGTTAGCCCTGATAACATCTTTTGTAAAATGCAACCTAACTTTACACTTTATAGTTAGTCACATTTGTATTAATTTAAATAAAGAAGTCTGGAAAATAAGTAAATCAGATGATATAATTAAAGGTTGGTTTGGTTTGGTATATCTCTTAAAACAACTGATACTGGAAAATATTTCAACATGGGTGCCAAACATCTGTAACAAGTTCACAAACATAAATTACTGTTAAGGAACAACAATTAAATTTTCTTATGTTTCAAAGACCCCTTAAAAGTAACCCAAGCATCCCCACTTTAACCATTAATATAGAGGATTTAGTTCTTCACATGGTACCAAAAGAAGGAAGTCTGACCTCAGTGCCAGGGAAGCTCATGGAGCAGATTATCTCGAGTGCCATCACGTGGCACTTGCAGGGCAACCAGGCGATCAGGCCCAGTCAGCATGGGTTTATGAAAGGCAGGTCCTGCTTGACGAACCTGATCTCCTGTGACAAAGTGACGCGCCTGGTGGATGAGGGAAAGGCTGTGGATGTGGTCTACCTTGACTTCAGTAAGGCTTTTGACACTGTTTTCCACAGCATTCTCCTCAAGAAACTGGCTGCTCATGGCTTGGACTGGTGTACACTTCATTGGGTTAGAAACTAGCTGGATAGCTGGGCCCAAAGAGTTGTGGTGAATGGAGTTAAATCCAGTTTGAGGCGAGTCACTAGCGGAGTCCCCCAGGGCTCCTTACTAGGGCCAGTTCTCTTTAATACAATATCTTTATCGATGATCTGGATGAGGGGATTGTGTGCACCCTCAGTAAGTTTGCAGACAACACCAAGTTAGATAAGTGTGTCAATCTGCTTGAGGGCAGGAAGGCTCTGCAGGAGGATCTGGATAGGCTGGACTGATGGGCTGAGGCCAGCTGTATGAAGGCCAAGTGCCTGGTCCTGCACCTGGGGCACAACAACCCCAAGCAGCACTACAGGCTGGGATATGAGTGGTTGGAAAGCTGCCTGGCAGAGAAGGACCTGGGAGTATTGGTTGATAGCTGAATATGAGCCAGCAGTGTGCTCAGGTGGCCAAGAAGGCCAACAGCATCCTGGCTTGTATAAGAAGCAGTGTGGCCAGCAGGTCTAGGGAAGTGATTTTCCCCCTGTACTTGGCTCTGGTGAGGCCGCACCTCAAGTACTATGTTCAGTTTTGGGCCCCTTGCTACAAGAAAGACATTGTGGTGCTCGAGTGAGTCCAGAGAAGGGCGACAAAGCTGGTGAGGGGTCTGGAGAACAAGTCTTTTGAGGAGTGGCTGAGGGACCTGTGATTATTCAGCCTGGAAAAGAGAAGGCTTAGGGGCAACCTTATCGTGCTCCACAGGTACCTTAAAAGGAGGCTGTGGTGAGGCGGGTGTTGGTCAATTCTCTCATGTGCCTGGTGACAGGATGAGGGAGGATGGGCTAATGTTGCACCAGGGGAGGTTTAGGTTGGATATTAGGAAAAACTTCAGTTTCCCTGGTGCCCAGGGAAGTGGTGGAGTCACCATCCTCGGAGGTCTTTAAAAGACGTTTAGATGTTGAGCTTAGTAATATGGTTTAGTGGAGGACTTGTTAGTGTTAGGTCAGAGGTTGGACTAGGTGATCTTGGAGGTCTCTTCCAACCTAGATGATTCTGTGATTCTGTGATTCTGTGAATTGACTTTTAAACGTGGCCAGTAGCAAATACAATTTGTTTAAAGATTTTGAATTTGTGAAGATTTTGAATACCATTTGAGGCACTTTTAAATGGCCCAAAACTTTAAAAAATTGCTTCATCTTCCATAAAGATATTTTATGTTAATATCCGCTATGGTGAACTGAAATGAGTGAATCACTAGAACCCATTATTTCTGCAGTAGTTAGAGACAATTGTCACTGATACCAGTTATAGAAGAGGCTGTATTTTTGAGATTGAAATTCAATAGGTTTTGCATGTTATTGTGGAAGTGTTATGTGAATAACTTACTTCATTCAGAATGGACAGAAGCTAGTTCTTCATACAGAATAGGCAGTTTCTACCTTGTGCTACTACTTTGGCTATATTTGATCTTAAATACCTAAGTTACAAGGCAGATGCTCAAATATATATATATATATTGATATCAAAATTGATATCCTGCAATAATCTATGCATGTCAGTGCTGATGCATCCATTCATGGTCAAGAGCAGAAGCAGACATACAATATATTTAAATACATCTTGCAATATCTTTAAGGTCTTGAATAATTCTGAAGTTGCATGCATCTTGAAGAAAATTCTGGAAGACAACAGACAGCTTTCTTAAAATTAATGATTCAGTGCTTTATCATGCGTTACCTGTATATCCTGAAATCAGTTTCTTTTTTGCTATAGTACCTTAGGAAAGCTCTGTCTGCTTAAGATAAATCTTTAATACTTTTCTTTTTTTTTTTTTTTTTCTCATTGCAACTGAAAAAATATTAACACAGTGCAAACAAGGGATTGCTCAAGAACCTTACACATCAAATTATAGACTGAATTTCAGCTTGTCTTATTCTTATTTACCACTGATGTTAAGGAAATGCCTGAAGTGTCAACTTTGATTAGCTTCTCAACTTACTGCTTGCTGTACCAGTGCACAAATAACAGGCAGTCCTTTGTCATCTGATAGACATGCAAAAGAAAAGGAAAAAAGACTAGAGAAGAGAACCAAGATAATTTTTCTAAATGGAGGGGTCAGTCAGAATAGATTGCAAACCTGACTTCAGCTGCAGTTGTCTGGGGCAAGAATTTCATAAAGAGAAGACTTCATCCTAAACATCACAAATCCCCAGGGAATAGTTTAAAATATTTCCATTTGCTCTAGGCTAAGCCATACTGCCATGTTTTCTTCTTTTCAGCTACTCTGAGATGAGCCTTTCATCTGGTCTCCATGACTTGGAGAAGGATGTTCATAAAAGAATGAAGTGTTCTGTGTTACAGTTAAATGGAGCGTGTTTATGAGCCACTTACACTTTTTTTTTTTTCAGTGTATTTGCCTCAGTAACTTTGTTATTAGCTGCATAAGATGTAGATGAGAGGTAAATTTTGTTTACCCAAAGCAATGGCATGAATTGACAGAACAAAGAATAGCTGTTCACCTATACGTTTTCCAGTAACAGTTGGAATTGTTTCACTTCTTCATAGGCAAAATGAAACTACAATTATGTTTTTGAATAATTTTCCATCAATTTTTAGAAGAAACCATCTATAGTTTATACATACAATATATTTTAATAGCTATTTATTATAATTATATATCCCAGATATATTGCTGAGATATGTATGAATGGACTTATGCCAGAGCATATTGTATTTTAATTCTGGTATTGCCAAGTAGATGTAACACTGAGCAATGTGAAATCTGGAAAGAAAAAAGAAAAAAAAACAGGTCCTTAAGTAAGGTCCTTAAATGCTGTTTTCTAAAACAGTTACCTTAATTTCTGTTTGACATTTTTAAAGAAATATTGACAGGCTTTTCAGAGGCAATACACTGGTTTATCTGCAGAGGGTTTTTGCTTATTTTTGCTGCATGACATGGAAGAGATATAAGTTTTCTATACGTGGCCAGGTTGAGAGGGAGCTTGAGTGAGTCAGTAATTATTTAAACCAAAAAGAAAAGGGGAAGCTGTCCTTTAACCCCATGTTAACTGATGGTAATTTCGAGGAGCTCCTTCACAGAATTCAGAGTTAGATGACTCTTGCATGTTACAGTCTTTACCTGTAGCTTTATGTTTGGCAGCACATGCTTGAAGCATACCTTAAAAGAACAAAAGAAAATAATGAAATAATAGATAAAAAAAATATGTGAGGAATTTGAGTAATTTTGTTTTATAAAATACCATGCAAAATTACCATTTCCCTTCTCACCTGCTGTCATTTGTGAAACTTCCACTGTGCTTGTTTTTGCTATTTGAATATTGCAAATGCTAATGTAAAAGATACAAGTGCCTACACAAAGATAGAACAGATTTATTCTGAAAGTTATTGAAAGAAGTATGCTGCCTATTTTCTATGTTTTCTCTTTCCTCATTCAGTTTTTCCCTCCCAAAGGAAATAAGTCAGAGGCCTCTTAACTTCTGCATTCTGTCTGTCTCTTTTCCTCATTAGTGTTCTTGCACAGACTTCTCACAGATTTCACCTCTACTTATCTATAGGTGTCTCCCTGACTAGAGAAATGTCTGCTTTTTACATCTTTTCTGGATTAGTTTATTACATGGAGCATAAATATTTCTGCATCTTGTCTACAACTCCCGCTTGTGCAAGAACCTTAAAAGAGGAATTCATTTTTATGCAGCTTTTATTCCTTATGCTTTTCAAGAGCAGAAAATGATGAAGAAAAGAGAAAAATCAGTGTTCCGCTTCATCCTGGAATAAGCACTTCACCTAGTGACTTCAAGTACGGTTTTGCTTGTGAATGAACTTCAAGATTCTTCTTATGACCATTTTTCAGTATCTGAGTCCAGAGAAGAGTGGGAAGTAAAATGACTGTTTCTGCACAGTGTTTTGTACAACTTAGATTTGTGAAATAGTGGCTAAAGGTTTGGTTTTCAGAGTTGAAAGAATTTTTCTAAAAATAAAGCTAACTGTGGTCCTAACATTGTGAGCATTTTGTCAGTTAAGTATTAGAACTAAATTCAGGCTTTTCTGCCTTATTAATTTTATCTTTATGAATTTTATGTTTTTTGTAAGGTGGTCTCTCTCTCTCTCTCTTTTTTTTTTCTTTTCTTTTTTTTTTTTTTTTTTTTTCTCTGGGTGCAGCTGTAGGTTCATTATTGAACAGTAGTAAATGGATATGCTGACAGTACTTAAACAGCTAGTGTTCCTTTTATGTTTTTCTATTTAGTTGGAAGTTCTTGGAGCAATCCTGATGAAGAAATGTAACATCTTCAATATGCTGCTCTTGACTTTCTGTAAACACATCACAAATGTATAACTTTACATTTTTGTTTGGTTGTTTGTTTTGCTTCTTGAAAGATCATTTACCTGTAGCGAAGGGAAACAGATACACAAAAAGAGCAAACAAACAAACAAAACCAACCAACCAAACAAAAAAACACACCACTCAACCTCCTTAAATTTTTTGCTTGTTTGCCTTTTGTTTTTGTGAATATATACTGGCAGTTCTCATCTTCTGAAGCTTTGATACAAATTTTACAAGCCTCTGGGACAATATAAAATGTGGCCCTTTACCAATATAGTTTCCAGGGCAACTAAAGGGCCTGCAGTTTCATAAACACTGTGTTCTTGAGGAGAAATATTTGTCTGTTGGAAGATTATTTTACATTTAAGCACATTCATTTTAGAATCGTATCTCCTCATGAAAAAATACCTCTAGCGTACTAATTCAGGTCTGGATTATTTGGAAGTAAGGCAAGGAGATATATTGTACAACTGCACTTGTAAGTGAGGGCTGCAAATAGTGCGATATAGGAAGGCTGTCAGATTTCCTCAGGCCCTGTATCTCTTCTCTAACGCCCAATGTGGGGATGCCATGTAGCCCCTTCTCAGTGCCCCCTCTCTGTTGGAAGATCACTGTTAAATCCCAAGTGATGTCTTTATTGCTGTTTATTTGTAAAAAGGTATATTTTTCAGGCTGACAATATATTTGGTTGTTAGCTGTACTACAAAAAACTTTATACTTTGATATGATATCAATGTGTACCTTCCATTTGAAAAAAAGTGATTGTGAAAAGAGTTTGGTTTGGAAAATCTGTGTGCACTCATACAACATTTGACTAGCATCCTTTTTTAACAGTTTATTCATTTTCTGTGACCAGTGCCATTTTTGACGTTTAGGCTTTAAAGAAAATCCTGTGTTGTCCTGCTCTGTGATAATATACTTCTCCACATGATCACAGAATTACAAATTTGTTTTTTCTATATCCTCTTGAAGTATTAAGGCAGGACCAGGAGAGAGCATATATACACTACCCTTATATGATGTAATCAGTGTAGTATCTGAACAGTTAATTAAATGACTTGGCTGGACATAAATGACTTGTCAGGAGACTGAAAGCCAAGTCCAAATCAAAGATGCAGAAAATGGTTTGAATATCTTTATAACTGTGCCTGGGGTGATGAATTTTCAGTATATGCACTGTAATTAGTCTTGGTAAGATTTAGAGAACAGGGTATGTACTGTGTTAGCATTATTTGGTTTTCTTGTGCAGCTGAAGAGGTGTTTTTAGGTACAGTAATCTTGGAAAATGAACCAGATCTTTTCCTCAGCTTTGCATAATTCTTCCTGATTTATGCACCAAATGTGTTCATGCATATTTGAGTACTATACAAAACAATGACCTAGATTACAAGCTTAATTATGTGTACTCAATTTAATCCATTTTGAAGAGTTACTCCAGATTTTCACTAATTTTAAGTAACATGACAACTTGTACTTTTTTTGCTAGACATCTGTATCCAGTGAAGTTAGTTCACACAGTATTAGAGGTTCTGTTATTTCCTATTTTTTAATCTTTAATGTTTGACCATTTATCCGTTCCTTTCTTTCTTTCCTTGCCACCCTCCTCCCTTCCTGTGTCTTTTTCTCCATCTTTCTATGGTGTTGGGGAAATAAAACAAACACTATGTTGTGTTTTTGTTTGTTTGCTTGGTTTTGTTTTGTTTTGTTTTTAGTTCATTTATTTATTCCCTCATATACAAATGTTGACTTCACTCTGTTCATGAGGGCTTTTCAGATGATGAGTAACACAAGACTAACACACTGGAAAATCTGTAAATAACTGTACAAGGATGGAACGTGTGACCTTTTGTAGGAATGTGTTCTATGTCAGACTTCACTGGGGATTTTGAGTAGAAATGCTTAAGGAAAAGTAAAGTACAGATTTCAAGATTTGCTCTTCTGCAGGGTTTTGTGGATTAAAGTATTTTAACTTCTGAGACTTGAAGTAAATACTTTTTTTTTTTTTTTTTCCTCCCCCACAGGAATTTGTGTATTTATTTATTTATTTATTTATTATTTTCACAGAGAAGCAGTGACCTACTCAGGTCTCATCAGCAAACTGATCAGTAAATATAACAATATTTAGATAAAGATATGTAAAGGTATCTTCTGTTTCCTCTTCCCTTTAGAAATAATTTAAGACATGGTGATGACTATAATATTTATTGAGTATTACATTATCCATATATTCAATCAGACTGGAACTGTGAAGCACAGGTTCTCACAAGTATTTATGTCTCTGAGCACACAGGTTGGGTTTAGAGACAATAAGGCATCTACATATGTGCGTGGATTTACACCTAATTCAACCCATGGATAGGCTGTTTTCGACTGCTTCATAGGATTCTGTATTACCAGGATTTTACTAGAAGACACTCTGAAAACCTTGGATACTGGTGGAGGCTCTGGTTCACACAGAAACAAGTTCTAAAAATAGGAGTGTTTGTTTGTTTGTTTGTTTGTTCTTGTTTTATTTTGTTTTGTTTGTTTGGTTGGTTGGTTTGTTAACCAGTAGGGCTTAGTCTGATGAACATCATCTTATGAATTGCTTACTATTTGTCAGACCTCAAATCAAAAGGGCCACATACAATCTGTGAAGTACAAACACATGCAGATGGAAATGGTTCAGTGTGTCCCTGTTGCCTTGGATGTTTACTGAGCACAGCAAAGCAAAGATGGTAAAACTTTTAGAAACTGCTTTAACTACTTTTCCTCTGCACTTGTTTCTAGGGAGACCCTGTTCCTTGATGGAGGACCTTGGGCTTCTAGCTTGGGACTGAAGTGGATGACTTAATGATTCTATGCTGTAGAGGCTGTCTTAGGATAATGTTCCAGCTGTGCCAGGTGTACTTGTTTGAACACCTGTGAGGAATGCATACAACCTGTTCTAGAAATGTCTTAGGCATCAAATTCAGTTTGGACTGAAACATCTGAATCGTACCTAGTCATTCAACTCTCCATGATCCCAGCAGAACTAATCCTCTGAGACTATGCGTTCTTGCAGTGCTGAACAGAGCAATGCAGAAAGAACTTTTAAAGCTGGAACTTTCGTATTGTGTAGAAAGTTTGTGTAAGCTTCACAGGATTGAGTTCCTTCTGCATGGCCATTTGAGTGAGGACCACAGGTTGGTGATTCCCTAAATGTGTATGTGAACACTGTGCATCTGTTAATTATTAGAAAGATTTTGTTTCAAAGGTCAATATAAGAATCACTGATACCAAACAATGAGAAGTGCATACTGAAATGGTACTAGTGTAATTGTGCGATTATTTGCTCAGACATAGTAGTAAAAACTTATAGATAGGTGCTTCATTAATTAAGGGAGCCTATCCAAACAAGAGAGGTTTATTTATAAATGCAACAATTAAGAATTGAACTTTTTCCTGATCCAGAATACAATTACCACCATAGCTCTTGTGACTTATATAAACTGAAATTCTACTCTGTACTGTTTTTCACTTCGTTAATATTGTTTGGTTATAAGTATTTATTGAATAACCCCAGAATACATTTACCATCATTGAATTAGTACTGAATCAGTACTGAAAATATTAAATAAGAGACTTTTCTTGTGGCCATATGTTCAGAAACAGGAGTAATATAGCCTGCTATGCTGAGATCTTACCCAGAAGAGGAAGAAAGATATGATCAGACAGAAGCACACAGATAAGTGCTATTTGTGTTACCAGGACGGATCATGGCTGGGCTATCATGTGGTTGTAACTGTACAGCCTTCTGGTTTTGTTCTTAATTATATTGATGAGCACAAACAATACAGCAGTGGCACTGGGGATTTCCAAAGCATTAGTAATCACTGAAGACATAGCATAAGAGAAGAACATGCTAAGTTTTTATGCTAAGAAGTCTACTGAATATGTAGGTGTGGCTGAATTAAACTGGTATGAAGATGTCTTAAAGAATAAAATTATTTTTAGAATTTTCTTCAGCTGTGCTTAAAAGTAGCATTATGCCCCTTGTACACCTGAAAGGGTAAGGTTTCTCAAGCTGTGATACAAGAAAGACGCAATGGTCTGTAGTTTCTCTTAAAACAGAGGCTGTTCCTTATTTGCCTCCTACTCAACTGACAGTATATAACACCACCCCTCATATTAATAACTCTTACAAAATTTAATGTCAAGCAGAGAAATATAAGGGGAAGAAAGGAACAAGCAGAGTTTAATCAGAGAAGCAAATCAACCCTGAAAAGACTTCTACTTGCCTCTCTCTAATACCTTTTTAGCACTTTTGCCCAGAAAAGTAAATTTAAAACAAAAGAAAACAAAGCACAACTGAAAACAAACAAACAAACAAACAAAAAACAGCAAAGATGTGGCCAGGGATTTCACTGAGCTGGGCAGTCTGTTAGTGAAGAAGAGAAAGGTGGTCTCTGCCTCCTTCCAAATAAATCTTTTATTTTTCTGCTTGATAGTAAACAGTAAATATCAAGACTGATGTATAACAGTAATCAATGATAGTAATCATATAATTAATACATTCACATTGCCTTAAGGTGTATGTCTGTACCTTTAGAAAAAAAAACTGATTTCAGGGAAGGTAAGGAACTGTCACTTTTTTTTTGAAAGCTTTCTTCATCTTCTGGAAATAATTCTTACTGTCTTTACTGCCAGTCATTGTGATACCATGTCCTTTTACCTACATTGAAGGTATGCTTCTGGTCAGCACATACTGAGCTCTTCTGCAGAGCACTTACAGTTGTCTTGAATAGTTTGCTATGTGTGTGTGTCTCAGGCACTGATTTTTTCCAAGAAAAGGGTTTCTCATCATAGCTTGAGGAATGGTCACAGCTGACTGTAATAAATAGAGGTTATACAGCAGAAAGTGATGCCAAATGAAAGGACTGTAATGGAGAGAAGGAAAGGTGAGCTCAAACGGAGAGCAGTGTAAGGGAAGCACCCAAGAAGCCTGCTGAATGTTAGATTGCAGAGCTCTGCTGTTTTTCTGTTTGGGATGAAGTGAGCCTCATCTCAGTTATTTGCTGTGTGTACAATGGTTATAAGAGATATCTACTCATCTTTTAGAGAAGGGGAATCTGTCTGTGCTTTGTCTGTGTGACTGTGGAGTTAACTTACTGTATCTGTGTCTGAATATCTAGACTTTTATACCTTGTTTACCTTCATGGAGATTATGATCAAGAACATGATATTTTCAATTATCAAATAAAGTTTTTATTTTGTGGCCTATTACCTACTTATAATTTTATGTTTCCTCCACTATGCTCAGGGCCTGGGGCATGTTCAGTGATGCAGTTAGAACAGTTGCTTTTTTGTAGAGATTTTACTGGTGCCTATGCTGCAGATAGCAGGCTTTGGAAATTGCCCCTTACTCTCTCTATCTCTCTCTCTCTTTTTTTTTTTTTTTTTCTCTCTGTTTTCCTTTTCTCTATATCAGAGTTGGATGATCTCTGAGTAAAGTTAATTCAGCTCCTTGAATTATGTCAGGCTGTGGGAAACCATGCTCTGTGATCTACAAAGGTTAACACAAATTCCAAAGAATTATCAAACTCGCACAAAACTATGAGTCAGCAAAAAGCCAACTCAAATATTTCCTGTCCATAATCAATTCTAGTATGAAAAATATGTTCCAGGTAACCATTCTAAACACTTAATCAGCATCAGTTGTAAAAAATCCTGAATAGTAAAAAAGACAATCTAAAACAAAACCAAAGCATAGTAGTAATAGATAAAAATCAAAAGCACACCCAAAGGAAGACATGTTCTTCATGTTTTTTTTTTGTGTTTTGTTGTTGTTGTTGTTGTTTTTTTTTGTTTGTTTGTTTTTGTTTTTAATTATACCTAACTTCACAAATTGCATAAGTCTGAATAACAGTAGATTCTAAATTACTTTACAGGGCATATTTAATGTTTCATTATATTATCTTCTTTCCTTATTTACACCATTTATCTATTTTACACAATGAAGATCTCAAAAAAATGGGAAGTGGTGTAGGAGCTCTTCAATATTTACACCTCATAACCTTCCTTTCTTTTCTCTGTCTCTTGCACCTGCTCACAGCCAGCACACACAATGGGCACCAGTGTTGCATGCTGGCCTCCCTTGTTTCTCATTCTGAGGCTTATGTGAAGGTAAGGATGGAGAAGGAAGAAAACATTGCAAAATGCAAAGAGGTATATAAACTCAGAAAATGAGAACATTCATAGACTTTTTTTTTGTGGTTCTCACTGCCAGTTTTCTGATGTGCATTGATTATCTCTTTTCCCCAACTTGTTCTGTGCGTTCTCACAGTCTCTAAGGGCCATTCACACCCTGATTTCTTCCCCTCACTTCCTCTTTTGTTCCCCCATCAGTCACTTTCTTTCCCTTTGATGCATGTTGAGATATAGCATCCCATTTACCCCTATTCTTCCTTCCCCTCCAAAAACAAACGAAAAGGCCTGGAAAAATCATGCTATTTACTACCTTTACATGATTTGCTTTTTTAATGTATTATATTTCCTCCCCTATTCTGTATTTGTGCTGAGTAGATTAAAAAACAAACAACTGTATCTTGATCAGTCATTCTATATTAGTTGGTACATTGGGGTTGAAATTTGCTCTGGCTTAGATGCAGTTATAATTCTGCATAACTAATAAGAACAAATGACTGATTTAAAGTTAAAGTGTCCATAATTGCCACACAGTTACCACTTAGAAGTATATGAAACTATTGTAGCTTGTTGAAAGGTGGGCAAAAAAGATGAAGTCTCTAGAGGGAAAGCTGTATGAAGAGCAGCTGAGGTCACTTGGTTTGTTCAGCCTATTGAAGAGGAGACTAAGGGGTGATCTCATGGCAGCCTACAGCTTCCTCATGAGGGGCAGTGATGGGGAAGGTGCTGATCTCTTCTCTGGTGAACAGTGATAAGACACAAGGGAACAGCTTAAAACTGCATCTGGGGAGGCTCAGGTTCAATATCAGGAAGGAGTTCTTCACTGAGGGGGTTGGAGGGATAGTGGAACAGGCTTCCCAGGGAAGTGGTCATGGCCTCAAGCATGCAGGAGTTCAAGAAGCATTTGGATAACACTCAAACTCGGTTTGAATTTTGGGTGGTCCTGTGTGGAATCAGGAGTTGTACTTTATGATCCTCATGGGTCCCTTTCAACACAAGATATTCTACAATTCATAGAATCACTGCTGGCCATTCAGTCCAATGACCATTTTAGGTGTTCCCTTTGCAGGCTGGCCACACTAGTGCTCATACCAGTAAGGTATGTGGGGCAGAGAGACTATCAGACATGCAATGCCAGGTTGCTTGGCATGGTTGTTGCTGCCCATCAGCTGGATGTTTATGGTGGGAACGATACCGTCCACATCCTGTGGTGACTGAGCTTCAAGGAATACCAAACCAGCTCATACCTTTTGATGTGCCATGAACTTCACTCTTCTACACTGTGATTTGTATTCTGTTTAAATTCACAACCAATAATTAGAAGGTCTAACACCTAGAGCAACAAATTTAAAGCCAAGTATTCACAGATGACATTGTAATGCTGATGTCTTCACCCTTAGTAGAAATCCTCTGGGTTCTAATATTAGAAGCAAGGGTAGACATTAGTGTCATGGTTTATTTGAGTGTGTGGACTGTCACTGTACAAAAATTGGACCTTTTTAATGGTAAGTACATAGTAAATCATTTGGCAATGGGTTTACCTTTGAGTAACTGTTTAAAGCAGAGTTGCATGAAAACCAGAAATTCACAATTTTCACAAATCACAGTAAATGGTGCTTCTGAATTTAGTTTGTCAAACACTGTCCTTATTCCACTTTTTTTTTTTTTTTTTTAATTAACACTTACCAAAGAAGCATGTTGATCAAAATATTAAACCCTTATTGTAAACATTTAGGTCCTCTCTGATAATTAGTACCATCTGCATTTGTGAGGTTGCATGTGTGTTTCCAGGAAGCTGGGAGTCATTTGCAGGAGTGGAGAAGCATTATATACATGTACACAGAGTTAAATGTGTGGGAAGGCTGAGCACTTAATTTGAAAAACAAATAAAGCATGTCAAGGGCTATTTTGTATTGCATGATATCAGAGTGTTGGTATCTCTCGCTTACTTATAAAGCTGTGAAAAACTGGCCATGTGAAGTGAAAGTGGCTATTATGGCATGGCAGCCAAAATTTAGTTTGAGTTGTAATTGGAAGTAATCAAGGACTGTTGCAACCATATTTTACATTTTGCATGTTTTGATTTTACAGTAAATATTAAGTTAAATATATATATATAACACATAAATATATCTATTTATATCTTTTTGCAATGGATAATTTTGGAAATAAGTTTATGTTTAAACTTCTTTAAGTAGGTTAAAATATTCCAGTTATCTGATAATTGAAATACAGTCAGTGACCTACATTCATGAGGAAATAATTATTTTTTGAAAATGCTGTTCTAACTTTAAAAGAATCATTAATGGAACATATCTGGCAGTCCAATTTACATTTTAGATAACTCAGAATTATTAATCATCATGTTATGCCCAGGCAGACTTCTAATTTCTGCAGAGAAGTATCTAGGCCTTTGCAGCTTGAAAGAAGAAGCCAAAAAAAAAAAAAAAAGAAAAAAAATGCCACCCCAAAAGCCTTTCCAGCCAAAAACAACTATGTAACAAGGGATAACTATATGGTCTGAAAGGGATTTACTTTTCTATGGGTTTCCTAATGTGTTCTTTTGAAACTCTTGACTGGTTTACAGGGCTAGCTTCATTTCTTCCAGATCTGTTTTTAGTCTTGGTGCTTTGCCATGTTGCATCTCACTGTGTAGTTTCTGGTATATTGGTATACATATATCCACAATGAAAACATCAGGTTGGCTATACAAAATACTGTGAAACCAAATATGTTTTTCCATGGTTTTATTTAGTTTAGTTTAGTTTAGTTATTTTTTCCTCAGAGCTAGAGCCTCACACCTCTTCATTGCTGTGCACCTGGTATGCATCAGCCTCATCTCATGCCACAAGATCAGCCAAGTTGCAGGCACATTTCCCCTGACAGGAGCATGTAGCTCCAGTACTGGCCAACCACTTCCTCAGGTCCAAGTATTGCAATTTGGCAACTGAAACCAGTATTTGGTAGGAAAGAAGAATTCACATTCAAAGGCAACGTGACACCTTCAGCCTTGATAATTGTCTTCAGTGCAGTCTGAAAGAGTGTTTCTCTTAGCTAGAGCAAGTCCTGCCTGCCTGCATTCCCACTCAACAGTGCAGGGTGACACTGGGGTCCTGGTTTTGGTCCTTGAAACAGTTACAGATGCTTTGGAGCACAGCTGAATGCAGTGGCACTGAATATTTAGCCTCTGCTCCTCTCCACCAAATCCTTCAGTAGAAAATAAATAAATAAATGGAAATAAAAATAAATAAATAAATAAATAAATAAATAAACAGCAGAAAAGCTAATTCCATGGTACTATCACCACTTCTAGAGCAAGTTTGGATGTTCCTTTGCCATGTCTGATTGTTCTGTAAATAACATCCCTTTTAGATCATGAAAACAGAAGAGAACCTGTATTATTCCTCAAATTGTTCTTCCAGCTGTATTATGTAGAATCACTGTGAAAACCTGGCTGTTTGGCCTAGTCTGTCCTGCTGGTAGTTTGATTTGGTTTGATTTTTCATACCTAAAAAACTGCCAAGCAGGAACAACAGTGCAACAGAGCAAACCAAAGGGGATGACCTATTGTTTAAGTTGCTAGATCTATTTAGTTGTTTTTGTCATCACTGCTGTAATGACTGTCTCTTACTTGGAGACCATCGTGCAGAAACTTTTTCACCCCATTGGAATTCTAATCCATAATTAGTGTTTTGGATCAAGGCAAAGCTACAAAGTTCTTGCATGTATTCCTGGTCATATTTTGTCATAGGCCCCATTAATGATTTTTTATCTGGGCAGTATGAAATAATACCTTGTGAAGTAACTTTAATGCCACAGCTAGTCTGCTTTGCATTAACTTTCTGTAATGGTTCCAAGATGAACTCTGTCTCACAGCACAACTTTATTCCTTGCAGTGTTTTCCAGAGTGCCATTGCAGGGTAAAAATTTCCAGAACAAAGTATTGTTTGAGAAAGAAAGGGGTGCTGAAGAAGATGATTTGTTTGTTTGTTTGTTTGTTGTTGTTTTAAGTAAAAAGATTTGTGCAACAGTTGTATTAAATATTGCTGAATCAGAACTGTATTAACTCATCCTTGCAAGAAAGGTTAGATTTTTACTCGTTTCCTGGGGTCCTTACTTAAATAGAAAAAAAGGTTATCAAAATACTTGCATGATACGCAGTAACCTTGAGCAATTGCTGAAAACATTGTTTTTGGGTTTCGGGTTTGTTTATTTATTTGTTTGTTTGTTTGTTTTTCTGAAGATTTATTTGTTCTGGGTACTGCGGGTTTAGCTTTTTCACTTTCTAACTCTTCATGTGATTTCTGTGTTCATTGGGCATCTCTTCACTGTGTAGCTGGTTAGTTACTTCTGATCAGTTCTGATAGCCCTAGAAAAGGATGGCTCGCTTTTTTTTTTTTTTTTTTTTTTTGTACTGGCTGTACCAATATCTCTTCCACCACGAACACTGGATGGCTGATTTGTTGTTTTTAGTTTTTGGATACTTGAATGGATTTTTCCGTTGAACACTGTCAGTATTAGTCTCTCCTATTTGTAGCTTTTGCTTTTTGTAGTTGCTGTAGCTTTCCAACACTTGTTTCCACAATGTATGCACCTTCAATATTTTGTCACACTGTACCTGGAAAAATTCTGAATTTTATCGTTTGGCCCACATTCTTTTATCAGGATGGAACTTAATGCACATATACTTTATAATAATGGTGTGAAATATATATATATATATATATATATATATATAAAACCTTTTATCTTTGTTTCTATCCTAGACCCAGTTGTATTGACCCTTATAATCTATCCAGTTCTTTCATCTGGAGGGGAAAAAGCAGTTTGAAATCTAACATCTTTTCACTGTTTTTTTTTTTTTTTTTTTTTTCCTGAAGCATCTACAACTTTAATGGAAATGCTTTTCAGGTTTTTCTCCCTTGTGCTCCAATTTTGTGCTGTTTCCCAAAGCACTCTGCTGTAGCCTTTGGCACTTTCAGGATTCACCCCTGCTTGCCTAAGTAGTTGTCAACTATGATACAAACTTCTCTTTCTCTTTGTAGTGAACTATTTTACTGCATATTTAATATCTTTCAGAAGAGCCTTTAGCAGCTCTCAGAACCACCGAGAGCAGAGGATCTCTAATGCCGAGGATCCCAAACTTTCCCTATCACTAAGACTGGTAGTTGTTTCATTTGGTCCATAGTTGGCCTCAGTTTGGTGTTTGGAGCTATTTCACCCACACACCTCTTTCTACGTGGGCACCTGGGATGAGAGTTGTGTGGCTGGGTGACCGGATCTCTAAGGGATTGCTGTAGAGTTCAGAATACAGGTATTACTCTTAATCCAAAAAATAACCTGGATTATTCTCCTAAAGTGGATGTTCTTGTCAGAGCTGATACTTAGTAATGAATATTTGTTTCATCTTGCTGTTTTGTATCCATGGTGTTAAATAGCCTTGATGTTTGAAGTCCCTTTCCATGTTCTTCTGTCATTGTGACAAAGCCCTTTGTACCTTCAAAGTCAGCACCTTTATACTTGTTGCCTTCTTCCCACTCGATATAATTATGGCCAACATTTTATGACATTACAAATATTTTTGGTATCTTGCTTTATTAATTTTAATTGGCTGGAACAGGTTTTGACACAGTGGCAATTCTTATGTTGCTTCCTGTTGAAAAAAAATGTGATCTCTCAAAGGCATGGTTTTGAAAGAAAAAAAATATTATTTTATATATTAAATAATAACATTATTTGTAAAGGTGTGCCATTTCTGGCCAGGTGAGTTCCCAGAGCCAGTTCAATGTGTGACTGCCCTGCTCATCAGTTATTGCAGTAGAGCAGGAAGAACCAGCAGACGGGAAAGTATCACCAGAGCAGTCTCTGCTTCAGCTGGCTCAAGCTACCATACTAACAAAGAGTGCAGAGTTTACAGAATCTATTTGAATGATGAAAAGAGAAGCAACATGGCCACAGCAGCCCAGCACTGCACCTGGAAGGATAAACTCTTTTTAAGAGACTGTTTCAAGTCTCTCATGCAGAGACTGTACTGCTGAGGATACAGTTTACAGAGTTCTGTTGGTAAAGAGCTAAAACGACCCGGAGAACCACTGGTATTCCTTACCAGTAACTCAAAGGACAGCACTGCTGAGTTTTAACACAGAGTTGTTGCTGCATAGTGTATTACTGGAGACAGCAACAGATACGTTTCATTAATTGAGCAATTATACAAATAAGGTATTTTTTACCTATATTGGTCATTTAAAAAGCATAGTGAGACTTTATAGACTTAGAGGAATTTTTTTGTCTGCTACATTGCTGAAAAGTCACAACCTGATGTAAAACACAGTAGCTGCTTAATTGCTGGCAGATTCCTATAATCATCTGAACCTACAGGGTCTTTAAAGTAGGCAAAAATATAATTATTTTATATACTTTCTACACTGAACTAATTATGCAGTGCCTTACACTGGAAAAATATTCTTGTTTGACATCCCTATTAACATAAGTCTCTAAGGGTAGAACTGTATATAATTTCTGTAATCTCAACACAATTACAAACATATATTAGCATGTATAAAGTTATTTAGTTTTCTTTCTAAAACTTTAATCTCAGTCCTTGCCTCAATTCTTGTACTTCGGTAATTCTGACTGTAAAAATAGACTCTTTAGTTTTTCAATATGAATTATTTTATTTTATTTTATTTTATTTTATTTTATTTTATTTTATTTTATTTTATTTTATTTTATTTTATTTTATTTTATTTTATTTTATTTTATTTTATTTTCCCAAGATGCCAAAGCAAGGCAATATAGCATATGCAATAGAACTCAACAGAGATGTTAAAATCAATTTCAAAATATTAGAGATGGGGTTAGGCTGGCAAAAGTGACATAACTGCAATAACTAAGACTTTAGACTAAACTATAAAGGCAGAAAGTATGCTAACATTCTGACTTTCATGTAGATACTTAAGTCAAAGAGATTGTGTGAAGGTGACTGCTGGCAGTGTTTAGGTCACAGATTGTAGACTGACTATGCATTTGAGATTTTAGAGGTAATCAAAATAATTGCACTGGGTCAATCATTGTTTCATTGTAAAGAGTAGGATAGCCTCTCTTCAAAGTTTCAGAACTTTGAATGATGGTCTTGGATTTGATTTCTTGTTAGTATTTTAGCTGGCATTTGGACCTGCTGAGACCTGCTATTAAAAGTTGCTGGAGACTCCTAAAAAAGAATGGAAGTAGTGTTCTTGTGGTCAGCGCTTGTGTTAGTTCAAATTAATTTTTATATAGCAATGACATACTGAGATGGAGTGCAAGTTCACCAACTTAGGAGGCATGGCTTTCTTCCAAATGCAGTATATTTACTTTTTCCTGACTATGCTATGTGTTTGTTTTCTACAGATTCTGTTGTTTTTCATAGTTTTTACCACTTTGTCCAACATAAAATCAATAGCTCAGTAATGTCATCCTGGAGTTTTGTAGGAATGGCTGGCCAAAGATAGCCTGTTTCTGGGAATCTGGTTCCCTTTATTTGGGGATTCAGTTTAAAACCTCTTTTACAGATAATTCAGCCTAAGAGAGATTGTGTGGTATGTTCATTGTAAAAAACAATATTTTTTCCATATGAAATTAAATCATACCATAGGGTTTGTCTCTCTTTATCTCCCTTTCTTTCTTTTTTTTTTTTTTTTTTTTCTTCCTTTTTCTTGCTTTCTACGTGCTTTGTGCTTCCTTGTATTTGGACAATTACATTTTGAACCAGGTACTAGAAAAGAGCTCAAAAAGACAGTCAGGAGTGCTTCTTTTCGTCTTAGTTTCCTGGTAAGCTGCTTCAGAAAACATTTATGGAATCTAAAAATTTGCCTTATTTTCGTATCCCTGTGTAATAGTTACTGAGTCTGCATATGAATGACAGGAGCTTTCTTTTGGTGTGTATTTTGCAAGCACAGCCTCTTTGAAATCTCAGATTCACAACCCCTCCATCCATCCTCCTCATGTGACAGTATAGTACCATTAATATACTTTTCCCATATCAGTATCACATTTTAATCAATGGAAATTCTGCTTCAGCTTAATACAGCTAACTTATTCAGCTTATGCATAGCACCACTCATGTTATCCCTTGCAGGTTGCACCTTGAAAATGCAGTGTCCCACTAATTATTTTAGTATACTTCTGAGATAATACTGCTAATTTCTAATTCAGTATACAGAATTAGAAATAGTTCATGAATCTTAGTTCATTCCAGTTCCCTTTTCTTACATTTGCATAGAAGTACATATCCATTTGGTCCATCTGCCTACTTTCTACACTCTGTTTAGATGGGATTTGATTGATTCAAGCTGTTCTTCTTCATTTCTCCCTACAGCTGTTCTTAGTCCTTTTTATTACTTTACCTGAAAAGGATATGTGCTTTTGAACTGTGTCATCTTCCACCTTGCTAAAACCTCTCCAGTTCTTAGTTTGACCCATTTTTTGGATTTATATGAAGTTCATTCTGCTTATATAAGCTCATCCTATTTAAATAGTCTCTGCAGTTGCTACTAATTCAACACCTCAATTTTTAAGGGTCTTTGTTAAACTTCTGCTAACAGGTGAACTTTCAAGTACTCCATGACACGGTATTCGAAGCCATGTTCTTTTAAGTTAGTATTTCAGATGACTTCACTGGGGGAATTAGGATCAGATCAATGATATTTAGTTCTGAAGGCAGAAGAACTATCCCTAATGAATCTGTTTGTGTAGCTTGGGATTTCTTAAAAAGGGTTTGTGAACAGATGGTGTGGATATTTTATCAAAGGATTTGGGGCAGTCACCCAAGATATACTCAGTGCCTCAGAATCTGGCCAAGAACATTTTTGAAAGATGTCATGTAAAAGATTTTCTTTAATTATTGTTCATATCAGAAACTTAATCAGAAAAGAGTGTTAATAACAGTTACAGTAAAACAGACTTAATTAGCATAATCTTATATGTACAATATTTTTTTTTTGTCTTAAAGATAACAAGAATTATGCTGTTGTTGGAAGAATGTGCTTCACATCTACTATTTTTTTTTTTCCTTTATCCTAAGCACAGGGATATGGAAAGAAAGGAGAAAAATGGAAAATTTGTAGTATACTATGATATATTTTGATCCTTACATTTCTGATCTAGGCATGTTAAATCCTAACTATCTGCACACTTATTATGAAATTTTAATCCAATACCATGTATTCTCATTTTTAAATCCCCTTTTACAGACTTGTAATTTCCATGATTGTTTCTGGCAACATCCTATAATGACTGAGGAAATACTTATTTAGTTACTTTTTTCTAGACCATTCAGGAGACAGTAGAAACGTTTTTAAACAACTGAAAAATCACTGAATAAATTGGTCATTAATACTTCAATCTTTCTGTACATAGCAAAGCTTTTCCCTGGGATAGTAAGGATATTACAGATTTCTGTCTCATACACATATAGCATAATCAACAGTGCAATATTCACTTTTACTATAAACCGTTTTTTTTTTTTTTCCCCAAATATATTTCTAGCTAGCATGATTCAGCATATCTTGGTTATGTAGGTGCCTACTTTTCCCTTACCTGTGCAGTCGTTATGATACAAGTCCTTTGAGACTGAAAGGATAGTGGATCCTTTCAAAAAAAGTAATCTCTAGTTTTTGCTGTACTAAAGAAAAAAAGAAAAAGAAAAAGAAAAAGAAAAAGAAAAAGAAAAAGAAAAAGAAAAAGAAAAAGAAAAAGAAAGAAAAAAAAAAAAAGGTCTTCTTACCCATGTTCTGATAAGGCATCTTTTGTGTTTAAGAACAGAAACTTCAGTGGAAAGTTGGCTAACTGGTGTACATTACAGAAAAACAAACTAGAGCTAACTTTACCCCAAATGCACATGGTGTGGCATAGGCTCCTCAGCAGCACCTCCTTCTGGCTGCAAGACCACACTGGTTGGGTATTTTTCTTGCTGCTGTAAACAGAGCCAAATTGAGTCTTTGACTTTCCTTGTGTCTTCAGATTCAGGTAATGAACATATGGAACCCACACCTGGAGAAAGCAAAAATAAAACAGTGCTGGAGACTTCCCATCCTGTTCTGTTCCTTAGTTTTTCTGAGCACAAGAAGTATGGTTAGCAAACCCTTGAGAGGATTTGTGAATTGTTAAGAAAGACTTAGTAGGGCTTATTGATAAGGCTTTAAACTAGATTTGAAAGGGGAAAGGGTCTTGACAAGGCTTGACAGAGACAAGCCTGGGGTTGGTATGACAGTAGTTACAGTCATAGCAACCATAACTAGCGAGGTGCCAGCAAGGTTCACTGCACTGCCATCCCATATGATATAGGGGTTGGAGAGCCATACAGCAGCAAATGTACTAGGGACATTGACAGGTTAAAAATCACCAATGTGCCTGGGAATGGTAATGCAGGATTAAGGGCTTCTACACCAAAAAGGTGATGGGATTGTTAGCCCTTGTTCTCATGAGAGATTTCAGCTTTCCAGACGTCTGCTGGAGATACAGCACAGCAGAGAAGAAACAGTCTAGGAGGTTGTGGAATATAAATTCTTGACACAGCTGGTGAGTGAGCAACTAGGTACTGCACCCTGTTGAACTTTTGTTTGTGAACAGAGAATGATTTGTGGGTGCTGTGAAGGTTGGAGGCTGTTTTGGGCATAGTAATCATGAATTAACAGAGTTTTCAATTATTGGAAAAGTAAGGAGGGGGGTTAGCAGAACTGCTACCCTGGACTTCCAGAGGGTAGACTTTGGCCTGTTAAGGAGACAAGTTGGCGGATTCCCTTGCGATGCAGTCCTGAAGGACAAAGGAGCCCAGGAAGGGTGGACACTCTTCAAGAAAGAAATCCTAAAGGCGCAGGAGCAGGCCATCTGCATGTGCCTAAAGATGAGCCAGCACGGAAGAAGACCAGCCTAGCTGAACAGAGGGCTGTAGCTAGAGGAAGAAAAAGAGGGTTTATGGCCTTTGGAAGAAGGTGCAGGCCACTCAGGAAGACTATAAATATACCATGAGGGCTGTGCAGGGAGAAAAATAGAAGGGCCAAAGCTCAGCTTGAGCTCAATCTGTCTAGTGCTGTTAAAGACACTAAAAATGTTTTTATAAATACATAAACAAGAAAAGGAGGACCAAGGAGGTCCATCCTTTATTGGATGTAGGGGGAAACATAGTGACAAGAGATGAGAAAGAGGCTGAGGTGCTTAATGCCTTCTTTGCCTCAGTCTTTAGTAGCAAGACTAGTTGTTCTCTGGGTACGTAGTCCCCTAAGCTGATAGATGGGGATGGGGAGCAGAATGAAGCCCTTGTAATCCAGGAGGAAATAGTTAGCAACATGCTAAACCACTTAGTTGTATGCAAATCTATGGGGCCAGATGGGATCCACCAGAGGGTACTGAGGGAGCTGGCCAAAGGGCTCACCAAACCCGCGTCCTTCATTTATCAGCAGTCCTGGTTATCAGGGGAGGTCCCAGTCAACTGGCAGCTGGCAAATGTGACAACCATCTACAGGAAAGACTGGAAGGAGGACCCAGGAAACTACAGACCTATTTGTCTGACCTCAGTGCTGGGGAAGCTCATGGAGAAGATTATTTTGAGTACCACCACATGGCACTTAAAGGACAACCAGGTGATCAGGCCCAGTTAGCATGGGTTTATGAAAGGCAGGTCCTGTTTGACAAACCTGATCTCCTTCTATGGCAAGGTAATGCATTTAGTGGAAAGGCTGTGGATGTGGTCTATCTAGAATTCAGTAAGGCTTTTGACATTGTTGACACTATTTTCCACAACCTTCTCTTGGAGAAACTGGCTGTTCATGGCTTGTACGGGTGTACACTTCGTTGGGTTAAAAACTGGCTGGGTGGCCAGGTCCAAAGAGTCATGGTGAATGGAGTTAAATCCAGCTGGAGGCTGGTCACTAGTGATGTCCCCCAGGGCTTTGTACTGGGGCCAGTTCTCTTCAACATCATTTTCAATGATCTGGATGAGGGGATTGAGTGTACCCTCAGTAAGTTTGCAAATGACACCAAGTTGGATGTGAGTGTTGAACTGCTCAAGGGTAGGAGGACTCTGCAGAGGGATCTGGATAAGCTGGACCAATGGGCCAAGAGCAACTGTAAGAGGTTCAACAAGGCTAAGTGCTGGGTCCTGCTCTTCAGTTCCTCCACAACAACGCTAGAGGCTGGGGGAAGAGTGGCTCAAAAGCTGCCTGGTGGAAAGGGAATGGGCAATGTTGTTCTATAGCCAACTGAATATGAGTCAGCAGTGTGCTCAGGTAGCCAAGAAGGCCAGCATGATCCTGGCTTGTATTAGAAATAGTGTGGCCAGCAGGACTAGGAAAGTGATTGTCCCTCTGTACTCATCTCTGGTGAGGCCGCACCTTGAATACTGTATTAAGTTTTAGGCCCCCTCACTACAAGAAAGCCATCAGGGTTCTGGAGCATGTCCAAATAAGGACAAGAAACCTGGTGAAGGGTCTAGAGAACAAGTCTTATGAAAAGTGGCTGACAGAACTGGGGTTGTTTAGCCTAGAGAAAAGAAGGTTCAGGGGACACTTTATCATGCTCTGTAATTACTTTAAAGGCTATAGTGAGGTGGGGATCACTCTCTTCACCCAAGCACCAAGTGGTAAGACAAGAGGAAATGGCCTTTGGTTGCACGGGGAATGTTTATTTTGGATATTAGGAAAACATTCTTCACTGAAAGGGTTGTGAAATATTGGAACAGGCTGCCTAGGGAACTGATTTAGTCACCATCCCTGGAGGTCTTCAGAAAACATGTAGATATATTGCTTAGTAACATAGTTTTAATATCGGACTTGGCAATGTTAGGCTAAAGGTTGGACTTGATCTTTTGGTCTTAGATATTTTTTCCAACCTAAATGATTCTATGATTTTATGACAGTAGTTGCAATTGACCCTTACTATTTTTTTTTTTTTTGAGCACCTGAACACCTTGCTTTGGGGATTAACATATTTTCTCCTGTCTCATATGTTATGAAGCAGAATGAGAAATAATTGATGTCTTTTTTCTTCCTCTGTAATTTTCAGAATTACTTAAATCAGCTAAAAACAATGAAATTCTGCTGCTTGCAATCTCTTATAATATGTATATGGAAATACCACCTTTTCTTCAAAGATTGCATTCTCAGTTTGATGGACAGCCTTAAGTTAACTAGAATTGACAAGACATTCAAAGCAGAGCCATCAGACAGTTTGTAGAATGGAGGACTGTTGATGTTTAGATGCAAGTTTGGAAGTGTTTCTGTGTATTTTAGTAGCTAAAGGTGAGGAGGGGAAAAGAAACAAAAACAGGAAGACTTCTCATTCATAGCCAGAGTAACAGTCCTTGTTCCTTACCTGTCATTCTCATCCATTAAAAAAAATCTGAAACAATGTGCTAGTTTTTCTCTGAATTTGGCATCATATCAGTAATTCTGAGCACCTTATTATTCTTTAGCTTGTTTCCTGAGCTGAGAAGGCATGTTTCAGTTCCTCTGTTTAGAATTATTTTCCTAGTTTACTGTATTATTTCTCCTTTTACCCCCATTTATTCCTCCTCTTCTAAAAACATATTTGCTTTACTTCTTGTTTTCTTTTATCATCCTTCATTTAAAGAAAAATATTCAAGATTGTATTTATTTCTGCAGTTCACCTCAGTGTTTTTAACTGTTTGCCATTCACAATATTGTGAAATTTTCATATATATATATATATATATATATATATATATATTTACATTCAAATGGTCTTGCATTAAAATAGAACCAAACTTACACAGGACAAAAGATCATATAACCCAAGAAGTTATTTATCATGTCCTCACATGATATTTCTTCTAAAGTATCCTGTTGCTCACAAATTATTCATATTGCTCTTTCTCTAAGGTCCTGATCCTGCAATGAAATGTGTATGAATCAGTTAGGAATATTACCCAAACTCCCAACCACAGAATCACACCTGCATTTTCTGGTGCACTCAGATTATTTTTAGTCATACATCATAGGGATTTTCTAACAATAAACTTGATATTTTTCAGGAATGTTAACTGAAAATCAGGATAGTTTGGTTCTTTTGAATTCCTCTGACTTGAAATCATTGACTGATCAATTCAATTTTTAAGTAGAGGAACAGCCTCTTATTTTCCTAATAAGTTTATCAAGTGCAAGTGGAACTGGTAATATATATATATATTAAATCTTCCATCAACTTATTGTTTGATTATAGATGACATAATGTATTGCTGGTTTCTCTTCGCAAAAATATACTTTTCATAGTTGAACAAGAAAATGGCTAACCTTCTCTATATTTTCTGCTTAAATTGCTGTTTTTCAACTTCGTGGGTATTAAAGCTCTCAAGTGCCAACACTGACAGAAGATATCATAGATTAAATGACCATGCAGAGTGGAAATCTTATTATCTGAAGAGACAGCTTTTTGTAAAGCTTGCCTTGCAAGTTGTAAAGAATAACAGGAGAAAAGTAAACAGGCTCAGCGTAGTAGTTTCCTCAAGGCAAACACTTTCATCTTTTCAGGACATTTGACCAGAAGTGACATCATTCACTAGCTGCTTCAAATATCTGCATAAAGAGAGAAAAAAAAAAAAAAGAGAGCGAGAGAGACATAAGAGGACTTTTGTCAGGTCTAGCTGGCAATCTATCTGGCAGAAAGGGAAGCTGATTGAGATCAGTTTCATCTTAATGAAGTCATGTTTTCACTTAGCAGTACAGAGGCAAACAGAGCAACAGCATATGCACTTTATCCTCTCTTTATCTCTGTCTGACTTCATTTATCAGGAAAAGGACCAGGTGTTTCTGCAGTGAGTAAGAACCAAGGCTTCACAGTATAGTAAATCAATTTAATTTGCAGGTGAGTTGTTAGAAGACTTCTGTATACTTCTAGACATTTTTGAGGTGAACATTTTTTAGTGACAAAAACAAAAGTGAGACCCATTGCTTAATATGAAAAATGTGTACCTGACACTGCCTGAGTCACAAAAAATTACTCAGATTTGCTCGATAGGTCCATCAATAACCCGTTTCAATGTCATTTCCTAATAATAGATTAATTACAGGGTAATATTTGGACAGCTGCTTGAATTTACTCTGTGATGATTTTTCTCAGCCTGTAATTATACCTAACTGATTTATTACAGACTTGGGAACCTGGTTGTAGCCATGGCCCTCTCCCAGATACTCAGTCAAATCTTGAGAAAGCCCTGAAGCTAAATTAACAGAACAACAACAACAACAAAACAGCAACAACAAAACAAGAACAACAACAAAAAAAAAACACTTTGAAGTTTTAATGTTGGGTGTTACATTTCCCAGGTTTTATGCATCTGACTTTCCAGGAGAAAAAATAAATCCCACTTTGGAGGAAGTATCCTGTGTACAGCACAGGAAAACACCTTTGCAATACCAAACAGATGGTGTTTGTGCAGCATTTGTAATATGCCCTGGGATAGTATTTCATCCCCAGTGGCACAGCTTCTGGGCTTGACAAGAATGAATGTGAACTGCTGGCGAGCACGGCTGGGACAAGGAAGATCCTTGTTTTGTAATCAGCTCTGTCACTGGCCAGCAGAATGACTCTCCCTTTCTGACTAAGGTTCAGTTTCCCAGCACTGTATATTGGCAAGGCTTTGTAGAGCACTTCTGAGTGCCCCTTGAAAACTAAACTAAAGCTAAGTAATGAAAGATCCTGAGTGGAAAGCTGGAAATGCACATCAGCTGCCGGAACATGCAGAAGCTTGATGAGTACTTATCAATATTCAGTAAACTAGATTCTGTTAGAGGGACACTGTGGAGTATATTTTATGGATAGTAAGATAACCAAATAATGCCATTGGAACATGAGACATTGCTGAGTTCACTTTGCCAATGATACAAATATTCAGCTGTGAAACGATAGTGGCAGGGAGCCTCAGAAGGAGGCTGTTGCATTCTTCCTTCTGGGTTGTTACTAAAGCAATCTGAAAATGTAGTGCTCATTGCTGAACTGAAGTCATAGCCTTGTTTTATGCCTTTAACAGCTATCCACTAGATAAGAAATGCATCCTATCTACAGCAGCCAGGTGCCAGAATGAAGCAAGCTGTTACGTACCATTTCTCAAACATTCACAGGACTCCAATGAGGAAAAATTGCCTTTAAGATCAGAAGGTCTAGTCACCTAGCAACTCCAGTTCCAAAGAATGTCTCAAACTAGCTTGGACTGTATAGCTCCACAAGTCATTACTTTTGTGTATAGTTATTACAGCTTTTAAAGAAAATCATATATATTAAGATGTTCAGATGAATCCTTGCACAGGAACAAGTCTTGAAAAGGAACCAGATATTGCATGTAATAAATACAAACAAATGTTGGCCAATAGCTTTCTGTACTTTGCTGTAATTCCATAACATAATATTGTACTGACAAATGCAGAAAGGGGAGAAAGCTGCAGATTTTTGTTTGATGTAGAACAACTTCAGGGACTGATCTCCTGGCCTCTGTCAAACAAGTGCAAATTACATGCTCAAGTTAATAAAAATATGCAGGACATAATTTCTGTAGAAATTATTTCCAAGAGCTTTGGCAATGTATTCTTTTGTGATAGCTAACAGCTATTTGTAATGCTTGAGAACAATTGCATTGTCAAAACAACAATGACAACAACAACAAGTACCACCCACAAAACCAACTGTAGCAAACCACCCCAAAGCACTAAGCCTTATTTGTTCTATGGTGATTTACAAGTTAATATAGAAGAGTGTAAGGGCAAACTCAGGAAAGAAGCATAGTAAACACATACATCTCTTCTCTCAGCACAGAGAAATTTGTGGAATATGATGTAGTCCAGCTTGCAAGAATATTTTTACTTTTTTGTGGGCAGCTCATTGTGTCAGATTTTCTCAGATGGAAGTGACTGAGAGCATATAATTAGATTTATATTAAGTTATATGAACCTGCAGTGGACCTGATGCAGCCTCTAGAGTTCAATACCATAATATAACAGCAAGAGAAAACTACCCTGTGATATCATCATACCATATCTGACAGCCTTTCATAGCCTCTCTCATAGTGAAAAACCATGGAGATCAGCCAGTTCTTGTGTGCACCTATGCTTGACAGATCTGTCTGGATGAGTGGGAAATTGTTTTGGCTTCATATATAATATTCTTCAGATATTCTTTTCTGTCCCCAGTAGCCCCAGTACTTATGTTGGCTTTGGAGGGACTTTGTTGATGTGTGTAATGTAACCTGCAATTATTTATCTGCAAGATCTGCATTGATATATGAAAATATTGCTAATTTAACTGGACTTCATAGATAGAAACATGAAACCAAGAGAAATAAATTAAAAGTGTTCTTCACATGCTGTCAGGAATCAACTCACAAAAGAATATTAATTTTCACATGTTGTGTATAACAACAGAGACAGATAATTTTCTTGTTGCTTTTTGAAATTTCTGAAGTGCAACAGCTTAGTGCTATACTTGGCAAGTTTCAGATGTTAAAGCTATATATAGTTGGGCCAACCATTTCTAGAAGAGTATTTTTGTGTTTAGATCTTTTTTTCTGGACTCAGTTTGTCCTTCAATGCTAGCCCTGACATACACACACTAGACAGTTATGATGAAGAACGATTTTCACCCATCATTGGATGATTGTAACTTCCTTGTTTGCTTCTGCATGCTCATCTATAAAATGAGGTTATGACCACATGAATGAGAAAACTAATGGCAAGGGAGGCTGAGGCTGGTGCTTGTCCAGGCTTACTTGTCACTAATCCCCTCTTAGTGTGTGCTGTAGATTCTGGAGGGGGGGCAAATTAAGAGGTGAACCATGGAGCATAGCACAGCAGAACACATTTTCTTAGTACATTATATAAAGAAACTAGGACAAAAACTAATAGAAGTAAGAGAGGACTGTTTATTCAAAAATGGAATACATTTGTTTAATCTGGAGATAATTTGTTTGGCTGATTTCTTTGGTACCAGGGCATAGTTTCTGGGACACAGCAAGAGCTAAGGAACAATTCTCTGCTCCTGTGATATGCCACTTCAGCAAAAGGAGGAAGTGGAAGTAGTAATTAAGTGTTCTCAAAAGGTTGCAAAGTGAGTTAAGTAAATGATTTAACAAAGCCATGTCAAGATCAAGAAGCAATTGCACTTTCTCTTCTACTCGTTCTGTAAATAAAACACTGCTGTAATTCCCCATAACTGGAAAAAGAGAAATTATTTTTATTTAAACTTTTGAAGGGTCTTATTCACGATATCAACAATTCTAATGCACAACACAGTATTGCTTAGCTCTTCAACCGTTGTAATGGAGGAAGCACTGACTCATTTTGGTAATCTTTTTATGACTCCTTAGAGACATGCCTCACAATAGACATTTATATCTTACAATAACTCATTTCATTGCTATGTCTAAGTGTTTTGACAGAATCAGTAAATGTTACATTATCTGCATAATAGGAACAACTGTGGCACAGAAATTACTTGTAGTAGAACTCAGTCAACACAAAGAACTGGAAGTAGAATTCAGGCCCCCCATACCTTTATTTTTATTTTTTTTTTCAGGTATCTGAGGGTTAAGACATATAAGAACCATCTTGATCTTGGATTTTTATTTATTTATTTATTTATTTATTTTTTTCCCCTGCAGATTTCAGCCTTCACCTGGAGCAGCACTCCACATATACTACCTATTCTAGTCTCCTTTATTTTTTAGTACTCTATGTTAGACCATGATGCTGATAAATTAAATATTGATTTTAGCTACTGAATTATGATTTGGGGAGTGGTTACTATTGAAATTCATTTTCAGTCCCACTCAAATCACAAACCCAGAAAGCAGAATGAAGTTCCTTAAGTTTTCTTCTCTAATAATTTATATTTCTCATTTATTCTACTTCAGTTAGGTATTTAAATATCCATCCATATGAATGTCACCTTGTAAAAGGTATTTGAACAATCCATTTGAACAAGCCATTTACACCTTAGTGAAGTAGCCTTATTTTTCTGTGAGGAAATTTTGTGAGACAAACAGAAAGCAACTCCATAGTGGAAACCAGCCTCAGGTTTGCACTGTCTACTATGTTACTGTTCATCTCATAGCAGAATTAGACTGTTGAGAAAACAGTCTTCTTAAAAGGTAATTAATACATCATTTGCAGACACAGTTCTCAACTTTTAAGACAGAGAAAGAACATGAATGAACATACTCATAAGATTCTTGCTTTGAAGGAAAGAAAAAAAGTGGAGATAGAATACATCTAGAATAGCAGAGAGAGAAAAAAAAGTTTTGAGAGACAGTTTGAAGAGTCTCTCAGCTAAACCCAAAGGACATTCAAGAACTGGGAGATGACTATGATAATAATAATAATAATTTAATAATGATAATAATAAAAGAAAATAAAAGCTTATTAACTGAGCTCTTTGATGCATGTGTATCTCCAGAATTACTTGCCCACTCTTTGATGGGAATTGCTACACCGCGTAGTTGGAATTCCCTACCAAATTCCTTATCAAAACTAACTTTAGACCCAAGTAAGTCAATGAAGAAACTACAGGAAGAATAGAAATGTGGTTAAAGTACCTGCTGGAGCTGTCAATCCCTCTTCAGTGACTAGGCAGCTTATAAGAACTACTTTTCCATGTCAGAAGTGTCAGAAGTCTGCCTTTGGTAACAACCACTAGAGTGAGCACAAGAAACCATGGCAGACAGTCTGTCCAGAGGTGGAGGTTGTACCCTGCTAAGGTATAGAGAAGCTTAAAGCTCAAGGTGCTCAGTGCAGCTGAAGTGCAGCATACTTCATCCAGAGGATAAGACAGCAATCAAAACTGGAAATTGTCTTTCATGTCCTTGAAGCACTTTTGTTATTCTGACTGGCCTATAATCTCAGTATGGGTAACATAGTTTGAAAGAAGTCGCGGAACAAAAATATCTTTAAATTATTGTGTGTTACATTAAGTAAATTATTCCTTCTGTTGTTATGTAAATAGGAGATGGTGAAATCTGAAGAGCACTCTTTTTGATACTAAGCACCAGTATAATGAATATAATGTAGAAAGGTTTTAAAATGAAACTCTTTGATATTTCAGCAGTTTTATATGCTTCAATAAGTCTTAAAATTGATTTGTGTTGAAAGTATGTCTCTCAGTCTTTCCTTGATTTATGTCAGATAATGTGTGTAAGTTATGTATGTTTATATAGAGAGCAATATACATGCTTACATATTGAAATGAAAGGGACTATGGGAGTGACATATATTTGAGAAACCTACAGAGAAAAATGTATGTAGTTTGCAGTTGAGGAAAAGGTAGTAAATACGCAGGAGGATTGCAGAGAGGAAGAACTCCTACCTCAGGAGACACTCTGCCCTACTTTCTTTTCTCACATTTTGAAATCTATGAATCTTTTACTTGCTTTATCACTTTTCATGATTCCCCACAGGCCAAAACTGAAAGCTAAGCTGTTTTATCTTAAAGTATTCAAAGCATGTTGGAAAATTACTGACCCTGCTGAGTCTGAAAGTGGTTACATGATTGCAGGAATCCACCTACTGGTTACCTAAGTCCAGGTGATCATCATTGCTTGAGTTAAATCATAATAACAATAACAGAACATCTGATAGATTGTTAAAATATATTTTACTGCTTTCAGTTGAAGACCAGAAACCAAGTTGACACTTTTTTTTTTCTTAAAGTAATTATTTATGTTTTAAGTCACTATGATATCAGTACCTAAAGATAGTATTAATTTTGCAGCACTATTAACAGCTGTTTTCTATATATACAGGGTCAAGCAGTTGCTTTGCCTGTAACACTTGACTGTTTATTTTTTTGATCTGTCTACTGCCTCCAAATATGGCCTTAACAAATCCTTTCTATTTTTATTCCACTGAGCTTCTAAGAATTAGCTTTACAGAGTACTGTTGTCGTTACATTCAAACATGACAAAATGCAGGGATAAGGTGAATTTAGCAGCATTGGTATGTCTAAAAATAGGGTTATACTGGAATTTCTACAGAAATTGTAATTTATTGGTGCTTAATTTCTGCTGAAAACTGTTATATCTCAAACAGGCATGTGTGATGAAGCAAAATAAAGCATGATAGGAACTGCTGACTATGCTCATCTCTTTCATGAAATAACATGTTTGTGTTATGCCTTTCATCTTCAAAATTTTACATTTCCATTACTATTTATGAGAATTGGCATACAAGTAACCAGTACATGAGATTATTAGATTGAAATTCATCTGACTGATAACATTTGAATCCACATTTTACACTTCTCAAGAGGAAGCCACAACACCATTCTTTGCTCATATTATCTCTTGGGAGATAAGTGTTTCTTTTTGGATATCTGAGGAGAAAGAAAACATTAATGCTAGGCACAGATCCCTTTTGTTGTTGCAAGTTATTATTTGATTTTGTGCTAGTGAGAATTTTTGAAGGAAAATAGTTGGTGTTGTCCTCTTAGTTCACAACAACCGGATCTGAAGGAAAAAAGTTGGAGGAATTATGAATCCATGAAGGTCTGGAAAATCCACCAAGTGGATCTTTCAGTTCACCCCATTATGCTGAGATCACAGGAGATGTAGATGTATTATTACCATCATTTACACAGGAGAAATATATTTCTTAATTTTGTGGGATAAAACATTTTCCAAAGGCTCTCAAAAGTCAGCAGGAAGTTTCTGGCTATCTTTCTGAATCTTTGCTTACCGTATTGGCTGAGTTCTAGCTTTTAGCCCTACACCCATGAAAGTTGGTAAGCATTCTCTACAATGCACTTTTTTTTTTTTTTTTTTTTTTTTTTTCCCACTAGCTTTATTTACTTATTTATTTTAATTTGATTGTGGTTTTTTTTTTTGGCACAGCTGGACTCACTATGCAGTGCAAACATGGGCAGTGGGCTTCTCTTTGGTTTACACTAGCAGAGCATGCAACATACTTGCTAGAAATATATACCTTGAAATGAGAAATAAAAATCAGTTTTATGGTCTTTACAATTTTAGATGCATTGGAATTTTACATGATTCATATTATTTACTGTAATGTCTTTCTTTGTTCTTGTAATAACCTGTCTTGGCCAATTTAACTGCCAACTGAAATTTTGGAATTACTGAGTTCCATGAATCCTCATCAAGACTTTTTGGTAATTAAGGTTAATATGAAGAATGAGACTCAAAAGATAGTAGAAAAATAGGCCTCTTTGCCTTCTTTCTAAATAAACATTGCATTGCAAAATTTACTGTCTAAAGACACTTAGGTAATGCAAGTTTTCATTAACATCCTTACTCTATAACTTTATCATGGTTTCAGATATCAGAGATGCAGTGAGAAACTTGGATGAACTTGGATGGGGTTGTCTTGGGTAGGGAAGTGGTATGCAAGCCAGTGTTGAGCTACTTACATTAGTTTAATTAACTTTACTCACATATCATAAAAACATTAAGAAAATAATAATCAGAAGGTCAGTTGGATCATTTATGTGTTGTTCATCAAAGTACCATTCATGGAAGTAATTCCAAGGTAATTCATTGCTCCTGCTCATAGCATTTCTGTGGGTCTTGGCTTGTGCAGATGGTATAAGCACTTTGTGCACCATTTGAAAGCCCTTGGCATCTTCTGACAGGTATGCTGCATAATTGCATCAACGATATTTTGGGGAGACTTCTCAAAAAAACAAAATATGATCACTAACAATATGGATATGGGGAGAGATTTTCCAAGTGCAAACTTCATAACGTGAAAGCTTGGGGTACCAAGTAATATGTTTTGATTTTGCATTACCAAGTAATACATTTTATATTACATTGTATTATTAAGTAATACATTTTGATTTAGTTACAGATTTTGACAGTGCCTCACTTCTCAACTGTAAAAAAAGGAACAATAATTTTCCTAAATTACTAAGGCATAGGATACAATTTCTGTCTTATGAGCATCATGCAATTAATTAAATGCTGAAGGTACTAGTCTCCTTACTGTATGGATAGATCTTTCAATGAACTGATGAAACAACTGATGCTGCATGAAAATGATAAGCTATGGATCATCATAGGAGAAATTCACTTCAGCAGATGAAAAGTTCTGTATCATGCAATATAGCCTGCTTGGATTTTTGGTAGCTGCTGTTATTGTTTCTCTACAACTGGGCTGTGAGAAAGGGTTTCAGTGACATGACTAGCAAGGCAGAATGTTTTAAAGAACATGCTTTTTTTTCCAATTTATTTTGCTGAGAAGGAATGTAAAATAAATAAATAAATAAATAAAACACAACAACTGTATTTTAAAATATTCATTTATTTTTCTTTCTTCCTTACAGCTTGTGGCCAATGCAATCCTTTTTGTCAGTGTAAATTTGTATGGGGTCTTTGTGAGGATTTTGACAGAAAGGGCTCAGAGGAAGGCATTCCTTCAGGCCAGGAACTGCATAGAGGACAGGCTGAGGCTGGAGGATGAAAATGAAAAACAGGTCAGTTTCTAAGACTTTTTTCTTTTTCTGTGTTTCTTCTGAGATCATTATAGTTACATGAACTGCAGGTCAGGACATTGCTGCTAAGTGCATAATAGGAAGTGTGTGCTTTCTACTGTGAAGGAAGAATGCTTCCTCCCCTGCCTGCATTAGTTCTTTCTTCTCAACGCATGCAAACATTTCACTCTTCATCACATGTAAAAGGTACAGCCTTACCACACAGCTACCATAAGCTCCAACACCAGAGTGGATGTTTTTTAGTGCTGAGGAAAAGCTAACATACTACTATATTACTATATAGCATATTAATATTACTATATATATGTATGTATATTCCCCTCTCTCCCTCCCTCCCCCCAGTTAATATTGGGTAGGTGTTAAATATGCTGTAAAAATTCTCTCCTGACTGTGTGCTATATCCTGTTTACATTCATGACATGTAAGAACAAAAGATGTCCTTACATTTTGGGGAGAAGGAACTACATATATATATGGATAAGAATCATAACATTCTATTAAGCCACATTAATTAATTTGATGTTTTATTTCACACAGTTGAATCAATCAGTCTTCCAAATAGTTTTGGAAATGATGAGAAAAACTGCTATATTGCAGAGCTTTCTGTTCAGAGAATACTCACAGGTTTGAATCTTAAACCCACTAACAGATGTTGATTCTGTAAACTTTGAATCAGTCTGATTTTTTCTGTCTATGTGATAACAGAGGTACATGCTTTGCAGTTCTGAAGCTCTTTAGCTTCATTGACTTCTGTGGAATTATGGTAACTTGTGCCAATAGAGGAGTTAAGTGGTATTCAAACCTTACTATAGAAGATGTCAATGTTCTCAAAGCATGAGTGCTTCACACACTTCACTTCCAATTTCCTATATTGAAATAATGTAGGTGCTTAAGAACTGTCCTGATATGGATTTAGTGAATGCATTTTTATGACCTAAGCGTACATAAGTAGATGTCTTCTTTAAACGAGTTTATATCTTTGGTGGCTGCATAAGAATGGCATTAACATTAAAGACTTTAGGTTTGATTCTGGGCTTTTGTAATCTCAAGCTGAGGATTTTCAAAGGCACAAATGTGCCAGAAGTTAAATTTCATGGGGTTTAGGCAACTGTTTGCCATTTATGCATCTCAAAATTGTTTCAGAGATCCAACATGATCCAACATGAAATCATACTTGACTTTTTGTTTCTATATTTAGAACATTAACATTATATTTTATTTTATATTTTATCCATGCATAGATAAACATAAGAAAGGAAAAAAAGCCTTATACATAACTACCATTACTGTTTATTGTTTATATTATAAACCAAGAATCCTGTAAATCACTTTCCAATGCAGTATAAAAGTCAATGAAGAGAATTTACTTTTCTCCTTTATGTGTGAAACTAACTTTATGCAACATGCATAAAACTCAATGCAGTTGTGAAATATGCTAATGAGATGACAAAGTATCACTGAAATACCTTCTATGGCTGCTTTTGCACTACACTAGAATACTTCTGAAATCAAGATAAGATTTACCTGATTTCAAGCTATAACCTTAATCCATAGTTTCTGTAGAATAACATAGCCCAAGTTTCAAGTTATTTGCCAATATTCAAGTTTTTGTTGTTTTTTATTGTTTGTTTTTTTTCCTGAGGATAAAAGGACTTTCTGACCTAGTTCAATAGTTGTGATCATTCATGTGCTTTTGTTTTCTGAGCTACAAACAATAAAATTTAAAAAGGATTACAATTTATTATCAGACTTTCTTGTCTCATTCAAATGCTCTGACCTAAATAGCATAGCGCTTCTACATTGAAAATTGTAATCAAAACCACTAAAACCTTTCCCTGGTATTTCTGTGCAAATCTCTAATGAGAAAAGAAAGAACAAACTCTTGGCTTTTGATCATAAACAGCATTTTGGAGTTAAAGTGTTGACTGTGTGAGACAGATACCACAGTTGCATCTGTAAATGAGATTTCTTCTTCTGTGTCCTACTTACAGTGATTGTCCTCATATGGAATGCATTTGTAGTAATAGTCCCTTGTGATAATTTTGCTAAATCTATTTTTAGGAGCAAGAGATCATCACGTATACCTCATGTTGTAGTGTTTTTAGAGTCATTGTGCAGGAGTTTGTAGAAAGGCTGTGTTGCTGGGGAGAAGGAAGCAGACTCTTTGTTGTGTGTGTTTTTGTTTGTTTTTGTTTTTAATTCAGTTTAATGTTCATTATGTTATCTGTTCTCTGTGGTCATGAAAAATAACTGCCCTCCATTGTGGAATCATCTATTTGTTATGTTGATAAATAATAGTTTGCAAGTCAAGAGTAAGACCTGAAGCCAAAGTCATAGAAAAGTAAGCTTTAGAAAAGGAGTGACTAATTATAATCATTTTGCTGAAATAGTTGTCTTCTCTTTTTTTTCTACAAATTTCAGCAGCAACACTATTCTCTGCAGAGCAGGCAGTTGAATAAATATTGTGAGGTAGGTCCTTTTCCCTGTAACTGGAACTTTGCTTTGTTGTTCCTATTCAATCAGAGCACCTGGGTACTTCCCTCTTATTCCCACTGCACTATATCTTTGTGTTCACTTCTTAATTTAAGACAACCCCTTACCTATATGCTAAGCAAGGCGTCATCACCTTGCTCCTTTGAAGACTGTGTTAGACATCCCTACCAATTCTGAAAGCAATTTCCACACAGTGCTTCATCCTTTTTGAAGTGAGCAAGCAGGAATGGAGAATGGGTGGGTGAAATGTTCAGCATAGAGTAGTGATCCGCTACTGATATAGGGTGCTTCCTACTTCATTCAGAGGGGAAAACAGAAAGGAAGCTGCAACTCATCATGTGACACTCATTCCCATTGTGGTGGCTCCACAGTGTGCCATAACTCCAAGAAAGTGATAATTGTGTAATTCTAAAGGCCCTATTAAACTGAAGTGTAACTTGATCACTGTATTTAAAGGATGGTAGCATGCCCATTTTCCATTTTTCTATTCTCTCTTTCAGTGTATTGAAATAGAGTTTTGTCATCCACAAGAATTTAGACATGAAAAGACCAGAGTAATACCTGAAAATACCAAGACAGTTTTGTCCTCTACACAATTTTGTGATAGTGAACTTCACTCTAATTATGCATTGTGAAACAGAACTTAATTTTGTTTGTTAGAGGCTTGTTATCTAATGATTTGTTTGGGTACTTCTCAACTGTTCTTTTGTGATAAATTATGAGTAGTCATTCTATAATAACCTTCTGTATGACTGTCATGGTACTGTAGATTCCTCTCATAGCCCTGTTCGTCTCTCTTTCCAAGCTGAACTGTAGCCTGTTTAGTCTCTTCAGGTATGAAAGTTATTTCCTACTCCTAACCTTGCTGATTTTTTAAAGAATATTGCTCTTTTGTTTTGTTTGCTTGTTTTCCCTGATAATAAGAATGTTTTTATGTATATTCATGCACTGGACTTGGGATAAAGCATATAATTTTCATCAGTTAAATGTACTTGCTGCAGCACAAGCTGATATGAAAAGTTCTTGTTGTTTCCATATGAGGAATACTGGAAAAAAAAAATTTACGCAAACCTCCCAATCCCACAAAATAGCTTTGATGTCTTTACTGGTTTGGTACTGCAGAAGTACATGTAAATATGTTTAGAAAAGAAGGCCATTTTTCAAGCGACTCGTGCAGATCATTTTTTTTATTTTCCATCCTAAAACTTTTGCATTTCCTCCTAATTAGAATGTGATGATGGGGGAAAAAATGAAGGGAAAAAAATCATCTTGTCATGAAATTGTTCTATACTCCATTACAATGCATGAAGCAATTTTATTTCAGCCTCTAGCATTAGAAGCTGAAAAAAGGACCAAAACCCAAGTGCAAGTTCCTGTACCTGGGTCAGGGCAATCCCAAGAATGAATACAGGCTGGGTGGAGAATGGATTAAGAGCAGCTCTGAGGAGAGGGGTTTTGTTTGACAAGAAGCTGAAAATGAGCCGGCAGTGTTCACTTGCAGTCCATAGTCAACAGTATCCTGGGCTATTTCAAAAGAAGCATGATCTGCAGGGCGAGAGAAGTGATTGTCCCCCTCTACTCTGCTCTCCCCACTGGGAGTACTGCATTCAGTTCTGGGGCCCCCAGCACAAGAAGGACAGGGTTGTATTAGAGCAAGTCCAGAGGAGGGCCACAAAAATGATCAAAGGGCTGAAGCACCGGTCCTACAAAGACAGGCTGAGGGAGTTGGCGTTGTTCACCCTGGAGAAGAGAAGGCTCCAGGGAGACCTTATAGTGGCCTTCCAGTACCAAAAAGGAGTCCTACAAGAAAGCAGGAGAGGCACCATTTATCAGAGAGTACAGTGATAGGCTGAGTTTTGGTTTTAAACCAAAAAAGGGTAAATTTAAATTAGACATAAGAAAGAAATTCTTTACTCAGAGTGTGATGAGGCACTGGATCAGATTGCCCAAAGAAGTTGTGGATGCCCCATCTCTGGAATTGTTCAAGGCCAGGCTGGATGGGGCTTTGAGCAACCTGGTCTAGTTGAAAGGTGTTTCTGCCAATGTCAGGGGGGTTAGAAAAAGGTGATCTTTATGGTCCCTTCCAACCCAAAGCACTCTATGACTCTAAACTACAGGGAGTTAGGATGCACTGTGCAGACACAGGCAGTTCTGTGTTCTACTCTCAGGAACAGAAGCATAGCACTCCAGCTAGAGTATACTCTGTTATACTTTGTTAGTATAACACCACAGTACTTCCTAGTACTAGAACAGTGCTAGTTCTGGGAGACAGACTAGCATCTCCGTGTTGTTCTGAAGTGCTTATGTATACATTCACAAGATCATTTGAAGCCAGCTAGCTACATTCTCTTTATGCAATGCTGAATTGTGCATACAAATGTCTGTGAATGAAAGTGCTGCATTTTAGAGCAATATGTTTAGCATTCCATATAGTAACTGGAACATCACTAAGTCACAGATCTGATCAGTAACTATTCATACAAAATGAAACTGTGTTGAAAAAAGTACAATGAATCTCATTGCAGCGTACTTTGAATTGCTGCTTAGGGCATTTTGGATTTAAATTCCCTGCTGGGTTCATATCCCCCCTTCAAAATAACTTTATCTAGATCTTCCACATTTTGTATGTTTCTACTGCCTCCTGTATCTTTGGATAAAAGTATGACACCCATAACAACCCTCCAGTCATTTTGTCTGTTATATTTAATTTCAAACATTTATGGAAAAAAAAAGAAATAAAATACATTATGTTTGAATAAAACATGCTGTATTGGACTTTCATTTTGGTGACAGATATCAGGTTGCTGTTTTTGTGTATATGGTTTTTCTTTTGTTTTTCTCAGATCAGTAAAGGAGATGGAAAAAAAATATTTGCACATCTTCAGACAGAAGTAATTTCTAGGGTACCTGACAGCATGTTTATCGATGCATAATCAGGTTCTCCTTGTTTCCCACCTTTTTGTTCTCAGAATCTTGCAACTTTCTGCACAGCAGTTCAGAACAAAATATGAAATTTATCATTAAAATACAGGCCCTGTTTCCATAACCATTCATATTGGCTCTGCACTTTATCTGTAGGTTTGTGCCCAGTGCGCCCTGTCAGTAGGAACATAGAGTCAGAATTAAATTCCCCAGTTTAAGACTACACATATAAGCAAATCTTCCTAATGCAAAAATTTGGAACATGTGTGGGCACAAAAACATGTTCTTGTTAAATTATCCAATATGCAACAGGGAGGTGATACTAGTGTTACACAAATTGCAGGGCAAGATGATATCTGGTCCTCTGTGAAAACTAGCCAATGCAATCTCTGAAAAATGTGGGTGGATTAACTAATTTTAGCTGACAAGTGAGCCTGTACTACATTAACACTGTTGTGTTCTATGCTATGAGGAGGCTTAAAATTGATTTTTTTTGTGTGTGTGTCATCAAACTACAGCCTTACAAAGGGTAATCCACTTTTAAAAATCTGTTTGTCCTGTTCTAGGATGAGGGCAAAGAGAAAATAATAAGTGTTACCATTTCAGATTCTAAATGTGAAGTGCTGGGCTTCAGGCCCACTTGTACAGGCTTGTCAGCAACGCCTCGTAGCCAAATAGCAGTAGCAGTAGAGATGCAGACTCCCAGCCTCTGCTTTGTTCATTGCCTTTGGCTACTTAGATGCTTATGCAGAACTGAGTCAGACTGTTGTCTACCTTTCCTTTGTTGAGTGGTAAGCCTGGCCTGTCTCCCACCTTTCTCAGATGGAGGGAGTTGCAAAGATGCACAGTAGACTCCCCCACACAACAATAAAAAGAAAAAATTGCCCAAAAGCTTTCCACTGACTAGCATCTGTTAGTCCCTAGTCTTGCAGTAGTCATGCACGTACCTATCCTTAATACAGCAAATAATAAAACTGAGGGCTACTCGGGCTACAAGCAAACATTCAGGTGGAAGGCTTCAACTTCAGCCTGAAGATATTATGAACGGCTTGGTACCCCTTGCAAGGCAGAATATAGCAACCAAATAAATGTGTTCCAATTTTTCAGCTCTATTGCACCTGTGTTTATGCAGATTAAACCTCTCATCAGAATGCACATAGTGCCAGAAGCTGCATTGTTTGGCATACCATTAGAATTCTTACCTAACTTTGCCCAAGTAAAAGTGAGGTTTGTAATCTAACCTTCTAATCTGTGAAAAGTAATCCTTGGTAGTAATAGACACATGTGAGGGCACTTCATCCCTTCTATTCTGAACACCTTGCTGCTGAGGTTTTCCCAGGGAGTGGTTATAGAAGGACACCTAAGGTTAGGGCTACACAGCTGTATAGTAAGAGACAGACATTCCTTGCAACTAGAAAATCAGTAACACACAAGAAAAAACATACAGCTGTAAATCATACAAAGTGCATACATTTTAATTACATCTTACTTGTATTACTCCATCCACATGCCTTTAATTTTCAAAATGTAATATGTGGTATCATATGAAAAACTATGAAAGCCTTTAGAAAGCCACACATAGCAGCAGGTCACATCAGTACTGTAACAATTGGGCAGATCTTTAATTCATCTCCTGAAAGCTTCCCACTGTTAGCAAGTATGTAAATTAAATCAGTTATCAGCCATTTAATTTTTCATACAGGGTACTAACTAAACAGATTTCTAAAGCCTGAAAATTTGTCATACAAACTTAGCTTTTTGCTATAAGTCTATATACTCACTGTTACTCAGTCGAATGGGATGAGTTAGATTGCTGTTTGTTGCAGTTTGTTTTTCCTCTTATATATATAGACATATAGTCATGAAACTACATTAAGCTTTTACATGTTGTAATGAATGCTGGCTTACAATGAGTACAATAGACAAATGTAAATAGAGAAATTAAAAAATAAGAGTGTGTTGGGTCACCACAAATAGTTGTATCATTCTAAAAGCTATTGATACTTTGGCTGTTAGGAGTTTTGAAAGAAATACTGGGAAATTTTGAATAAGTTCTGTTTCAAACAATAGTCAATTAAATGTGTTGGAGAAGTTTGGCTCTTCGTGAAATTTTTTTTCTTTTTTTTTTTTTCAGTTGCTCCTTGTGTTTTCCATTACAGAGAACAGAGGATGAGAGACAAATAAGAACACACAAAACTGTAATTAAATTATTAAAATTACAGTACCATACAATTTTAAATAGATAACATCATGAATATGATTGAAAACAATCATAGGTAATAACACTAGATAAAATATATCGGATATTTAGTTAAATACTAAAACAAGTATTTCAAAAGTACTTTCTATGATTGATTGCTAAATATCAGTATTCATAACAGCAATGCTGTGTGGACATTCATTCAAGGATGCACACAGAATCTTTTCAACATGTGTGCTAGATGTAATGTTTCTCCTGCTGCAGTTTCTATCCTGGGAAGGGGAGGACCAGGTGAAAGACACTAACTAAAATGAAGAATGCAGCAGAGCTCAGCTTTCTTCTCCTGCTAGAGTGAGAGGGAGAGTGATAGAGACGGGTGGCAGCATTTTCTCTGGGAAAGATGAAATGTGCCTTGCACCACCTTCAGTAGTTGTCATTCAATCTTTTCCTTATTAGCAGCCTCTGATATGGGGAAGGATGACATGACCCATGGCTGCTTTTCTGGCCTCAGGAGGCTGCTCCTCCTTGGGTACAGCCTACTTGTACCTACAGCTAGCCTTATGTACAATATATACTACAAATGCACTGCAGAATGGAAATACAGGAAGACATTTTCAAATCAACTAAATGTTTTATGTCTTCTAGTAGGATGGCACAGTATAAAGTAATGCAAGCTCATGAATAACTTCTGTTTTTCTTCCCTCAACAATATAAATTCATAAGAAGCTTTAAAATGTCATTAGAAAAGTTGTTACATGTGTTTTTATTGTTTCCCACGGAATTGTTTTCACTTCTAGAACTGTATGAACTGTTTTGAAAGCTAGCTAACACTTTAACAGAAGCTTAGCATGATTTTCCTATGCTACTTTTCAGACTGAAGGTGGTTCCATCATAGACTAGTAGGTCTGCCACAGATGTGTTGCACATTACACCTAGTGGCACGTGCAGTTTTAAAATACTTCACAAGTTACTGTGTTACTGCTTAATCACAGATTATCTCCATGAACAGTATACTGAACAGGATTTGTGTGTGTGTGTGTTTAGTGGTTGTGGTGGTTTTTGGTTTGGTTTGTTTGTTGTTGTTCTGGCTTGTTTTGCTTTTTGATTGTTTGTTTTTGTCTTCCAAACTTCTTTTTGTAGAGTGAAGAGCTTCTGTTTCTCATATAATTTAATCTCTTTCCAAGGTTTCTGGTCCATATTACCTCCTTGATACAAACTGGTTTAGGGTTTTGCTTCTTTTCAAGCACATCTGGCTAGGAATTTCCGTTTGACAAGGTAATTGTGGGTTAAACCTGAGTACAATTTAGCTCCATGACTTTTGTTTTATTAGGAATTAATGCATGTCTATCCCAAGAATTAATTATTACATGGTGGAACAATCCAGACATGGCTGTCGACTGGAAAGAAGAAAAACTTGTAATTGCAGAGGAAATGGCACACCAGTGGTTAGCCAGTGAAGTGCTTTCTGCTCTTCAATTTAACCTAGAAGGGAGTAGTGTCAATGAAGATGACCCTACTTGTGATGCCACCTTCCTAACATCTTCAAGAGAAAGGAACTTGGAGAAACAACAAGATTGTTGTCCCCATCATGTTCACAGTGAAAAGCTTTGTTCTGTGCAGCACTTCAGTCTCTAGCAAACGTGAACTCATATGTGACTTGTTTGCAGGACTGCCTAGAAATTGCATTAGCACTGCCAAGTTCCCTTTGATCATGACGTTGGCAGATGGCTTGTACTCTTGACAGTCAGTTTGAAAATCCTTCTTTATTTGAATGAGAAAAGACTCTTTATAAAGAAATTAAAATTTGGAATTTATGTTTTATATATATATATATTTATAAATATTCACATTATCTATGAATATAAATACTACATATTCATACTACCAGCACTAACATGAGGGGATAATTTTACCAAAAGATTAAACCCACTCTTCCTGACTATGCAAAATAGAAGGTAAAATATTTTCTTTTCCTTGTAGGAAGATTTAGAATTCTATATTTGGTGGCTCGTCTGCGCCAAAACCAGTTTTATCTTCATTGATATATCCTCAAAAACCTGCTTATTAAAATCCTATTGAAGCTTGATAGATAGGAACAAAGAGGTTTATTTAAGAAAAATAAGAAATTAAGAAAATAATAAAGAAAAATTTTACACAAATACTCACTTGAATTTTGGGGGGCTTTACTACCAGATATTTTCAAATCTACCACATTACTGTCTTGTCATACTCACTATAATTCTCTAAATGTTCTGTGGTTGGTAGCAAGTCTTTGCTGATCCATACATCTTTTGAACAGAACAATGACAAACTAAAATACACAAATTGTGATGAGACTTAATGCTTTATCTCATAACTCTAGTCACTCAATCCTCAAAACAAGAGCAGTGAAGGACAGTATATTTTAAATATGTGATATAAGAATATGATCCCATAATTGATGATTATTCTGTCACTGGTGATGACCCCAGACAACAGCTCACCTCAGAGGAGCTGTCAGACCCATGTCATATACAATCTAGTAACAGCAGTCCTAGCGTAGTTCTCAGAACAGACACTGTGCCTTGTGTGTAATCCAGCCAATGCAAAAGCTGACAAGAATTGGATCTGGTGGAAACTTCTTACAGTGGAGAGTTTTGATTTTCCAGTTCTCTGTAAACTTTATCTGTTTAGGCAGTGGTAGCTCCTGAAGAAGAGGGGAAGCAGCCTTTACTCACAGTGAGCCTTTCTTGCTATGAAATGAAAAACTGGCACTAGCAGGTAGCCAGGAAAGAACCTCTTGCTTAGTTTACCAAAATGCTATCAAATCTTCCTACTTTTTCTCTCCTTTCCTTTCAATGTTCACTGCAGAAAGGCAAAGAGTTTTGCTGTTTTTTTTTTTTTTTTTCTTTTCTTCCTCCACTCTCACCCCCTGCCTTATTTTGTTTTCCTCCATCTGCTTCTGCTTTCTGCAGAAAAGAAAATCAGTGCTGAAATGAGTATCATATTTTTCCTGCAATGTTCACTGTAATGCTTATATGGAGACATTGAATTTTGCATTATGTTTCAGAGAAAGCGAAGATTAAGGGTATGGGGTGAAACTGTAAAGATCATTGATATGCCGATGCTGGTCACATATTCATTGCCAGTTTATACTGTGTAATAATCCTTACTGTTATATTTCTAGAGAATTCTGATTTAACAGATATGAAGGCAACCAGGAAAATAGATTATGCTTTCTAGACTTCTTGTTTCATTGCTTGTCCTCGTAGCCCTTCTCCGCTCTCATTCCTGTTTAAAAATGATGCATGGAGCTGATCTAAAGGTTACCCTACTAGCAGTCTTCCAGCCCATTCTAGCATCACACTTGCCTTCATAGAGTATCACCTCATAAAGACTTCATAGTCATTCAATGGTCAGTGGTATCTGGGGCTTTTTCACTTGCAGAGGTTTCCAAATCATCCTATCGCATGTGTTTTTGTGGATTGTGCTGTTGAAGTTTACTCATTCTTCTCATTCTACTTCTCATATGCTCTCCTGTACCTTCAAACAGGTGTATGGTATCATTACATACCATACACCTTTATATACATTATATACTTTCCAGCCCAGTACTTCTACAGTCGATGCTGCTCATTGCTCTCTATTTTAGCCAAGATTTCACTCTCCCTTATTTCCTTCAGTAAGCATTACACTCTCCATTTTATTATTGTAAATAATCATCTTCCATGTGGAGTCTATCAATGCCTTATTAAACATTATGCTGATGATATATTCTGCCTTTCTTTTGTTTAAACAAAAGCAAATAGGTTAACCATAGCCATCTTGCATTGTATGATCATGTACCATAATAGTATGCTGTTAGCCATCCTCTTACCATTTCAAAATCAGTGCACTAGACTGCGATTTTACGGAAGGTCTTTTTTGTTTATGATTGTAACAAGGATTTACTGATAAATAGATATTTTCAAGTAATCTCACGAATGTTCTGAAACATTGCCACCTTGTGGCTTCCAAAAAATCACCATCTTTAACAGTGCTTTTTTTCATACTTAGTTGGAAGACAAAGCAGTCCATTTTTCAAAGTATAGTTTAATTTAAAATAATGTATGAAGGAAATATATTGCCTTCATTTTCCAGCTTACAGGTAGTATAAAAGAATCTCAGTAGTATTACACAGTCTTTTTTCAGTGCACTAGGCTTCTTTTCCCTCTCATTTTTTTTCCCTTGCAGTTTCTGTAAGGAAACTGTAAAATGAATGTACAGTTTAATATAGGTATAACAGAGACCATAAACACACTAAGCAGTATCTTTTAAAATTATGCAAGAGTAATTTATCAAGGTATAATTAGGTAGCGGGTGGTAATGTTTAGGATGTACTTTGTAGTCCCTGATGACAAAGTAGAAACCAAATCTCAAAATTACGTACATGAGCTGACTTTGAAACAGTCTCTAGAACATTTTTTATGAGTGCCTGAAGCTTGTCTTCTCCAGAAAAATGAATAAATACATAAATATTGTGTCACTTCCCATTTAAGAATTGTAATAATAGAAGATCTTTTGTTGACTGCATAATCTAGTAGACTGGATTTCATTTTTGTGTTATAAAAATCCTTTTAAGTGTAGATGATCAAAATGGTTCTTTTTTATGTGAGCTTCTTTTCCTGTTTGCCATTGTAACTGGACAGTCACTATATAAAAAAAAAAAAAAAAAAAAAAAAACAAGAATAAAAAACCATGTCAGTCAGAAAGCAAAGGTGCTAAACATATTTTGTTACATCTTTTTATTTTTGTTTTTGCTTGTTTTTAAAGTCCTTATGAAAATGTAGAAAGCCACAGGCCATGGGTATGCAGTCTTTCCTAAGTAATATGGGTTAGTACCTGGGGACAGGGAGTGTGAGGATGGACCATCAAGAGCTGCTGCTTTCCCCAGCACAAGTTTGGAAACCACTGAGTCCTATTTTGAGTAATCTCTCTTCCAAGCTAGATATTGGGCCTGAATTCCCTGGTGGGTGAAGGCAGCAGGATCAGCAGTTTGGCTGTAAGCAGAAGTTCAGAAGAAACATGACAAAGATGACTAAGATGGCCTGACTTGCATCCATTACAGGCCCATTCTCATGGGGTTGCAAGACATAATGAGCAAAAATTTTCTTCATGGCCCCTGAGCAGGTCCAGACTGTAACTTAGTTCTCAGAATGAATTCTACTACACATGCATATACAGTAACATGAGTGAACAGGGCTCTTGCAAGCAATGAGGTTCAACAAACCAAGGAAACACAAGAAGCCACAACTTTGAGACAATGCTCCACTTCCTCTGGTTGCTTTTCTCCTGTATCTCAGAAACAATGGAGACTACTGTTTCCTTCGATGAAGTAATTTAAACTGACTTTAAGGAAGATTTCCATTTTGTTTTCTATTTATCTTGTGTGATAATCTACAATAAAAATAATTCAGCATGGAAAAGCCCAGCAAGTACATCTAGTTCATGGGCCACCCAACTACACAGCAGACAGTGGGGAAGAGAGGAGAAGATGCTGGCTGTAAACATTAAGATATTTTACTGTACTGAAGCCTCTTTTTCTGATGAAGGGAGAATGGGTTTGTAAATGATTTACAGCTTCCTAAAGAGTTTTGAAAAATCTATCAGTCATTTCCCATACAGATGTCAAAATAAATAATTTTGTGCAATAGGAAAGGAATGTGGTATTAGGCTGGATAGTATTGTTTGGGAAGCTGAATAAAATGATTATAAGTACAGATGAAATTTTCAAAACGACATTAAGAAAGCCTGCCCTCCTTTCCTCTTTCCCTCCCTCCCTCCGTCCCTCTCTCCTTCTCTCCTTTATAAAGGGCTTTTAAACAACTCCAAACTTGTGTGGGATTTGCCGCTCCAGCTAGATGCGTGTATGTCTGTGGGGCCTGATAGGATTCATCCCAGGATGCTCAAAAAGCTGGCTGATGCAAGACCTCTCTCAATTAATTTTCAACAGGCTTGGGTACCTGGAGAGGTCCCAGTTGACTGGAAACTGGCAAATATTGTTCCAATTTCCGAGAAGGGCAAGAAGGAAGACCTTAATAATTATAGGCACTTCAATCTCACTTCAGAGCCTGATAAAATTATGGAGAAGATTATTCTGGGAGTTACTAAAAAACACCTGAAGGACAACATAGTCATTGGTCACAGCCGACATGGGTTCATGATGGGAAGGTCTTGTTTAATAAACTTAATTTGCTTTTATAATAAGGTTACTTACCTACTTGACCAAGGAAAGCCAGTTGATAAGATTTTTGGGAGGGGATTTCAGCAAGGCTCTTGATATTGTTTCTCACAGTTTCTTACAGTATCTGTCTGGACAAAATATTCAGCACACTACTAGTTAAAAACATAATATGATGGGTGAACAATTGGCTGACGAGTTGGACACAAACAGTTGTAGTAAATGGGGTTGCATCAGGTTGTCAGCCCATCACTTGTGGCATTTTGCAAGTCCCCACTTTAGGGCCATTTCTCCTTAATGTTTTAATAAGTGGTTTGGATGCAGGACTTGAATGTAAGTTTGCAGATGACATTAAATTAGGAAGAGCTGTTGAATGCCCTGATGGTAGAGAGGCCTAGCAATTAGAGGGCTGGGTGCTCACCTATCATATGAAGTTCAACAAGAGCAAGTGTAGGATTCTGTATCTGACATGAGGCAATCCTGGATTTATGTACCAGCTCAAAGAGAAGAGGCTAGAGAAGAGCCCCATGGAAAGGGATCTGGGGGTTCTGGTTGATGGAAAATTGTATATGACTCAACAGTGTTCCCTGGCAGTCAAAAAGGCCAAGTGTATCCTGGGTTGTATCAAGCACACCATTGCTAGCTGATTGAGGGGAGTGATTGCCCCACTCTGCTCTGCACTGGTGCAGCTTCACCTCAAGCACAGTTCTGTATGCCACCATATAAGAAGGATATAAAACTATTACAGAGTGTCCAAAGGAGGGCTGCTAAGACGGTGAAGTGTCTAGAGGGGAAGGCATTTAAAGAGTGGATCACTTGATTTGATTAATCACTTGAGTAAGGAGGTCACTTGATTTGTTCTGATTAGAGAAGAAGAGACTAAAGGTGCTGATCTCTTCTCTCTCATGACCAGCAATAGGGGAACAGTGTGAAACTGAATCAGGAGAGGTTCAGATTGGATATTAGAAAAAGGTTCTTCATCAAGATGGTCATTGGGCACTGGAACAAGCTGCCCAGGGAACTGGTCACAGCACCAACCAGAGTTCAAGAAGCATTTGACAATGCTCTCAGATGTATAGTTTGATTTTTGTGTGGTCCTGTGTGTAGCCATGAGTGGGACTCAATGATCTTTGTGGGTGTCTTCTAACTCAGGATATTCTTTACTTGTTGAATTGTGCCAAGGTGTCACTGAGCAATTCCTGATTGGCTTAGTATGTACATTTTGACTTGACTTGAAGTCAAAGGAATGGATTTATTCCTTCTTATTTTCAACAATTCTTCATTGCTGTGGAAGAATGAAATCTGGATATTTTTAAAGTTGTGTTCTATTCAAGTTGAACTAAGTCTTCATTAGTGGTGCAGAAATCCTCATTAATAGGAATAGGACAATTGACAGAGGCAGACCAGTTTGGCATTACAAATCCCAGGCTACATCTGACAGTTTAAAATAAAATTGTAATGAAAAACACTGTGAATGAAGGGGATGTAGGTCCTAATCTGTTAGTTTCTTTTCTTAGTGGGATTTCTGCAGGGAATGCAAAATCATTTTCAGACAATTACAATCTCATAAAAGATTATTTTTTTTTTAATCATGTGATTTCACCTTAGATCATATTAATGCTGAGTGAAGATTTATAGCAGGAAGAGAGAGTACAAATTCCTAAGACAGCAGATGTTGTTCACAGTGTTAAGATTTAATTTTCTGATTAGAAACTAGCTGCTAAAAGCTTAAACTGTACCGTAGATCAGTGAGAAAGATGAAAATGTGGAGACATTTTTCTCTCTACTAGCCCCTGTATTTTGTAATATGCCACATGTTGAGGCTTCCCCAATACAACTTCAGTTGTTACTAAAAAGAAGTTCTGCCACATGAGTGTTGGTTTATTCTAGTCAATGTTGTTGCTAATTGATTAGTGATCCCTGTCTGACTCTTGCTTTTTTTTTTTTTTTTTTCTGTCACCACCCATCTCCGTCAGAGGTGACAGCCACCCAGGCATGAATGTCACTACAAGTGTAACTGGCCTTGCTTCAGTCCTGTCATTTGTTCCATTCAATTCACTATGCAGCCATGCACATCTAGTTTTCCTTTTGGTCTGATGTTCAGATCATTTTTTCAATCAGATCAGCCATATGGGAGCAAATGAAAAATCAGTCAATGATGGTAGGATCTACTGAATAGAGATCCAGATGAGAACCATTTCCCCAGCCTTCAGCAGTATTCGGTATTCACAAAGTCAATTTTACATTTCCAAACCTCTGAGATGTAATCATCCCTTATGATGACCTGGAAGACAGTACCACTTTGCTTGACAGATGAGATATTGCCCAAAATAAAAGAGGCTTTTTTATTTTATTTTATTTTTTTAATAAAGTTAGATGCTGTCTTTCATTTGTATTCAGTGCTCTGATACTTTCCAATGTGAGTTTGTTTCTTATCTTTTCCCATCTGTTCTGCAGTGACTATTCTTTAGAGCCACACTGCTGATTCCTTTCTTGGCCTGAAAGGATAGCTCAGCCATGGCTGAGTCTTTCCTTGCTTGTTGAGTTTGAGGCTGCTATATTAAAATAACATTGAAATTGTAGTAATTTACCATTTCTTACCAAGATCTATTGCTAAGGCTATTTGGTTAACTTGAAATTCACAAATATTTAATTTCACCATATTCTGCAATATTCATGGTATATAAGTGAAAACAATAGGAAATAGGCTTAATTAATGATCTCTAGCCTCAAGTCCATATGCACTGCCACAAATACAGGAAGGATCATTAGTCTAAAATAAGAACTCTAGCAGTTCTGCAAAGTTTATCTTATCTCCTAGTGACATAAATAACCAATTCGTCATATTTCAGATGAAACTGTAAAATTAAAAACCCTTTGTGTGTTATTTGGAGTTTCTGTCTGGTAAATGTGTGCATGTGAGCAATACAGCATATTTGCCCATGCAGATACCCTCTTCTGAGTGTTGATTATTGCTCCTTACTTCATGTGATTCAAATAACAGGATGGTGCAGTTCAAACAAGTTCTGCACTTATGTGATGTGATATCTCACAGTTGCCATTCCTGTGGCTCCTGTTACATATACAGTTATGTGAATTCCTTCAGTATGTTTCCAGAACTGAAACTATCAGGCCTGATGCATAGACTTGTAACTACTCACTGGAAAAACAAAACAAAACAAAACAAAATCAAACAAACAAAAACAGGTCTATTGCATTTTGAATTGTGTTTTCTGTGTGAAAAGAAAAATTCAACAGATATCTAAATACAACACCTAAGAACACCTGCTGCAGGTTCTACAGGTCCCTGAATACAGGCCAGAATATTTGGAATAACTACATAGGCATTTATAGTCAACACTGATGAGATCCAAAATATTAGAGGTCCTTTCTGTGCAGGTCAGTGACACATGCTAAAATATCTATGTGGATATAGCAAGCAGAGTTGTGTTTTAATAGGGGTTTGCACCAATGTGTTCTGTTAACATGATGGCTGGAACAGACATTGCCAGACTCGATAAGATGCCATTAAAACTGCGTCTTTATTATGGTTATGCTGATTCATACTGTGTGGATAGTTCTGTCATCCATTCTCTCTGCTTAATAACCAGCTGTCGTAGTCCTTGTAGTATAACATTTTTATTAGATTCAGAAGTAGGACATACAAATGATCCTGTAAATTCTTTCTCAGATAGATAAAAGCTACTAGAGATAAAGAAAGTTGCTACTATTAACATTGTGATATTAATGAAAATTTTGGAAAATTATCAGTTTTTGCTGTCTCTTCCATTTCTGTGTAGCTTGTTTGTCAACTGATTTATTTATTTTGTGCAGAATATTTAAAAAGAATGCACAGTCTGCAGAAGTCTGAAAAAAAATGGTTTATACTATTTATTTAGAGAAGGTTCTCAGGAAGCAGACTCAAGTAGGAATAAGTTGTCTAGTTTCCTAGTTTAAAACAGTTTAATAATAGACAACATACTATAGCGCAAAACTGATGTTGTTTACATTTTTTTCAGGAACGTCTCTTGATGAGTCTTTTGCCCAGGAATGTTGCAATGGAAATGAAGGAAGATTTCTTGAAGCCTCCTGAAAGGATTTTCCACAAGATTTACATTCAAAGGCATGACAATGTTAGGTAGGATTGATATCGTACATTAAATAATTTAAAGCAGAGAATGTTTAGTAAATATACATGCAGTTGTGATCAGGTCTTGGAACATAATAAACAATCAGTATAGTAAAGATCTGTCATTTATGGGAGAATGGTGGCTGCTAGGAAGACATAGTAGTCTCAGGAGTAAATGATCACTTAATAAATGGCTTTCAATAGTAATGCTGGGAGGCAGGAAACTTTTCAAGTGAGTAGTCATTCTTTTTGTACCATCTTTCATTTTGAGTGAATAGAATTATTTAATTTGCATGGTAACAATAACACATTTGCATTTATTTTCCTGATAGTAAGGAAGGACTACTTTTAGTACTATAGTTTTTCTGAGTAACACCATGGAAAGTGTGAGGTAAACTCAAGAAAATACATGTTTGTCCCCATTACACAAGCATTCATCTTCAGAAGATGTTATTGACTGAGGCCCAATTTGACTTCTTGTTCTTGTTCAGTAACAGACTACCGTGTAAGCGGCCTCATTCATGCTGGTTGTTGTCAAAGTGCATTCTCATTTTCTATTCTCTTTGCCACTCGAAACAAATTCCCTAAAGGATTTGTCTGGATGGTGTTGTTTTATGATAATTCCTCTAGTTACATTTTCTCCAAGTGCTTCCACACTAAAAACAGTTTCAAAGAGGTACCATCCTAGCTCTAAGCAAGGTGCATCTCCAATAGAAGATATCATAGAACTGTCTTAAGATTTTCACTGTCTGCTCATGTGGCAAAGGAGTAAACTCCATCTCACCTATTCAGAAGCAGTTTCCTCTTCTTGGGGTTTAGCCCATCTGCCATTGAGCTGACTGTAATATTTGCAAAGACCACTTTTAGTGACTAAGATGCTGCAACTAAAATTATCTATGTCAGAGAATCAAAGATTACTGTAAAGGGATTATGTAGAAGACTCACAAATCAGGTCGGATTGGTAAACTGTAAATGAAGCATTATTGAATTTATTCATTAAAAACACATTTATTTCCAGTGATTAAATCTTACATTATGTTAATCATCATCACTACATACAAAAAAACTTGGTCTTTAACCACCAACTTAAAGTTAGCTGTAAGTGTACAATACCCCAGAGATGATGCTGCACAGTTGGCATAGTTGGTTATGGGCTTCAGTAGTTCTCAGTTGCCAAAGTCAAGGTTGTCAGGCTTGTGAATTCAAGACCAGAAAGTGAGCTGTCTTTTCATCTATTTTTCCTTGTTTATGACTCATGCTTTCATACTACTGTCACCCCACCAACACTGTTTGTCTCTTTTTCTATTTCTTGCCAATCTTTTTTCTTTCGTTTGCAGTGGCCTGCCTATTTGCAGTCACTTGTGCTAATCTTGTCTGCTCTCTGCTAAGTTTTTGTTGCTCAGGTGCCTCCTACTGTCTTTGTTTGTCTCTTTGGTGATCAGATTGTTCATATACCTATAAAAAATTGTGTCTGGTTATGCCATCACAGTGTTACAAAATATATTCATCCTACCGTTTGTTGCATTTATATTCAGGCTTAATGCAAGCCAATATTGTCCTGGTTAGTACATTTATAATTTACATGCATAATAGGTCTTTACTTTGACTACAGTGTGGATAGTCTTTTTCAACTCCATTATTTTGCAACTGAACTGATATAATACTTCTGAGTTCTCTGTTGTGCTAAAGTCTTTTTAAAAACATAAACTCAGGAGTTATCCTTTTCTGCATGACACGGTATTTCATATAACCTGTAAGGATGTTGTGGCTCACATATTGCTTCTATGTAGAGTTCATCAAAGACTTTGAACTTGAATACATCCTCTGGGGAGGTGAATTCATTCTCTGGCATTAGAAAGTTATTTTTGAGGTAAATGGAGAAAAAGTGATATGGTCTCATTTTAATGTGAAAGGAAAGATCCTTGGGGAAGAGACCTGAAAACAGGAAATCTCATCAAGTATACAGTAAGAAACTATATAACTCATGCTCTTAATGCAACTATCGCATTCAGAAAAAGATAAGAGGGGGAATACTGCCCTAGTAAATACTTAGCAAGCTGTTGCTAGCAGGTCCCAATATACCATTGTTATATACGGAGTGGTGATTCGTGTCGAGAAAATGGTTGATATTAATAAAGAAGGGGGAGATGTGGGAGTGTGGCCATGGGGGTTGGAAAGCCCCATGGTTGATGATAACATCAGACTCTTAACGATGAGGCCATCAGGAATGTAAAAGAGTTTAGAGGGAACAAAGAAGCGTGATTCAAGAGACTCCATCCAGTCTCAGGTTTCTTGTTCTCCAGCCGTTAAGGCATGGAAATTTCTGGGTGTTTGCCGTTGCTGTTATTTGCAAAGTTGTTTGACCAATGAAAAGTTGTTTTTGAAAAGGACTTCTGTGGGGAGAAGGGTATAAGAGAGGAGCCTGCCCTCAAGATTAAAAAAAAAAAAAAAAAAAAAAAAAAAAAAGGCAACACGATGTGGTGACGTTATGTCATAAGTACAGAAGCAGAAAGAAAGAATGAAAAGGAACAGGCTAGCAGAACGGAGAACACGACTGGAACAGGCACACTGCCTCATGGAGATAGGTTCGGCCAAACTCAGCAAACTGCTCAAAGAAGCTCGTACAGAAAGTCACTGGAAATAGGCACACCGGAGCTGGAAAGAAGCTCAAGCTGAGAGGAGTGGACCCGTGCACACAGCTGCCCCTCGCTGGCAAGCAGCTGCGCATTATGGGGAATCATACGTCCTTGGAAACAAAGACTGTCCTGGTAACCTTACAGCTTATTCTCCTTATTAACAATCAGGCAGTTTATGATCCTGAAATATGGGACCAAACTGAGGTCAAGGTGTGGGACTCTGCAACTAAAAACGACAAGGTTGCACCTGGTGAGCAATCTCTGAGGCCTTAAAGAGACGTGGGGTGGTTTGCCAGACAGCGAGGGAGCTGCAGGCTCCTTTACTGATCCGACTGCTATGCCATGGCCCCTCTGCTGCTACAGCCATCGAAGGCTTTTGCTGTTACGCCCCCTGTTGACCTGGACGTGCCTTTTGACCCAGGCTCTATTGGCCTTGAAAAGGAGATGGATATGCTTTTCTTCGATCTGGGAAGAACGGGATACATAAGGCCTGAAGGCTGAGTTGCTTGACAACTTAAAGCAAGACATACTGTTCAAAAGGAATGGAAAATGGAGACTGTTAAGTCATGGAACTTAAAGGATTGTTTGTTACCTTTTCTGATTGTATAGGCAGACTCGGGTTTAGTATGTAAAAGCAATGTTCTGTATATGTAGAATGTTTGATGTTCGTGTGTGCATGTTGGTGGAGTGTAGACTCCCCGCACACCCAGCACTGTTTACTTGCCTTTTATACTTTTTATAAATATTCTTTTATAGATATTACTAAATTCAGAGTGAGTTGTATCATCATTTATAACACCAGTTTCACCCTCAGAGCTGTGTGACTCTGCAGATTTAAACAAGGAAGGGGAACTCTCTGCACATTTCACTCTGACAGCAGCGTACAGGACAGTCCTACCCTTCAGGAAGCGCAACTGGGTGTCAGTGCCAATAATAAGATGTGGACCTTACCTTTTTAAGGAGATGGAAGCAACTTTTCTTAGTAGTGGCACTTCAGTCCTGTACTGGGCACCATACCTGTATTCTCATAACTTGCCCTTTTCATACCAGGCATTCTATATTTCTAAATTCCTGGAATTTCAAACCCCAAGGCTAGGCAGTGGAAAAGATAAAATATGCCGTATATTTATGCTTCTTTATTGCAACCCCCTTTTTTTTTTTCCTGGCAAATATCTGAGGCTGTCAGAGCGTCATCTTCCAGAATGGATAGACTGAAGGATATAGGCATGAAATGAGTAAACTGCATGATTTTTCCACTCTCCACCTATTAAAAAGGAGAAGGAAGAGAAGGATGAGGAGGAGGAGGAGAAGGGGGAGAAGGAGGAGAAAGAGAAGGAGAAGGAAAAAAGGAAAAGGAAAAAGAGGAAGAGGAAGAAGAAGAGGAGAAAGGAGCCATGACCAACAAAAACTATGTACCTGAAAAAAAAAAAATGAGGATTCATCTAATGTTTTATTTTTCTTTCTGCAGTAGAAGCATTAAAATCCTTTAACATCAGTTCAAGATTTCTATGTAGAGAGGGAGCCTTACTTACTTTATATTTCCATTTGAGATGGTTCTAAGGTAATCAGTGAACACAGCCCATAAAAAAGCACTAAATGTATGGCTCTACATGTATGTATGGATGACAGTGTCATCAAAAGAACTTGGAAGGGCCATAGGAACAGCAGTAGTTTGTGGGAAAATTTCTTTTCTTCTCTAAATCACTCACATTTAGATAATGAAAAATACCTGCTGGGGAAGATATGTATCAACTCATAACCTGAGGAATGTCTTGTTACTGAAAGTGCCAGAAGTGAAGAGGGTGAAACCTTGAACCCTCCATGTTCCTCCAGTTCCAGTGCTTAAACTTTCATAATTTATTTCTAATACAAGCAGATCCTTGTTTGCACTATGTAAATGCTTACTGCTTGAGCTTTGCAGAAAGAAATACTGATGGCCCACTATCTAAAATGTCATTTGTCCACTTGAGATACTTATTTTCTTACAGTGTAATTGTTTATTTTTCTTCCAGATTTTTCATTTTTAAAAGAATTGTTCCAATATTAGAATTTTGTTTAAATGAACTGCTGATCACTTTCACTTGTATATTTTCTCTTCCTGACATTTAGTTTCTCGTATGTGGTAGTTTTATCATGTTTTTCTTGTAAATTAAGTACAACATACAGAAAATACTTTTTTTTTTTTTTTTCCTTCTCTCACAATCCATTAACTTTGGAAGAGCATGGAAGCTCTCTGTTCAGCAGCAGTTTCATGTCAAAAGAGAAAGATCAGTAGGCCCAAATTTACATCTGGAAGCAAGACAGTGTTACAAGAAAAAGTTTTTATTCATATCAATGTGTTTGTGTGTGTGCAGTAAGGAACAAGAAATATTTCCCAGATAAGGTAATCCCCCATGTTCACTTTTTAAAGGGTAGTGCTTAAATCAGAAACTATATATCTATGGAACCCTCCCAAAGAAGAGGTCACAAAGAACTGTCATAATCTGGTGAAAATCAGTCCTTTCCCAACACATTCTTCACTGTACATACATCTCTGCTTCTACATTTTGTGTGGAATACCTGAACATTATTCAACAGTCTTGAAGACGTGATGTTTTTCTGTCAGCCAAAGAGAAAGAAGTGAGGCATTTGTTACCTTGTAATGTTTTTGGACAGAATTGTTATACAGTAGGAAATTAATGCATATTCTTTAAATGGAAAAAAAAAAAAAAATATATATATATATATATAATGTAAAACGACACATAAATACACTTTCAGAATTATAGTGTGAACCACATGAGAACATTAGATTCAAGCCTTAGGGTGGAAAATAATCACAATCAAAATAACTTCTGATTCTCATAAGAAAAAACAAAAACAAACAAACAAACAAAAAGTAGTTCATATGCAGTTAAAGAGACATTTCAGCATAGCACAAGAACTACCTTACAGGGGTAACCCAAGCCAAGGTCACCATGAAGGATGTGAGGACCATATGTCAGCTTACATGTGAAGATTCCCCGATATACCTGCTCTTCTGTGATACTCAGGAGTGTGGTTTGGAACATAAAAGATACATTTCTTCCTTAAAATCAGGTTAAGCAAGGTAGGGTTTATATTTTCTTTTAAAAGAAGGAAACAAAGTGAATATTGATCTGTTACTGATTTCTTGGGCCTTTGGTACAGCAATTTAACCTAAGTTTTACAAGTAAGAAATAGAACTGGCTCAGTGTAACAAGAGAATAATTTCAGGCAATGCACTGTTTCAAAGCTACCAATAAAATTATTTCTTGAATCTATTTAGATGTGGTTGTGACCCAGTTTGAGGCCAGAGACAGTCTGCAGCTACTTACATGCAAATATTTCTGATCTGTGCTGTATTCTAGAAAGCATCAAAACACAGATTTATTTTTTTTTAAATTTGAATTACCCATTCCAATGCTAAAAAGCTGTGATCATGAAGACTATAGACAGGGTTTATATATATATATATATAAAAATAAGTGTGTATATATATATATATACACACACACATATATATAATATATATATATTATATACATATATTATATATATTATATATACATAATATATGTATATATATAATATATATATATTATATATATATATACAGCTTGTAAGGCTTCACAGTGAACTTTTTTACATAAAAACAAATCCCCTTCCCCCTTCTTTTTTTTAGCTTTAATAATCCTTTGTGTTGTTGTGCTTTTTTTTTTTTGAGATCACTTGTTTCTTAATCATTGCAGTGAGTTACAGATAAAATTTTCTAATAATTTTCACTTATGATTGATTTTCAGAAAAAAAAAAAAAAAGGAAAAAAATCCTACAGATGCCTTTTTGATGCAGCACGTGCCATTAAAATATCACTCTTACTTTAAGCTGTACTCTAATTAAATAAAAAACACACGCAGAAAATAAAAACTAACCATCAAAAAAACCCAAACCATATCACTTCTCCCTCTTTTGCTGAGTTCATACAAGTGGCTCTGGTGAAGCCAGCAGGACTGTTCAAGCATAAAAGGCACATTAAAGAGCACTGTTATCAGTGAACATTTACTACCTACAAGCTCTTAAATCTGGAACTTGGCAGGATTTCTTTTTTGGCACATGCCATAAGGAGACACAGAAAAGTATTGTTCCATCAACATTCTCAATGGGAAAGTGGCTTAAATCTCTTACACCAAGCTACAGGCTTTCAGCGTTCCATTTTAGCAAGGTGTAGCATCTTCTCAGAGTGCTGCGGTAGGGCTGCTGTGTCACTATGCTGGCTACACATGCTCATGGAGCTCAGGGGAGCAGATGAGAGAAAGCAGGAACACAGAAGGTTCTAGTGGAATTACTCAGTGCTTATCAACACAGAGATGCTCCAGATATGTCACAGAGCATGAGACAATGCTGTGAACAAGCTCAGCTCCTTGTATGTGATAGAGAGATGAGAAATGACTGACTGTTCATAGTGATTCTTTAATTCCTGAAGTTGCTTACAGCAGTGTTGCCTTGCTTTTATTCAGGTTTTCTATATAAGAAGCAGTTAGAAATTAATAGTTCTGGGGGAAGGGAGAGTTGTTTATCAAATCAGATTCACCAGGAAACTTTTTTAAAGAGTCCTTAGGATACCTCAACTAAAAATTTGGACTAAAAAAAATAGCTATTAAAAACCTAAAAACTTCTAGTAAAAAAATAGCAGTTAAACAAAACAAAATAAAACAAAGCAAAACATAACATTATTTTTCAGTGATTACAAATCTTTTCCACAAGTTACACAAAAAGATACAGGTATCTATCATCTAGGCTTTGTTGTGGTATTGCATAGGATTTGTATTTTTATGGTAAATTTATGTGGGTATTAGGGATTATAGCGTTGTCTGTGTGTCTACTAGAAACTGTTCATAAGTCAATGTAGATTCAACTACTGTACATAGTAATTGGAGAGGGAATATATCTTTTCAGAAAGGTGAGTTTCATTAAGAAAGAAGGAAATATTTTAAGATCAGAAGGAAAGAGGCGAATCATAGGATCTACATGTATAGTGGTGGGAAATGAGACAAACTCTTCAAGAACTTTGTTTGCAAAGTTGGTAACTGAAAGAAATCATTTATCTATAAAAAATATTAGTGAAAAATCTGGTATCTTCCTGTTAGAAAAAAAAAAAAAGCTAATTTTCCTATCAAATGTTACAAAGATAGCCAGTGCTTTCATTGGCGAGTATTCAGGCTCTATCTATCAATACATTAAAAAAATGTTAAAACTAAGATATTATAGGAAGAAAAAAAAAAAAGAAAAAGGTAATTTTAGGCTCATTTTACAAAATACAGTCAAGATGGGTGGAAAGTTTCAGGAAACAGCCACAAAAAATCTACAGTCAAAACTACAAATGCATCAAGAACAAAGGAAATACTCACCCAATTCCAGCTGTACCATCAAGTGGTAGTTAAGAGCAGAAGGTATTAATGGAATTATGAGGGTTTTAAGTCATTGAAAGGGTAGCCACAGCTGTTACTTTGAGATAGACAACCAGTAATAAAAGTATGCCTTGCATCTCAACTAAAAACATCAGAAGAAAATATTTTAAACTTCTCTCCTACTGCTTCTGTCTTGCACTTTAGTAGTATATGTATCTGCTCCTCAGATCTTTTGTAAACAAGCAGTGTTAGGATTAAGCAAACCTCCCACCTGGAACAGCACTGCTCCTTCAACACATCAGCATCACACAGACATTAAAATCAAGAGCAGGGAAAAAGTTTGAGAAAGCACTGCTCAAAAATTATTTCTCCTATAAGATTTAAGTAGAATTTATGATAGTAATAACTCATCTGTCTAAAATCCAAAACAATTTAAGATTTTACTGGAATAGCCAATCTTCCTGATCCTTTGAATTTAGTGGTAAAAACTTGGTATGACAGAAAACTACAGGACAAATAATAAACACCTGGAATATGGGATTGCAGAGGTTTTGGTATAGTCCACAAGCAAAAGAGAATGATAGCTCCTCAGAGTCCATTCTCTCGGATGTGGGATGGAAGAATAAGAGTATTGCTTAGCCCCTGGGTAATGAGGCAACACCAGACTTAGCACTATAATAACTATTTAGCTTTACTAACCATTGAAGTTACACCACTTGTAAAGGAGAACTGCAGTTGACTCACGTGCAGGCCACCTCATTGGACAATAAGAAGTAACTTTTATCTGTTGTTTTCACTTTCTTTCCACTTTCATTTTCTCTTCTTTCTTTAATAGTCACAGTTTAATTGAGATTGTTTTGCTGATTTTTCACCAGAGTAATGCCATTGTTAAGTTTTCTGTGGAATTAAGGCAGGGAGAGTCATATCCCTGAATGGTTGTTAAGAGAAGTGATAGCTAACATGTAGCTTCTCGTTTCTTGGTTCTATATATGTTAACACTTTTTAAAAACAAACAAACAAACAAACCAATTGTTTGGCAATCACTATGGAGCATCTCTTTGTATTAGCATAACATTGTATGGATTCTTATATGCATAAATAAGGTAGACATAGGTCACTCTATTTTAATCCTCACTAAGGATGTGAAATTCCATGATGATTAACAATTAAGTTACAGTGAATCAAGACTGCTTTACTCTTGAATGAGAGCATCTACAGGAATAATTAACGTGCCTTAACAATGATGTCACTCCTGTAGTTGATTTGTCTTTTCTTAGTATGTCAATGTTAAGTATGGCCTCCATTTAAGACTCACATTATTTTCGTGTGAATAATATATCCAAATCAAAGGAAATGGAATTTCATTGTTACTTTGTCTTCTGCTGAGAAATAGAAATTTAAATATATTTGAAAATATGGTTTTGCTATGGAAATGTTTTAGGCATATCACTGTAACTCTGGCACAGTATATCTTGTCATTTATCTCTGTAGTACCCTTATGTGTTCCATGACCATAAAAAGCATTACTATTTTTTTTCTGTTCTCGCTCCCTGTGTCGGATCTTTCCACCCCTCAATAAATACCTTCCATGTTCTTTGTGTTCTAAATACTTGAGCAGGATATAACAGGAATAAAAATAAATAATAAAATAAAATACATCACATAGGTATTTACTTCTAAAGTCAAAACCCCATGTTTCAGCCCAAGATACCCTGTTCCATTTTTTAGGCATTTTACAATGAAGAGGAAGTGTTGGTACTGCCCCAAAACACTTGTAGTCCAAGTAGTAAGGGAAGAGGCAATGGATGGATACAAACTGGTGAAGAAGTGGAAGAGATAATGGTCAGCATGCTAGCTAAAATAAAACAAGCCAACTAATAAGTTTGAATTCCAGTTTTAAAATATCAGGGCTCCATGTGATTGTCAGGGGTTCACTCTTCCCAGTACTGCCACTTCTGAGTGGCAACAGACCAACTGTGAGCCAGTAGGCTCACAGTTACAGTTTTACAGAGCACTTTGTCTCTGTAAAAGCCCTGCTCAACCACTGTCTGTTTCCTATTACCTCTGCTGAAAAATGAGGGTAGATCATGTGTATTTCTGCTTACATTAAAAAAAAAAAAATGCAGCAGTTGCTATGGTTGTAATATTTCATGGCAGAATTTGCTCTAAAAAAGGGCAGAGCATTTACTCACGGTCTTGCCTCCACCGTGCCTTGTCCAGACAGGAATTATATTTTGTATTTTTAAATAATATTATATTAAAGCAGTGATATACACACACACACACAAAAAAAAAAAAAAAAAAAAAAAAAAGTTGCATATTTTGAAAATCTTATGCCAAAAATGTTTAACAGTAACCATATTACTGAACCTATTCCATTACCTGCGAAATGTATGTATGTAGTTAACTGCAGTATTAATTAGTTCACAACCATAACTAAACTATGACGATGTGTCTTAGCAAACAATAATTCCGTATTTTATCTTAGCTTGCATATAGTATGTTCTTTACATATTGTGGGTTCTTTTATTGGACTTCACTTTTGTGTAGAATTACCAGTGTCTTAAATCAAATATTGATTGAGAAGGATTAATAAATAATCTTTTAAATGTTTAAAAGTCTATCAAGAAACCCATACTGACTTATTAAGGTAGTTGTATGTAAAACAACCTTCCTCTTAACTGAAAAATGATTCATGAATGTACTGTCAGTGCTCAGTGATTAAAAAGTTGAGCTTTTGATGTAATTGTGCTTGCCAAGAGTGTAATGGTTGCTCTGTTAGCTGTTCACACACAATTATCACTACCAACCTGTGTCTAGTTCTCTACTTCAGATCGTTTCTGGCTTTATTCTAAGTAGCATTTTTGATAGCATTTCATGGTTTGCTTGAGTCTGTGTGTTGGTTCCGTATCATGCTATAAAAGAGGAAAATGAGAATGTGAGGATACCTTCTGTACTGATATCTCTGTGTCTTCTTCCTTTTTTACAGCATTTTGTTTGCAGACATTGTGGGGTTCACTAGTTTGGCGTCACAGTGTACTGCCCAAGAGCTGGTGAAGCTGCTGAATGAACTCTTTGGCAAATTTGATGAGTTAGCTACAGTAAGTACAACATTCTTCTTTCAATGTACTTGAAATTCCTTTCTGAATAATGATACATTAGTTAAATATGTTAGAAATCTGTAATAGATGGGTTTAGCCCGGTGTGTTACAAGTTTCTAAAGCTTATATTTTAAAATTAATATCCTAGAGAGAAAATAGCCTATACTAACTGTTTAGGAAAGGAGTTAAAATTGCTTTATTTAAATATATTTTTTGTGTTTCTTTGGAAGCCATTGGTGTTCTTCATTGGTCATGTTTACACTAAACAAGAAGGATATTTCAGTATTTAAATGTCTATCCTGCATGGAAAAAAAAAAAAAAAAAAAGATTAATGGAAAATATGATTTTTTTGAGGTACAATATAAAACTACTTTCTGTGATGACAAGAAGCTAGAGAATCAAATTCACAGACAACACTCATGACAGAAATGATGGTAGCTTTTCAGAGGTTGTTGTAGGCATAATGAGATTTATAACATTACCGATACGTATGATATGGTCATTGCACTTAACTTTATGCAGACTCCCCAAGGAAAAAGAATTTGAGAGAAATGTTCCTTGCCTGTACTTCCTAGCAGTCTAATAGTACTACAAGCATTTGACAAGAAATGAGAGGCATGAACATTCCTGAAAAAGTTCACACAGCTGGTTTCAAATTACACTTAACAATATGCTAAAAATGTGTTTTCTCCATGAACAAAGCAAAACTTCATCAAATCTCTCTTGTTTGTTAACCTTGTCCTCAGAGCCTTCGTTGTTGAGAAGTATCACCTCTACATAAGTGATGCTTCTCCACTGTATGCAGCAGCCTAGAAGAACATATTTATTCAGGTCCCCAACATAAGTAGCATCTAAGTCCAAACTCACCTTTTCTTAATATAGTCTTCTACATAAGAGATATGAAGTCTATGGACAATCTGTGGCTCTGTCTTGATAAAAGGCTCTCAGGTACACCAAGGAGAAAGATGCTTTCTGCTTCATAAGATGCTGGAGTTGAGGAAGACCTATTCTCTCCCATAGTTAAGCGGGGTATCTTTTGATCAAGTGCTATGTCCTGATTTGCACTCTGTTCAAGTCAGAACAGAAAGGAACTAATATTTTTTTTTTTCAAGGAAAATGTGTCCTTTTTACAAGAAAAACAGAAGATTAACAGGAGATTAACTTAGATGCTGAGTAGAAAAGCAATGAATGTGGATTTTTATTGGGGGGGAGAGGAGGTGTGTGAATTTGTAACGTACTCATTTGGCAATGCCTCATGGGGAGCACAGGTTTCCTGCCTAGAGTACTTCAGATACATATAGATTTGAAATAAAAGGGACTTCCATGTAGCTGACCATTGTCAGGAGCTTAAATGTCTTAAATAGCTGTTTAAATAGCTGCTCTCCCTACTTTCATTTCATTACTGAATTTATCCTCTATATGGCAACAAGACGTCTAATAAGTTCTTTAAAAATTTACAGTGCTGTCATGTGTAGAGTCATCCTAGCCGTAAAACACAAGGCAGTGTAATAACACATCAGTTGTGATATAACAAACGTGCACATACAAACGCCCATGCCTGTGATGTGTTATGGCACTGAAGCAAGGGAAATGGCTACCATACCATTCTTGTTCCTTTAGTTCTGGCCAGGTACAGACAACTGGAGGTGTTAGTGACACCTGAAGCAAGGATAACAAGCAGATACTGGATCATGGTGTGAGGTCAGTTGTTTTGTGGGGAAGAAGCTGATCAGAGACAGCAGAGGAGCTAAAAAAAAAATGACTTTTCTGTTCAGCCTGCATACATTCTCTTTCCAAATTTGAAAATAAATTTATCTTCTTTCAGCTATGTGGGGAAGAATTGTTATTTACTTGTCCTTCTAGTTCATACTGTGCTGCATCGGGTTGTGATTAGGGGGTCCATCCGTCAGGAGCAAAGTGGTCCAGCTTGGTTCCCACATGGGCAGCAGCTCCTTCCAGGTCATCTGCTCCTGTGTGGGCTCCTCTCTACGGGCTGCAGCTCCAGCCTGGAATCTGCTCCAGCAGGGGCTCTCCACTTAGAGTTACACATGGCCCTGCAAGACTGTTGTCATGCTCACAGCTTGTATCTCTTGTACCTTGTGATACAAGAGACAAGACACATTTCAGCTATATTCTAATTATTTTAACCATAAGTCATCTTATTAGTAAAGAGGAAGGATTTCTTTAGCATCCTGTGTGATAAAGAAGCATATTTGTTTTCAGGTAGTTGAAGAGAGCAATAAGGTCTCCCCTGATCCTCCTCCTTCTCTTCTCCAGATGAAGCAACCCCAGTTTCCTCAGGCACTCCTCATAGGACTTGTGTTCCAGGCCCTTTTTCTGCTTCATAGCCCTTCTCTGGACATGTTCCAGGGACTCATTGTCTTTCTTGTGGTGAGGGGCCCAAAACTGAACACAGTACTCGAGGTGTGGCCTCACCAGAGCAGAGTAAAAGAGGACGATCACCTCCCTTGTCCTGCTGGCTATGCTATTCCTGATCCAAGCCAGGATGCCATTGGCCTTTTTAGCCACCTGGGCACGCTGCTGGCACACATTCAGGCAAGTGTTAGCCAACACATCCAGTTTCTTTTCCTCTGCACAGCTTTCCAGCCACTCTACCCCAAGCCTGTAGTATTGCATGGGGTTGTTGTGGCCAAAGTACAGGACCCAGGACTTAGCCATGTTGAACCTCATCCCACTGGCCTCTACCCATTGATCCAACCTGTCCAGGTCCCTCTGCAGGGCCTTCCTACCCTCCAGCAGATCGACACTTCCCCCCAACTTGGTGTTATCTGCAAGCTTACTGAGGGTGCACTCTCAATTCCCTCACCCAAATCATCAATAAAGATATGAAAGAGGATGGGCCCCAACACCAGCCCCTGGAGAACACTACTGGTGATCAGTTGCGAGCTGGATTTCACTCCATTCACCACCACTCTCTGGGCCTGGTCATCCAGCCAGTTTTTAACCCAGCTAAGAGTGTACCGGTCCAAGCCATGGGCTTGCCATCTTCTCCAGGAGAATACTATGGGAGACCACATCAAAGGCCTTACTAAAGTCTAAGCAGACTACATCAACTGGTCACCACCAGATGGGTTAACTGGTCATAGAAGGAGATGAGGTTGGTCAGGCAGGACTTGCCTTTCATGAACCCTTGCTGGCTGGGCCTGATCCCCTTGTTGTCCTGCACATGCTGTGCATTCAAGATGTCCTTTTCCATCAGCTTTCCTGGCACCGAGGCCAAGCTGAGAGGCCTGTAGCTCCCCAGATCCTCCTTATGACCATTCTTATAGATGGGCATCGCTTTAGCAATTCTTCGGTCACATGTGACCTCTCTGTTTGACCATGACCACTGAGAGATGATGGAAAGTGGCTCAGCAATCACACAGTTCAGGTAGAGTAGCAGGTCTCTAACTGTTTCCACATGAATTGTGAGGGGTTTCTTCTGCTCCTTGTCTCAGACTTCCAGGTTGAGAGGCTGAGTACCCTGAGGATAAGTGGTCTGAAAAAGTAGGCATTAAGAACCTCAGCTTTTTCCTTCTCATCAATAGTCATGTTCCCCCCTGTGTCCAGTAAAGGATGGAGAATCTTCAATAATTTCCCTTTCAACTTCTGTCTTTCTGCACCTCAGACTTCTAAGAATTTCCTTTTACAAAGAGATAAGGATAGATGAAATTTAGTCTCTTTCAGGATATCAGTATTCTGAATGAAAGATTTATTTGTTCTTACCACTTACGGCATCTCATCTGTTAGTCAGATGGAGGCACTGAAGTTTTCCTTGTTCTTTGCTTTTGCAGTTATGTATGCCATCAGATTTTGCCAGTATTTGTAGGCTAAATCTATTTCTTTCCATTTTAATTTACTATATTTTCCTGATTACCTTCTTCACTTCTAAGGATCTTGCTGCTGAGCCTTAAGCAAAGGGCCAGTAAATTACTTTTCTTGATCAGATTGTGTTGTTTTTTGTTTTTGTTTTTGGTTTTTTTTTTGGAACTGTGTCAAGAACTGTCAGTCCTTCCCTGTGCTGTAGAGCCAGCTAGTCCTGGAAACAGTCACTTTAAAAAGTTGATTCTAAGTAACTTTAAAAAGTTGATTCTACTGAATCTATAGAATGTTTTTAGTTTATATAACTATGTTATATTTTAAACAAATAAAAATATGTAAAATTTTGTGGGCTGGTTTAGATGGGAAAGTTAGTGTTGGAAAGCATGAACATACAGGATGTGATCTTGTTTGTGGAAATTGGTAAGTGTGCACTAGGGGGGGATATTTGCAAAGGATAAGTTTAAAGAGATTTGTCTCCCAAAGTTCCCTTGAGAGTCAATGCAGAGACAGAAGCCCACTGAGGCAGATAGTGCTTGTAAGCTTGAATCATCCTGCTCATTTGGAGAGGTCTCCTTGAGAGACCTAAGAAAGCGTCCCTAGACTGAAGTTGTGTTAATGAATATGCCTTTGACTATATAGGAACTGGGATTAATGATGTGTATGGTGTTAAGCTGAAGTTGATAAAGTTGTGTTGAAGTTAAGCTGAAAATTGTCTGTGGGACAATTTTTCATCGAGGAAGCTAACATCACACACTTAGTAGGAACATACAAATGGGTATGTACTACAGAAGAGGTACCTTTTCTGACCTCCTTCATAGTACTTTTTAGGCTAGAGAGTACTGTGCTTCCTATGTCATTTCTGTCATATCTCTTGTCATGATTTGTATGCTTGTTATGAATTATCATTTTCTTCCTGAGCTCATATTCCGCAAATCTGAGATTTGCTTCTTTGCATTGGACCATGATGGATTTTTCTGATCAGTTCCAGATGCCTGCAGTGTGGGCGTTTGAACTGAAACTCCTGCAGCCGGCATAGAGAAAGGTATTTCTGGAGTTCAACAGGTGTCATCCAAATGTGATGCCTAGTTGCAATCCAGAAATGCCAAGTTAATTTCATTATTAAAAGGGCAGTTTGGTTGATAACCCAGGTGCACACTTTACTTGTCTAATGTACCCTGCGTAAACACACTCCTATATATGGAGTCTTTTGTGACTAGAAGGGCTGTGTCTCCTGTGCTGGAGGCCAGCAGCACTATCCTCACAGCAGTCAGCTTTGCTCATCTCAAAACTTACTTTTTATCTCCTTGAAATTTCTCTCTGGAAACTACTTTCCTTATAGCCAGGTGAATACACTAACTTGCTAGTTCTTTTCATGCAATCATTTTTCAGTAATTCTTGCAGGCCAAGGGAAATGGACATTTCCAGTGATTAGGTATTGAATATTTTCCATGATTTTTTATTTAGAACATGACTGAATTTCATGTTTTGGTTGGTGCACAAAAGTGACAGCTTTTTTAATCCTCTCTGTTGTGGTAGAAGAAACCAGAAAAATTATCAGTTTCCTGAAATTTAGAGCTTAGTTTTTCAACTTTTTTGTAATACATTTGTTGTAGACTTGTTTCTCCTTGGATGTTGATTAGAAAACAACATTTTACAGGATTCTTAATGAAAGCTAAGTAGGAGACAAGCATGCATATCTGTCATGATGATTGTGTAAAATATTCTTGTTAAGATCCTTTTTAATTTCCAATTATGCGAATTAACCTACATGACTGTTAAATGGGTTCTCACTCTCAAAGACTGAAACAATATAAGTATTGTTAAATTAGTTTCCATTCAAAATAGGGAGGGGCTTTATGGTAAGAATGGAAGTTCATGTATGAGGTCGGACAAGAGATGTAGGTTATTGCAGGTCAACATATATAGTTGCCCTTAAAATGAGAGAAAGTACTTGAAGCAAAATGTCTTTTTATTGTTATCCTGAATAGTTCTACATGTTTTACATATATATTAATATGGCTCCTGTGATGGCAGATAAAGTATCATGACTTCACAAATACATTATTAAACTACAAGCTTAAATATGCTTATCTGGAGATGGCCAGTTTTCCTCAATCAGAACCTAACAACCACTTGCTACAGTGCTTCCAATACTGAAACCAGATTTGTTTTTTTTCCTACTGTTTCTATCACTCTGTAGAAGCTCTTCTTGTTAAGCCTATACTCACTCTTATTGCTCTGAATATTTCCCCATTATGCTGCCAAATCAAACGTGATGTAGTGCTGCAGTTAAGTTAGCTCATTCTCATTTTTTTTTCTCTGTTTGTCCATTTTATGCTGAGACAAATTGATGTGTGAGTACTTGTCACTTTTACCTACAGGTTGGCAAAGTTACTGTATATTTTCAGGCATTATTCCATTAAAAGTTTATCAGAATGATTATATGAAATTTTAAACCCACAGATCAAATGTAGTTGAAAGAAATATTAAAATATGCATGCAGTAATTGAAAGAATTCATAGAATCATAGAATGGCCTGAGTTGGAGGAGACCTCAAGGATCAGCTAGTTCCAACCCCCGTGCCATAGGCAGGGATGTCACCCACTAAATCAGGTTGCCCAGGGCCTCATCCAACCTGGTCTCAAACACCTCGAGGGATGGGGCATCCACAACCTCTCTGGGTAACCTGTTCCAGTGCCTCACCACCCTCTGAGTGAAGAATTTCCTTTTAACCTCTAATCTAAATCTCTTTTAGTTTGAAACCTTTACCCCTTTTCCTATTGTTATTTACCTGAATAAAGAGTCCTTCTCCATCCCTTTTATGAGACCCCTTTAAGTACTGAAAGTCTGTGATGAGGTCACCCCAGAGCCTTCTCTTCTGTAGGCTGAACAGCCCCAGCTTGCTCAGCCTGTAGGAGAGGTGCTTCATCCCCTTGGATTCAGTGAAATTTTCTAATTGGTAGAACAATTTTCAAAAATGCATTACCACTATTAGCACACTGAAGTGTAATGTAGCTGGTGGTAATTTTCATGTCACTTCACTACACTTAGGATGTGACTACAAACTTTATCTGATAAGACGGATTCAATTCTCTGTCTCATAGGGTGGCGCACTTCCAACACAGTTATTAAAATAGATTTGAATACTACACAGAGAAAGCATGTTGGTAAATCTTTCTGTTTTACTGAAGAAAAACAAAAAAGTAAAAAAAGATAAGTGACATTACTGTTTACTGTTAATGAAAGCACGAGAAAACTGCAGGATCTTTAGCTATAAGGAGTTAGATGAAGTAGGCTTGAATTTTATTTTATTTTTTTTTCGACAAAGAGTGCCCTTTCAGAGAGGATTCAAAGAAGGGTTCTGAGGAGTGTTTCACATTTGAATCTAAAACAACTTCTTCATCATTTTATGAATTTACCTACTTGCATCTTTTGTGAATACTGCTGCACTGTAAGAGATTTTCACTGGGTTGTCCTTTACATGGAATGTTTTGGGCCTTGTTTTTCTCTAGTGTCCTTTGGTACACAGAACAGAGTTATTGAGCTGTGAGGGGGACAAGATCTTTTATATTTTGTTTAATATTATAAGGGAATGAAATATGGTAGGAAAGTGTAAATATCAGAAACATAATCTAATGTTTTACAAAGGATGTCTCATTCTCACCATTAACTGAAATTAATAACTTGGTATAATATTGTTCAGTTGCACCCTAAAGCCTTCTGACTAACCCTATCCAATTCACTGCCTTTTCTTCTAAGTTCCTGAAGGAGGGTGGCCATTTCTTTAACAGCATAATGCTGTACATGCCCTTCCAAAGGCACTTGGAACAGTAAGTCATGTACTATGCCTCTCTGCAAAGGAAGGAGTGGATTATCAATGGGGATACAGGGATACAGGTACAAAGGGAACAGGTATGTTAGAAATGGCTCAGGAATATGGGAGTATCAACACCCAGATACTTTCTGCCAGGCTAAGCTCAAATGCTTTGAAAGAGAGGACTCAAAACTTGCATCTTGCCCAATTAGACTTTCAGGTTCAACCACATTTACATGTATTAGTATATTAATAGTTCACAAGATCAATATTCTAATTTGCATTATTGCATATGTTGTATGTGTGTTTGGGATATAGGTAAATTTTTAATCTGTGTGTCTGTGAATGTATACATGCACATATGTACGAATGCCTATATTTGTGCTGCATGATATATATGTGCAGCATGTTAACTGAAATATTATGTTTTTTTTTTCCTACTTCTGTTCCAATCTAACAAAAAAGTAAAATAAAATTGAATAGAGACTTGATTCCAGCTTTTGAGGATGTTGTAGAAAATACTAATCTTTCTGCAAGTCTCTCTAGTGTCTTTATACACATCTGTAATATGGATAAATTTATGTTAATTTCTAGAGTGATTCAAAGCTTCCTAAGCCAAATTTCTATTGAGATTAACAGCACTTTGGCCTAGAGTGCTATAAATTTTAAATATGCTGTCCATATAAATACACTGAAAATAAGTTACAGTGCTAACAGGGGTTACTTCTGTCTTGTTCTTGTTCAAATTTCCATATGTTTCATTGATCTCTTTGGAAGCAGAATGAAGTTCTAGGTTTGTGAAGAGATAAATACTAAATGCAATTTATTGCCATTTTACATCTTTGGGGAGTTTTAGAGGTGCGTTTTTTGTTTTGCCCTCCTCCCCCAATAGTTATTTCACTAAGGAAGGACTGTAACTGATGCGTTTGGCCTGTGTCATTGAATTAGGCTTGGGCCCCTGAGGATTAGAGGGACAGCTGGTGTAAATTAATGCATTTCCCCTGAAACACATGATACCATGCTGATTAATATGAACTGAAAATTTGATGCCTTTTGTCTACCTGATACAAATGGTGACATCACTCTTTCTGCAAAACACATTTAAAACCAAACAAAACAAAAACAAACACCTAAAACAACTACAAAACCCTCTTATTTGTAATGGACAGATAGAATAAACTGTTCTATGTCAGTACTTGTCTAAAAGTGTAAAGGAAGCTCTTAGCAACTTTGAAGGATCCTTTGCCTTCCATGCTGGTCTTCTACTTCACTCTGACAAACACTGTGAATGTCGGTTGTGCCAGGGGGAATTCTGCAGATCTGCTCAGGAATACCTTGGTAAGGAACAACAGGTGGGCAAGCTGCCTGGATAATGCTGTGCTAATCTCTGGTGCTTTTTGTCATGTTCATAAAACCAAATTATCAGCTGTTTGTAACAGGCATTGCTTGTATTATCTGTAACTAGAATTTATACCTATCACACTTGAATTTGTCACTGTTGCAAGTGTGAAAAATATTGTTGAGTCAAGGGCTTTTTTTTTTTTTTGGAAGGTGCTGAGGAAACAAAACAAAGAGAGGAAAAGAGTTTGTTTTGTTAATTTGCTTATCAGTGCTTATAAAGATTGCTCTTATAAAGCTGCATCTCCTTCCTGGAATTTTGTCTCACATAGAGAGGAAAAGAAAACAAGTGATTTTGCTAGAGATTACTGTATACTAATTGATGATTATAAACAAGAAAAGTGGAGATAACATCTGATAAGGAACAGAGTAGTGTTTTCAAAAACACCAGGTGATTTAGCCATATATCTTCCATCAGAATTGATGTGTTTCTAGACAATGCTTTAGTTTTATTTTCTTTTATTTTTCATTTGCATGAGTAATGAAGTGACATGAGAAAGTGGAAATGGATTGAGCTCTGTACTGTCTTTTCCTTTCTCAAACTATCTACCAGTCTGCTAGACTGTGCTGTGCCAGTCTGATAGAGTAATTTCCTGTATCCCACTGTAAAATGTGAAGTACTGGTCTATAGCACAGTAAACTCTCTAAGAAAAACAAGTAATTTGAAATGAGCCATTTTGGACATAGACACTGAAGCAGAGTGAATACTGATCAATTAACACATACATATTATCCGCCCCAGATTACTGAAATGGCTTTTCTGAATATCTTTTGGTTGGGTCAAATAGTCATTGCCTGTCCACAGACCATGCATACCAAATTTGAAGATGAAAAGAGCTTTATGGAGGACTGTAAACTGTGGGACAAAACTGCATTTATTTTGGAAAGATGGTCTCAGCCTGAACTATTGAATACCCTCTACTCCTTCAAGATTTGCCCACAATTTTTTAAAAGTGGCTTATTTTGGCAGTATAATTTAGTGGTTTCTACTTAAAATGAGTGGTTTCTATTAAAAAACTTAGTGGTTTCTATCCAAAAACCTTGAGTTGGAAGGTGTGTTTTGTGTCAGGATGGATTTCGAGGTTTGCATATTACTTTGTATCAATAATTCTTTTACTTTTATAATACCAGTTAACCAGGGATCTCAAAATATCCTATTAAAACTTCAAGTAAAATTCGTGAGACATTTTGTGGCTAGAGGATACAGGGATACTTTAAGGCCCCAGTGACAATGCTTCCAGAATAATTATGCTCATATTCATTAAATTATATATGAACAATGATAAATAACAGTATATTTTAAATTGTGCTGTACAGCAGAAGCCATTTTAAGTAGCCTCTCTTAGAAAAGCTTTTTCTACTAGTTAGGCATACCCAAAAACATGACTTGTTTCTTTGATTGAAGATATGAATTTACTGCTAAATTAATATGCACATAAAAAGAAGTAGGCAAACCGATTTTCCCAAAGTGTTAACGTGCCTTCTTCTGTACCTGAACTGAGGTAAATCTTAAAGTATAATACTTGTTCAATATTCAGAAACATATACAGGCTTGGGAATGACAGCAGCTGGAAGAGTGTGTAATAATAAGCCCTGAATACTATGTATGACATGTTAGACAGGACAGGATCACTGTATGTATAACCATCACTTCTGAGCTGGAATATGCAATGGAGGCTGTGGTCAAATCAGGAAGGCTACGATTCTTGTAGGCATAAGATTGAATGAGGATATATGTCATTTGAAATGCTAAACCAGTATAAATAGGCCATTTTTTCCAGTTTAAAATCACCACCAACACCCCCTCCCCCTCCAAGCCTTTTGTCACTAAAGACAAAAGTGTAAGTTGTATTTCTTTAGTCAGATTATTTACTTTTTTATGCCATATTCTAAATGGTTAGAAGTTGTCGTAGTCCAGCTGGAAGGTATACTATCGTCTCCTCATGTTTCTTCATACTTTATTAGTTAAAGTCATGGCTTTGTTAAAAAGCACTTCGTTATGCATTCTCTGTTCAGGAATGAACTTTCTACTCACAGTGATGTAGTAATTATCATATCCTATCATTGCTTTTTCAAAATGGAAGAGTCTTAGCCCGATTTCTACAGTTGTAGAACTTGCATTGTATATAAGCAGTAGATAAATTTAATGGGAGAGACTTAGCCAGATTTCTATAGTTGTAGAACTTGAATTGTATGCAAGCAGTAGATAAATTCAATGGCAATGAAAAGTGACTTCTTCTGATGTGCAGGTACATCACGTTTATGCTGAAAGTGCGTAAGTTTTTAAGTTGTGATTTATGTATTGGTAATGCGCAGATGTAGGTACCTTTACAAATTTTCTTTTTCAAGTTTCAAATTGTCTTTCCTAGTAACTGGAACTGGATTTGAACAAAAGCTTCTCAAAATACATTTCTTTCCTAACATTCAGTAGCTCTTTGACTTCAGTCCTTTCATTTGGATTCATACAGAATGAAGTGTCCTTGCAAATCTTGAATTCGTATTGACCTAACATGAGGGTAACGGAATAATTTTTGTTCAGAACTATGTTAAACAATGTTATCCTACGTGTGTTAAGCAATGTGGGGCTGACCACTATTTTAAATGTATATATTTTAAAATAAATAAATAAATGTGCATATGTCAGCTGTTCTTTACAGGGAACCTAGATTTCATGGACTGTAAATTACTTCACATGAACACAAAAGGTTTCCCTGATTGACTGCATATAGTTGGAGAATATTTTCTCCTTTAAATATTATAACATTTATATAAACAGTAAAACTTTTCCAATTCTCTTTTTATTAAAGGAAAACCATTGCAGAAGAATAAAAATCCTAGGTGACTGTTATTACTGCGTATCAGGATTGACCCAGCCCAAAACGGATCATGCCCATTGCTGTGTTGAAATGGGACTGGACATGATTGACACCATCACGTAAGTATTGCATGTGGTATACCTGGACAGGAGTGCTGCAGCAGCTTCTGTGTGGCATTCATAAGAGGTATTTTCAGAGGAACAGTGCCTGCTACCATTCATACAGTCACGGAAACATAGAATGGCCTGAGTTGGAGGAGACCTCAAGGATCAGCTAGTTCCAACCCCCGTGCCATAGGCAGGGATGTCACCCACTAAATCAGGTTGCCCAGGGCCTCATCCAACCTGGTCTCAAACACCTCGAGGGATGGGGCATCCACAACCTCTCTGGGTAACCTGTTCCAGTGCCTCACCACCCTCTGAGTGAAGAATTTCCTTTTAACCTCTAATCTAAATCTCTTTTAGTTTGAAACCTTTACCCCTTTTCCTATTGTTATTTACCTGAATAAAGAGTCCTTCTCCATCCCTTTTATGAGACCCCTTTAAGTACTGAAAGTCTGTGATGAGGTCACCCCAGAGCCTTCTCTTCTGTAGGCTGAACAGCCCCAGCTCACTGAGCCTATTTTCATAGGAAAGGTGCTCCAGCCTCTTGATCATCTTTGTGTCCCTCCTCTGGACCCACTCTAAGAGCTCCATGTCCTTCTTGTGCTTGGGGCTCCAGACCTGGACACAATACTCCAAGTGGGACCTCACAAGGGCAGAATAGAGGGGGCCAATCACATTCCTCAACCTGCTGGCCATGCCTCTGGTGATGCAGCCCAGGATGCAGTTGGCCTTCTGGGCTGCAAGCGCACACTGACAGCTCATGTCAAGCTTTTCATCCATCAAAACCCCCAAGTCCTTCTCTGCAGGGCTGGTCTCAATCAGTTCTTCTACCAGTCTGTATTCATGTCCAGGATTGCCCTAGCCCAGGTGCAGAACACTGCACTTGGACTTGTTGAACCTCATTTCTCAATGCTTTTCCAGGTCCACTTGGATGTCGTCCCTTCTTTCTTGTGTATTGACTGCACCACTCAGCTTGGTGTCATCTGCAGACTTGCTGAGGGTGCACTTGATCCCACTGTCTGTGTCATTGATGAAGATATTAAACAGTACTGGTCTGAGGACAGAATTCATTCCTGTTATTCTTTACCACCCCTTGCCAAGTTTAGTTCCATCTGTGCTTTGGCTTTCTTTATCCCATCGCTGCACATCTAGACCATATCTCTGTACACTTCCCAGGCTAAGTGTTCCTGCTTCCACTGCCTGTGCATTTCCTTCTTGCACTTCAGTTTGACCAGCAGGTCCTTGCTCAGCCATCCTGGTTGTCTGCCCTCCCAGCCTGCTTTTTTATGCTGGGGGATGGAGAGTTCTTGTGCTCTAAGGAAAACATCCTTAAAGTGTCTCCAGCTTTGCTCACCTCCTTTGTCCCTGAGGATAGTGTTCCAGGGGATCTCAGCTACTAGGTCTTTAAATAGCTTGAAGTTTGCTCTTTGGAAGTTTAGGGTGCTGACTTTGCTCTTTGCCAGGCCTGTATTCCTCAAGATTATAAACTCAACCAGGACATGGTTACTGCAACCCAGACTACCTCCAGTCTTGACCTCTTTAATGAGCTCTTCCATGCTGGTGAGCACCAGGTCAAGTAATGCTTCTCTTCTGGTTGGTTTGTCTAATACCTGGACCAGGAAGTTATCCTCAATGCACTCTAGGAATCTTATGGATTGCTTACAACCTGCTCTGTAGTTTTCCCAACAGACATCCAGGTGGTTGAAGTCCCCCATCAGGATGAGAGCATGCAAGTGTGACACTTCTTGTAGTTGAAGCAAGAATGCCTCACCCACAGGCTCCCCTTGCTCAGGCAGCCTGTAGTAGACCCCAACCACAAGGTGTCATTTATTGTTGCGGTCTTTAACTCTGACCCATAAGTTCTCAACCTGTCCATGGCTGTTTCTCAAAGGCAACTCGTCACAATTAATTCCTTCCCTAATGTAGAAGGAATACCACCTCCCTTCCTTCCCTGTATATCCCTTCTGAAGAGTTGGTAGCTCCCTATTCTGATATTCCAGTTATGTGATCCATCCCACCACATTTCCATGATGGCAATCAGGTCATGTTTGTCTCATTGAACCGTGGTTTCTAATTCTTCTTGCTTGTTTCCCATGCTGTGTGCATTGGTGTAGAAGCATTCTAGAGCTCTTGCTGATTGCATTGGTACAGTTCGAAAGTATTTCCCTGCCATTACTTAGTGTGATAGTGTTCTCAGGCATGCTTTCTTCACTCAGAGGTACATCCCCTTTCCCCACCATGTCTTCCCCCCTAACAATTAGTACTGTTGCATTCAGGTCACAGGTATAAAAATCAGATATACCGATTTTTAGGAAGGATGATTCTATACAACAATTTTCCAGTCCATTTAATCACTGTGACAAAAAAAAAAGGGCACAAGTACAAGTATATAGAGGCACATGCATGTACTTATTAGAAGATGGAAAGATCATGGTAAATCATGAAATATTCCAGTTGTTATTTTCCACAAAGAAAGAAATCTGAATTATTGTTTTTAAACTGCTCCTTTCACACACCAATATGCAATCTTAAAACCAGTCTTGATGTATGTCTGTTGTGTCTGTTTGTATTCCCAAAATGATAGCTTTCAGATTTCTCATTTCCATATGTCATGTTTAAACCTTCAATTTAGTCTACTTTTCAGAAATGTAATGTGAAATTTACTTGCTGATAAGAAAGATTTTTTTATGTTTGAGAGGTCTGCATGGATTGTTGTTTTACCAAGAAGAAAAATGTGAATGTGAGAGAACTGCGAATGAGCTTTTAGCAAGAGCTGGAGATCTGTTTCATTACACAGGAGGGAAGGGATAAAGGGATTGAGATTTCTTCACTATTGCCTTATTCTGTGTCTATATGCATGCAAATACTTGTGTTTTATAGAGAGGCTGTAGGAGGGAGTGCACACCTGTATTAATTCTATATCTAAATAAATAATGGTCAGCGCTTGTGGGATGAGATTGCTGTTCCAGTATATCATGTGCGATGGGCACTGTAAAAGTGTGTCACATCAGAGCCTTCACCTTTTCTGTAATGGAAAGTGTTTGGTCACTGTTTCCAGTAGTCAGTTATTTCTTTTCTCTGGTGTTAGCTGGGCTGCTGGAAATACAGAGTTGATTCAAAGTTCTGCTTCCCCTCACTTAATCCGTAAGTTTTTGTGTTGCACAAAAAGAAGACCTACCTTCTCTGCAAAGGTGAATAGACCACAGTGTAATCTCAATTTAAAAATAGTTAACTATTAAATACAGAATATATATATATATATATAACAAACAAACATAAGCCTTTTGAATTCAAATTATGTGTTTTATAATTCCAGTTACTCCTCAGTTATACTTCAGTGCTGTATTAAACAAAAAATCTATTAAGTCCATATGATGCTGCTGGCTGCTGTGTTTCTTTATTTCAGTCTGTCTTCCAGTCTTTACCTTATGTATGTTCATGTGATGTTACAGAATTCTATTCTAAAGCCAATTAGACAAAAGAATCACATGATTCATTCTTCCCATCAGTCTCTTTCCCAGGGACTTCTCCAAATATTTCTAATTTATAAGCATATTTTTAAAGCAGAATTTTAAAGTAATTTTTACCTGTTTGTGGCAACAGAAATATTTTCTCTACAACTCAGAGATGAAATTTTCGGCTCCTTACCCAATTTATTCAATAAGTATAAGTATTGTTTATTGAATATTCATTATTCCTCAGGTAATAGGAATAACAAGTTGAGGGATTTGGTCAATCAGAAAGAGACTTAAAAGCAAATTTCTCACAAATTTCCATGCCTGGCATTTGGAACATTTTACCTTCTTTATTATTTCTAATAAATCTTTGACCACTTTGTATTTTTCATGTCAGACATTTGTATGTGAGGATGAATATGCACATATATACAGGTGAATACATGATGCAATTGTTTTTCCAAATTTAGATCATGCTTATTTGTGCAAAGGCTTGATTTTGTAGAAGAGTGTATTATGATCCTCTCACTGAGTTCACTGTATGCTTTTCTCAAGAGAGTTTGTCTCAATGGAAGTAATGGCTGTTTCTTCAAACCCTGCTAATGACTTAGGGGAACATGGGCATTACCACATATACTGTTCTTTCATACCAACCTGAACTTTTTATGTGAACCTGTATTCATTGATATTTCTTTGCAGAAGACTTTAAAGAATTAAAAATAGGAGAGAAGTATGTAAAACACATGAAGGCTGATTCCCATTTCTAGTCCAGTCCACATGATTTATTGTAATATTAATTTATAAAATAAATCACAATGTTAAGGGTTGGGTAAATGAGTCCATATTCTCCCTTTGTTTCAAAACATGAATATTTAAATACTTCCTGTTTTCTTTGTAAAAGTTGTAAAACTGACAAAAGACTTTGTAATCTATTATAATATATGATCATCCGTGTTAACACAAAATCCTAAAAGAATCACTGTATGGTACTCTTCTTCCCTACAAACACACTGGAAGGGAGTACTTAACAACATAGCGCACAAAGGACAAATCCTGAAATAGAAAAGAGATCCAAAAGTTATTTATGTGTGTTCTTCCATACTATGTTTATAAGGAAGCATTGGGCTTTAGAAGACACATAGTTAAATATACAAGCCTTTTACACATTTTCAGAAGTCTTTTTTTTTTTTTTTTTTTTAATTCCTGGAAAACAGTGCCTATTGCTCTTCTCTCTTTTAAGCTCAGTATTAATCATTATTTCATTAGTTATGCTATCTTTCATGTGTACAAATAATAACTGTCTTAACTTTTCTTTTTTGAATTCTCAATTTGACCAATATTAGAAATTAATTATGTTCCCTTTGTATGTTATTATTTTTTGGCTGCTGTCACAACAATGTAAATTTGAAAAAGGAATTGAATTTAAAAGGGTAGAATATTCTGGGACTTTTCAACCTAGAGAAGAAAAGACTCAGGGAGATCTTACCAGTGCATACAAGTAACTGATGAGAGGATGCAAAAAGATTGAAGCCAAACTTTTCTCAGTGGTATCTAGTGATAGGACAAGAGCCAATAGGCAAAAACTGAAATACAAGAATTCCCATTTAAACATAAGAAAAAAACCTTTTGCCATGGAGATGTTCAAATACTGGAGAGTTTGCAGAGGGAGGCGGTGAAGTCTGTATCCTCGGAGATATTTAAAACATATCTGGGCACAGTTCTAGGCAACCTGCTGTATCTGAACCTGCTTAGAGATGGGAGGTTCATCCACATGATTTCCAGAGACCCCTTTTAGCCTCAGTGATTCTGTGATTCTAAGCAGATGGGCAGATTCTAAGCAGCGTGTTATCTAGAAACATCTGGTAAACATCTAGTTAATACCTGTAGTAGAATATAATTAAATGAAAATTTCAACATTATATTTTTAACAGGATTTATAAGTTCGGAAGACTTCAGAGTGTGTAGTCAGTAACCAGATTATGGGGAGAGAGGGCAAAATGGAGAAGAGGCAAAGCTATCCATTTCCTTTGTATATTTGCAAAATGAATTCTCTCTCTGTTTTTTTTTTTTTGTTTGTTTTGTTTTGTTTTGTTTTTTGAGGAATTAATGTGAGTAAGGATCCAGGCTTGGTGCATATTTCTTTTCTCAGTTAAATGAATATGCCAGTTGTGCTTATGAGGGAAAACAGGAAAATGATTCATTCCATGAACTCTTGCCCTTGATGGCAGTATTATTTTATTTTTTTCTTTTACTTCAAGTGGAGCAGCATCTCCACTTGCTCAAATACTCTTGTTGACAGAAGCACGTGGATTAGCAAAGTGCACAAATAGCTCCAAAGCAGGAAAATAGGTTCTTCTGAAGATTAGGAAAATGTCTTCAGTCCTTCTTAAAGACCAAAGCCAGAATATGGATTGCCCAAGCTAATTTGTTTGAAAATATGATGAGCAAATGAAAAGGAGAAGTGTAGAACTTATGACGGTAAAGTTGGAATGAAACATTTTATTTTTTAATGGTATGACTACTAGGTGTAGCAGCTTATCAGTCTCATGAGAGGCAGTCATTTTTGTTTTTAAACTCCTATTATCCAGTGTCAGAGCTGGATGCCAGGTGGTACTGTTCTAAATGTCTATTAACTTTACTGAAGAAACCAGGCCCTGGCATTGTAAACTTATGTTTTGAAGACATTATGCCTTATGACAGCTTTGTCATGTTACCTAGGATAAATAAATATACAAAAGCATGATAATACCATCTAATAAAGATGGATCTGTTAAAAGTGCCTATCCCAGAGATATATACCACCACTGTTTCCTTTTTTTTCCCCAGGAAATCAAGGAATAGAAGTTCCTAGTGGTTGTTTGAGAGATCTGTGATTTTACTGAGTTGAATGTTGAGTTCATGTAAATTGATACTTTCTGTTCTCTTAGTGCTCTGTGTAGCTCTTATTTAGGTGTCCTAGAACATGATGCTTCATGCAAGTATCATCAGAGAATGTTGTCTCAATTACATTTAGATTGAGAGTTTCAAATAGAATTATAATTTTTCACAGAAAATTATAAAACAACAACAACAAACTTGTCACAATTTCATCTGCCTTGTACAAAGCAGTTTTTTCAGGGGCGCAGTTAAAGTCAGACTAGAATCATGACAGAAAGATCCTTTTCTCTTTTTCATAAAACAAACAAACAAGGAAACAAAGCAGGTAGTGTTATATTCTCATATTACTCCAAAGGAACTTGTGTTGTCAGTGTGTTTTGTGTCAGTGCCTCAGTACAAGCTAGCTGTTTTAATTCAGAGTCACTTAAGCCATCACAGCAATATTTAAGTGGGGGTTAAGTGTTGCATATGACCAATGTTGCTTTTAAGTTTGGACTGTCAGATTTTCTTAGGAATATCATTTAAATGGCCATGTTCATTAGCACCTCTAATACGGAAGATACTGTCCTCACCTCAGTTTCGAAGTCAGTTAGTCCAAGTATGCTCTTCACCTTATTTAAACTGTTTGCTACAATTGAATGTTCCAGTATATTTGCTCCAGTATTTTACTTTCTCACTAGATGTTTACTAGCTGTTTGCTGTGTGGAGAAGTTTTGCTCAGCTAACCATGCTCTTCCTCCTCTTCCCCATATAATGACTAGATCTCTGATTTAAGATAGTGTGAGGCAGGGAAATTTTTTAAAATTTAAATTAGCAGTTTGCCCTTCCCTGTGGAGCTCTTCATCAACTGATATAAATTATATTAAATAATCCTTTGGCTCAATTAACAACTATAAACTCTTAGGATATAGAATGTGTGAGTTGTTTAAATGTGCTTAGTAAATCCACAGGGCAAGAAGTGAACAATAATGTTTCTAATTGGAAATGAGGACGGAATGTGTGAGCAGGATATAAATACTAGATTTGAGACTGGAATAGAATATTTGGGATAACATTCATAAACTTGTTAGAAATGTAATGGGGTCATGTAATCATTCGTATTGTCACATAAATGGTACATTTTCACAATACTTCTTCCCTTGACATCTTACTGGGAGTCAATTTTAGTACTGACTCAGAGAAAATTGCAACACTGGCTGGATCAGTGGCTATGTCTACATTAGCACATTGGCAGCACATTTGTAGATCGCAGCAGCTGGTCCTGAATACTTCAGTTTAACCTATATGTATTATGGGGGAGGACCTTTTTTTTTTTTTTTTTTTTTTTTTTTTTTTGTAACAGGACTTGTCTTGTCCTCTGTATTGAATGTTCCTACTACATGTGGAGTTTGAAGAGGTCTGAAGGAAAGAATCCTTGCTTCTTGAAATCCAGGCACCTCAGTGGGGTCTAACAGGAGATAAATCAACTTTTCTCTGTGTCACATAGGTGAGTGTATCACATATGGATGACTCCACCTCATATGGATGACTCCATCAGTCATCCATGTAAGGCCTAACATATGAAGTTGGGCTTGTTTTCCACCTGCACATTCTGTGGATGCTTGTTTGGGCATTGTGGAGGCTGATACTTGAACAATCTCCTGCCTCTGAGCTTGGTCATTGGCTGAACTGTGGAAGAATGGGTACAACAATAGCCCCTTTAAAGCCCAAGTGAAATGGCCAGAGTCCTGCTGGAGTCTTCTTTTGTCTGAGCAAGAGAGGCACTATGTTACCTGGTGTAAACATTGCTGGTTCTTCAGAAGTCCTGGGCTTGGGAATGTCTGGACAGGTGGGAGTGCATTCACCTTGAATTCTGGGAGAATCAGCAACAGGTGCATAAATTTTCAGATGAGGAAAAAGTTGTCTATCATGAGCTGCCTTCACCATCATTGTTGAAATTTTTGTTAGCTTGTACCTCTGTCAAAGTGAACCTCTTGTTTCCTGAAGCAAACAGTCCTTCATAGCCCAGGCTGTCTTGCTCCAGGTCTCTGTTGTCTTACTCCAGATGAGCAACATACTGGGAAAGTATGCAGCTCTAGCCAGTACAGTTTCTAAGTCAGGGAAGGGGTGTGGAACATCATGTTCATGAAGCACAGGTACATCCTGGAGTGTGGCTGTGTCCTAGCAGAATTGACAGATTCCTGGTGGGTAGCCATGGGGGAGACAGGAGAAGCCTCCACAGCAACCAATGGCTCCCTCTGCAACTGTGCTATGTCCTCCCAGGCCAAATTAGGTGCTCCAAGAGAGGTATTGGTGACTGGGAATAAGCAGCATCCATCACTTGGTGTGGCAGTCCATCCTGGGCTCAACTTAATTTTCTTTTTCCTTCTCTCTCATCCGAGCCCTTACTCAGTGCCCAGGAGCATGGAGTAGAGACCCTGGGGAGAAGAACCCTGCAATCCTCCCAAGAATCCATTCCCTCTACCTGGTATCCCACAGGCACAAGGACAGCTGCTAGCTCTGTGCTGCATCTGGGATGATCCTGCTCATGGCCATCCCCAGTGCTAACTTTTTTTTCCTCATTTCTCTGTGCTGCCACCACCCTTGAGTGCTAGAGCCTCCCCACCAAACTGCACATTGGGGACCTGTACTGCTTCCTGTCCACAGCTACACAGGCACAAGGTGTTCCTTGAGGGCCTGGCAAGGGGAGGGTCACTGTTGCCGTCTTTTTATTTCTCTTTTATTCAGAGAAACCTGTAGATAATAGAAAAGTGAGACTGTGAGCTCCGAGCAGGTGCTAGGTCATGATAACAGGCAGGGTAAAGCAGAGCTTTGCAATAGTGATGCTCCCTCATTTGGGTTTTCTCCTGAGGGCATAGAAATCCCTGTTTCCTTCTGAGATGGTGTTTGCCAGTCCCACAGGCTTTTGCTACAGATCTGCTCCATACCATTTCTATCCATCCATCCTGGTGGGTGGGCTGCAGGGTGGAGTAAGAAATGCAGAGAAGGTTGTGGGCTGCCCAGGCCAGGAACTGACTGCCATTCAGGGTTGAAATATTCTTTTCTTGGTATTTGAAATATTATTTCAGTGCTTTCAGGTGTCTGCCTTCCAAAGACATGTGTGTTAGGTAATATCAATCTGCTCAATTGTTTGTTTGTTTTTTGGTTTTTACCTTCTATGAGCACGTTCATTTTAAGTGTCCTCCTCCTCATGGCTTCTGTAGCAGTAACTAGCAAATTAGTTGATATTCTCCCAATCTGACGTTAGTTCACAGAAAGACATTCTTTGTCATTAATATCCAAGAACTAACCATTTCTAAATTATGTTGAAGTGGAAATGACCCAGATATAGTTAGGGAGACATGCAAAATTCCTTGTGGTTAAAGGGCACTGTTATCTTAGAACTGTGCATACATAAAAATCAAACATATATAACTGAACCAACAATCTTGTCTATGCCTTTAACCAGGAAACATCTATTTCTATGCAGGTATTTTTGGACCTAAGAAAGGATCTAAATAACTTAAAGGAAATTGGGTACAGAGATTCTATTTTTTTTTCCTCTGTTGCTTCAAATTCAGCATGGGTGTGGATAAATGTATTTACTTCACAGAGCAATTCTGCAGATTATCTAAATGAGTTTGACCATATGCAGCAGCACATGAAATATTTATAGCTAAGTAGAGAACTAAAATGTAAAGGATTAGTAAGAGACATAAGCTGTCAGAGTAGATGAATATCTTCTAAGTGAATAGACTCTACAAGCCTACAGCTTAATATATATATATACACACATATATATATATACGTATATGTATATAGTCCCATTTGTTTCTGAGCTTCCTTTTGTATTAACATTTGGAAAATTTTTGAGAATATTTTTTCCAAACCTAAGAAAAATAAGTTATAATGAATAATTTATTCGTTAAAATTTTTTTAGTTTGCCGGTTCATGGCTTGTCTATGAAGTACTGGTATTTTTGCAGAAATGCATTATTAATTTAAAATGTGTCATTAGGTGTTCTTGTGATATTTTATTACAAAAAAAGTTGATGCTGTTTGGAAATATGATTGTGGTACTTTTCTGATGATGAAAGGTCTAAAGGGCAAGACATATGTGGAGTTGCTGAGGTCACTTGGATTGTTCAGCATAGAGTAGAGGAAACTGAGGGGAGACCTCATGATGGCCTGCAGCTTCCTCATGAGTGGGAGCAGAGGGACAGGCGATGATCTTTGTTCTCTGGTGACCAGCAAAAGGCCCCAAAGGAACAGCATGGTGCTGTGACGGGAGGATCAGGTTGGATGTTAGGAAAAGGTTCTTCACTGAGAAGGTGGATGGGCACTGGAACAGCTTCCCCAGGGCAGTGGTCACAGCACCAAGCCTGATGGAGTTCAAGAAACATTTGAACAATGATTTCAGACATATGGTTTGATTTTGGTGTGGTCCTGTGTGGAGCCAGGAGCTGAACTTGATAATCTTTGAGCCCCTTCCAACTCAGGATATTCTATGATTCTGATGTTATATTTGAAGCCTCTTTTTTACACATTACTTAAATTCTTCATTTTTGATAGTTCACTGGGGTATGTTCATGAAAATTAGGGGACACAGGGACACATAATAAATTCAAAGTAAATTCAAAATGTTTAATAAACTGCCCATGAAGTTTTTGTTTGTTTGTTTGTTTGATTTTGTTTCATTTTTCGTTTTCCTGACTCAAATTTAATGATGAAAGCATCCCTGAAACATACTGGGGTTTCTTGGAAAAATGAGAAAAGTTGTTCTTGATTTAGATTTTTTACTAAGTGACTACTTCTGGAAATCTTTTGTGAAAAACCAAATGTGTTCAGATTCCGCTTTATGGTTCATTGGTACATTATACAGTGCAGATTTTTTAACAAGGAGTACAATCATCCATGTTGTATTTCTTTGCTCATTTTTTTTTTTTTTCATTTAATTTGTTATGATATTCAAATTTCTACAAGCAGATGAGTTTTTCCCCTTTCTCCTGAGCCAGCTAGGACAAAGAAAAGCATACATTTGACATGAGGTTTTATATGCCGTTTTAAATGAAAACTTTTTTAACATTAATTTACAAATAGAGAAATACACACTTGCAGGTATGCTGGTGAAGATATTTATACAAGTATTTAGTTATTCAAGAGAACATAGATAGGCAAGCAAACCATAATCCTAACATACTTTGCCTTGCATGCTATCAGGTCTTGGTATAAAGTCAGTTGTTTGCTACAAATGTACAGGTAAGGATACAAAGGTTAAGTTATCATTAGGTGGCTTATATTGTTAGCTCCTTTCATTTCCTCAGTGCTTTGCCAAGTATGCAGCAAGCCCTGTAAGAGTGGAATCCTTTTAGGACTCCTTGGAGTCATTTTTAAGGCTTGACTAGGAACAGATACTGGGGAAAAAAAAAAAAAAAAAAAAAAGGAAAAAAAAAAAAAAGGAATTCTGACTTGCAGTGGTAGAAATAAGATAAGGAAATACTTTGTTAGAAAATAGTGCATAAGCCTTTCTCTCCTGTTGTATAAAATATGACTGAAAACTGTGGTAGGCCTGAATTCCCGTTGAGGACAAAAGATCTCCACGTTACTCACATTAGTGGTAGCTGACATGGTACATACTTCAGCACTTCATGGCTGCAAAGCTCCTTGCTTAAGTTGAGGCCCGATATATTGTGCTCCTCACCCCACATCTTGTCCTGTGCTACATGTCCCATGCAGTGCTACAGGCCTGGGGGAGAGTGGCTGGAAAGCTGTGCAGAAGAAAAGGATCTGGGGGTGCTAATTGATGCTCACCTGAACATGAGCCAGCAGTGTGCCCAGGTGGTCAAAAGGCCAATGGCATCCTGGCTTACCAGGGAGGTGATCGTCCCCCTGCTCTGGTGAGGCCGTACCTCAAGTACTGTGTTCATTCTTGGGCCCCTCACCACAAGAAAGACATTGGGGTACTGGAATAAGTTCCAGAGGAGGGCTACAAAACTGGTGAAGGGCCTGGAACACAAGTCCTATGAGGAGTGGCTGAGGGAACTGGGGTTGTTTAATCTCAAGAAGAGGAGGCTCAGGGGAGACCTTATTGCTCTGTACAACTACCTGAAAGGAAGTTGTGGGGAGCTGGGTGTCAGCCTCTTCTCGCAAATAACTAGTGACAGGACTACAGGGAATGGCCTCAAGATGCCCTGGGGATGTTGAGGTTGGAAATTAGGAGACATTTCTTCTCAGAAAGAGTACTTACAATTGGAACAGGTTGCCCAGGGTGGCGATGGAGTCACGATCCCTGGGGGTGTTTAAGGAAATGTTGGAGTTGGTGCTTAGGGACATGGTTTAATGGGTGACATTGTTAGTAGGGTGATGGTTGGACTAGATGATCTTGGAGTTCTTTTCCAACCTTTATGATTCTATGATTCTATGTGTCCTTTCAATTAATTGTAGTTTTAAAAGTACAACAAGACAAAAATGTAATAGCTATTTCTGGAATAACTAAAAAGTCATTTTAAAGACCTCTCCAACAAATCCACTGTACTTGGATGATATTTAAAAAAAATACATTAGTCAATGAAAGCCAAGAGAAAATTGTAACCAGAGCATCATCCTTTTGGAAAGTTTAATTTGAAATCCTAAAGAAAATTAAATATTACACTGATTAGGTAGCTTTTTTATTCTCCCATTTTATTTATTTTTGGACTGCAACTTAACTGTGGAATGCCAGGTGCCGCTGTAATGGGAAAAGCTGCAAAGATTCATGCATAGCATTTCCTCTGCATGTACTGTGTAAGTTTATTAACTTCAAGGTTCCTTTTCAATGTTCACAAGTCAGGGTAGGGTGAGAGCGTACTCCATTCACAGAGATAAAGAATCCTTCCTCAAAAGTAGCATCAAAATTAAAAATGCTTTTAATAACGACGTCACCAGTTAATTCCCCCTTTCCCAGGTATACATGTACAATGAGAATCTCTGAAGACTAGATTTAATTTATGAGTTGAAGTCCATAGAGGTGGTTTCTCTGCCACTCTTGCAGCAGCTTTGGAGAGATATTAGTATTTATAATTTCTCTTTATCTACTGTTCTTGCACTGATGTGGTGGTTTCACCATATTCTTTGTCCTGCACTTCTATAAGAGAGTGGAGTCATTGCTTCATAGTACCTCCTCATAACTCTTCTCCTGCAGAAACAAGAATTTTTAAATATGTTTGTGCCATTTCAGACTCACCACAGGAAGTTATGCTTAGTTAAGCATACCATAAAGATAGAAGCACAGCACAACTCTGTGTGATTACTGGTAGTTGCAACAGTTCCCTAGCAGTAGCAGAGGGATCAGATGAAAAATATGAATTATTAAATAAGTATCATCCAAGATGATTGACAATCTGAGACACCTGGGGAAAAAAAATAATAAAAAAAAAAAGGTTAGTTTTTAACTGAGTATGTTTTCATCAAAGTGGAAATTTAATTAAAGGGTGAGTTTAGAGAACACCATAAATCAAAACTGTGGACACATTACTGAGACAATAATATTTTTTTAATTTATTTTTCAACCTTTCACAGACGAACTGGAGGGATCCATACCATCTCTGTTTTCAGATTATGTTGTATTGTTTCGATTACAGATTTAACATTTTACACTATTACCTTTAAATCAACCAACCAACCCACCAAAAAAAAAAAAAAGGAATAAGGAAAAGGAAGTATTGTTCTGATATTGCAGATGTAGAACTGAAAACAGAGGAGAAAATTACTTTGAGTGACAACAAATTGTGGTAAAAAAAAAAAAAAGAGAAATTTAATCATTTAATGCAAGTCTTCTGTGACAAAGAGACAAAACTAACCAGTAAAGCGAAGCTTTACAAAAACGCCAGGTATTGCATTTTAATACCGAGTTGAAAGTAGCCTGGAGTAGTGGTAGGATTGAAACATGTTTGTTTATTTACATGTCAGGTTAAAATTAAGCCCAATAAGATAGTTTCAACACTCTTCTTTGAATTCCAACAATCACCTTGTGTTTGCTTGTCATCCTGATGAAATAAGCACACATTGGGAAAAAGGAATATTTATGAGAGTAAAAAAAGAAGTAGGTAAATGTGAGATGAAAGATAAACAGGAAAGTGCAAGAGTTAAGCTGTCTGTCTTTGAGTTATTTGAGTTACAGCTAGAAAATTCTTTGGTTCAGCAAAATCAGCAAAATACCTAAGCTTCTGTATAAATGTGATAGCAAATACTGAAAAAGAGACAATGAAACTTAAAAGTTTTAGGAAAGTTTCATTACAAAACCCATTTACTATGCTTTTTTTTTTTCCTTTTCCTGTATTAAATGTAATGAAATGTAACCTTTACTGTGTTTCATTAAAACCTGGAAAATCAATTTCTTGTTCAATAAATTTAGAAATACTGAGAAATTGGTTCAAAACTAATTAAAATATGAACAAGAGAATAATTTCTCTATAATTACAATTGAGGCTTAGAAACTACCCTAAGAGTGAAGGGAAAGAACAGTACCTGAATACACCATCTGAGATTTTGAAAAGTTCCTGCCTTTTCAATTATGTACTGTTAACTTTGGGGGAAGGAGTGAAAATAAAGAGTAATGCTGTTGTCTAAAGACTAATATCATGATGCTATATATTCCAGATCTGTTGCAGAAGCCACAGAGGTTGATCTCAACATGAGAGTTGGATTACATACAGGAAGGGTACTTTGTGGGGTCCTGGGTCTCCGAAAATGGCAATACGATGTCTGGTCAAATGATGTGACTTTAGCCAATGTAATGGAAGCTGGAGGGTTGCCTGGGTAAGTATGAGGAACAAAAACAAACAAACAAACAAACAAAAATATATATAAAGAATCAGATACCTGTATAGGTGAGGAATTTATTTCCTTTGCAGAATTTGCAATGTAATCACTATTGATGAAAAGGATTAAGGGTTTTGTACAGTAGGAGTAATCATTGCATTATATGATGTCCGCTGTGGAATTGTCCAAATGGTCTTAAGATTCATGTTAGTAAATAGATTAGATTAGAAGTAAAATGTTGAAAAGAAAAAGAAGAAGAAAAAAGGATTTCTCTTAAACATGCACATAAACCTACAGCCATTCCATGAAGCACGTCCTAGAATTTGAAGTACTCCTTGGGTGTCCTTGGACTCAATTTACAGAATCACAGAATTGTCTAGGTTGGAAGAGACCTCAAGATCATTGAGTCCAACCTCTGACCTAACACTAACAAGTCCTCCACTAAACCATATCACTAAATTCAACATCTAAACATCTTTTAAAGACCTCCAGGGATGGTGGCTCCACCACTTCCCTGGGCAGCCCATTCCAATGCCTAACAACCCTCTCAGTAAAGAAGTTCTTCCTAACATCCAGCCTAAAACAACCCTAGCGCAACTTTAGCCCATTCCCCCTCGTCCTGTCACCAGGCACGTGGGAGAATAGACCAACCCCCACCTCGCTACAGCCTTCTTTAAGGTACCTGTAGAGAGTGATAAGGTCGCCCCTGAGCCTCCTCTTTTCCAGGCTGAAAAAGCCCAGCTCCCTCAGCTCCTCCTCATAAGACTTGTTCTCCAGACCCATCACCAACTTCGTCGCCCTTCTCTGGACTCGCTCGAGCACTTCCATGTCCTTCTTGTAGCGAGGGGCCCAAAACTGAACACAGTACTCGAGGTGCGGCCTCACCAGAGCCAAGTACAGGGGGACAATCACTTCCTTAGGACTGCTGGCCACACTGCTTCTTATACAAGCCAGGATGCTGTTGGCCTTCTTGGCCACCTGAGCACACTGCTGGCTCATATTCAGCCGACTATCCACCAATACTCCCAGGTCCTTCTCTGCCTGGCAGCTTTCCAACCACTCATCTCCCAGCCTGTAGTGCTGCTTGGGGTTGTTGTGCCCCAGGTGCAGGACCAGGCACTTGGCCTTGTTGAACTTCATACAGTTGACCTTAGCCCATCGGTGCAGCCTATCCAGATCCTCCTGCAGAGCCTTCCTACCCTCGAGCAGATCGACACATGCACCTAACTTGGTGTCATCTGCAAACTTACTGAGGGTAAGATCCCCTCATCCAGATCATCAATAAAGATGGCTGGCCTCAGTACTGAGCCCTTGGGAACGCCACTAGTGACCGGCCTCCAACTGGATTTGACTCCATTCACCATGACTCTTTGGGCCTGGCTATCCAGCCAGTTTTTAACCTAATGAAGCATACACCAGTCCAAGCCACGAGCAGCCATTTTCTTGAGGAGAATGCTGTGGGAAGCAGTGTCAAAAGCCTTATTGAAGTCAAGGTAGACCACATCCACAGCCTTTCCCTCATCCACCAAGCACATCACTTTGTCATAGAAGGAGATCAGGTTAGTCAAGCAGGATTTGCCTTTCATAAACCCATGCTGACTGGACCTGATCACCTGGTTGCCTTGTAAGTGCCACATGATGGCACTCGAGATAATCTGCTCCATGAGCTTCCCTGGCACTGAGGTCAAACTGGCAGGCCTAGAGTTCCCCGGGTCTACCCTCTAGCCCTTCTTGTAGATGGGCGTCATGTTTGCTATCCGCCAGTCGACTGGGACCTCCCCCGATAGCCAGGATAAATGATGGAAAGCGGCTTGGCCAGCTCCTCCGCCAGTTCTCTCAGTGTCCTCGGGTAGATCCCATCTGGCCCCATCGACTTGCGTACATCCAAGTGCCGTAGCAGGTCACGAACCATTTCCTCATGGATAGTGAGGGCCACATTCTGCTCCCCACCCCCTTCCACCAGCTCAGGGTACTGGGTATCCAGAGAACAACTGTTTTTGCCGCTAAAGACTGAGGCAAAGAAGGCATTAAGCACCTCTGCCTTTTCCTCATCTTTTGTAACTAATTTTCCCCCACATCCAGTAAAGGATGGAGATTCTCCTTAGTCCTCCTTTTTGCGTTGATGTATTTGTAAAAACATTTTTGTTGTATTTAACGGCAGTAGCCAGATTGAGCTCCAGATGAGCTTTGGCCTTCTATTTTTGTCCCTGCACTGCCTCGCAGTATCCTTATAGTCCTCCCGAGTGGCCCGCCCTCTTTTCCAAAGATTATAAACCCTCTTTTTTCTCCTAAGCTCAAGCCACAATTCTCTGTTCAGCCAGGCTGGTCTTCTTCCACTCCAGCTCATCTTTGGGCACGTGGAGACAGACAGCTTCTGCGCCATTTAAATTTCCTTCTTGAAGAGTGCCCAGCCTTCCTGGACTCCTCTTCGGAAGGGAGGCCCTTCTGAACTGCCTCTGAAGGGACTCTGCCAACCAGTGTCCTGAACAGTTCAAAGTCGGCCCTCCGGAAGTCCAATACAGCGGTTTTACTGGTACCCCTCCTGGTTTCTCCAAGAATGGAGAACTCTACCATTTCATGGTCACTCTGCCCAAGACAGTTTCCAACTACCATATCTCCCACCAGTCCTTCTCTCTTTGTGAACAGCAGGTCTAGCAGGGCACCTCCCCTGGGAGGCTCACTAACCAGCTGTGTCAGGAAGCTATCTTCCACGCTCTCCAGAAAACTCCTAGACTGCTTTCTCTGGGCTGTGTTGTGCTTCCAGGATATGTCTGGGAAGTTGAAGTCCCCCATGAGAACAAGCACTGACAATTTCTCAACTTCTGTCAGCTGCCTGTAGAACTCATCATCAGTCTCCTCATCCTGATTCGGCGGTCTATAACAGACCCCCACCAGGATGCTTGCCTTGTTGGTCTTCCCGCTGGTCCTAACCCATAGGGACTCAACCTTATCATTCCCAGCCTCAAGTTCCATGACATCAAAACTCTCTCTGATATAGAATAGAATATATATATGGAATATATAGAATTTAAATGTACACTGTTCATTTTCACAAATATGCTTATATGTGCTTCTATATGCAACTTGCATTTGGACTGGGATTTACCACCTTCTGTTGGATATTTGCAAGATTATGATTTGCTGAACAGGAGGTCAATGGTTAAGTTTTTTGGTTAAGTGAATTTCTGTTTGCTGCATATGTCATTCTGAGACAATTTTGGTAGTGTGTTTTTGTATGTTCTTTACCTTGAGGGTTCCCGATGGAAAATAAATAAATAAATAAAAAATTAAATAAAACAGACCTGAACATAATTAATAGAGAAGAGCAGTAACAGCTTTGAAGATATCTCCTGGGAATACGTTTCAAATATAAGGGTTCCTTCAGGAGGAAATGTGAAGATAGTTTTGGGGATAAGCAAACTCAAAACTAGAATCATAGAATCATTCAGGTTGGAAAAGACCTCCAAGACCATCTGGTCCAACCATCTCCCTACCACCAATACCACCCACTAAACCATGTCCCTAAGAGTGTCAAAGTTGACTGTGCTGCCAAAACAAAGTGGATTAGAAAGCTGCCTTAACGCAGAGTAAGTAAATGGAACATGTCACAGCTGTGAAGAGAAACAAAAAGAGAAGAACAAGGAGTTTCTTCTTTATGTACATGACAGACTTGGAGTGTGGAGCCACACGTTTCAAACAGCAGGCTGTTTTTCCAAGCAGGCAGTGAGGTAAACGCTTAAATCCATGCAATGTGAAAGATGATGTGAAGACTTCCACTTTCTACAAATCACTAAATCTGCAAGGTTTTGGATAATCTGCAGTTACTGTTTTGGTCATTCTGCTTAAGTTTAGAAAAAAACATTTAATAGAAACATTTTTGTGATTTTTTGGCTGAAAAGACAGAGCCCATTATGATCTTTTTCATGAGTGTATTGCACTAGCAACTACCTAGTAATACATCTTAGCTACGAAGAACATCTTATTTTTCTCTCCAGGAAAGTTCACATTACAAAGACCACCTTAGAGTGCCTAAATGGGGACTACGAAGTAGAACCAGGATATGGACATGAAAGGAATAGTTTCTTGAAGAAACATAATATTGAAACATATTTCATTGTGCCATCCCATCGGAGGAAGGTAGGCTCCACAAATTCTAGCTTGTTTTGTGGCATGTTTTTTGTAGTTTAACAACTGTTCTATGATAGTCTGAAACAGAGGCAATATCGGTATTTATTGTTTCTAAAAGCTTTTAAACTCTTGAAATTAGATCTTTTGGTTTTGGTTGAGGCAGGAACACTAAAAAAGCTAACCTTGTACATTACCTAGAAAAGAAGATCACTATACTTTTGAAGTTTAAAGTTAAAACAACTTTTCACTTAACCCACAAAAAAAGAAAGCTTTTGGTTTATTCAGATTCTGTAATCATTGCATTAGAAATGATATGGTATGTTAGTCTAAAATGTAATTCATTCCTATCTTCCACTTCCATTCAAAATTATATTTCTGAATATTAATGCTGGCAGCCTGACTATTTTATCTTGCTCTTTAATTCCCATATTTCCATGACATTTTACTCACACACTCCTAACACTTTCTACAACCGCTTATGATAGTAATGACTCCTTTGGTAGGCCTGGAGGAGTCCCTACTTAATAGATGCAGAAAAAAAACTATTTACAGACTTGTCATGCCCATAGCAGAAAAGACAGTGAAATGAATTCAGCAGTAACCGAATTAACATTCCCTGGAAATCTGGAAAAGTTGCCATGTTGTCAAACTGTACAACACAAGCCTGTTTATCTAGGTCAGGAGAAGAGGCTGGAGTCAATCATCCTGCTTTTAAATGTATATATAAGTCTACCGTAGATCAGATATTTATGCTCAAGCTGAGTAAATTTTCTAAGATTATTGCAACAAAGAATATATTCTCTGTCCAAAACAGACAAATAGCTCCAGTGTTTTCTCCCGCTAAGCTGAGCTGCTCATGACAAATTGAACATCATTTCCCTTCCTTTCTCTGCCACCTCAGACTCCCACAATGATTTTGGCTATCCCTTTCCTATCCTAGCTGCCTTTCCTCATAGATTTTGCCAGGCTCCCCTCTCTTTTCAGTGCATTCCTTTTGTCAGACACTCGGAGAAGTTCTGGGAAAAGAGAAGTAAGTCGGCAGTGTTGGAAGCGACAATAATATTTTCTGCACCTTTCTTTCTTTTCTGCACCTTTCTTTCTTTTGGTGGAGAACAGAAAATGGAAAGTGTGGAATGAGTAAGATTTTAGCTCATTTGAGCAGGAACTTCTTAGATGTTGCTAAGGATTTAGCCACGCCTGATAGAAATGGATGTGACACCTCATTCTAGCCAGATTTTCAGAATAAGGAGAGAGTCCCATCAGTGCAATGGTAATTTCTTGAGTTGCAGTGAAGTTGGTGATAGTTAGTGACCTTCAAGCAGGTTCATTCACAGGCACACCTTTCTTCCTCAACCAGTTACTGAGTGCACCTCAAAAGTAAATGCTGAAAAACTGTAAATTTCATCTAATTGGTATGTCCCAACAAAAACAACTAAGCAATGATCCTATTTAGGACAGTCTGTTTTTATGCTACAAAATAACTTTTGTGACATCAGTAGGAGTCTTGAAAGGCCCTTATCCCATTTAAGCATGTTCAGTTTGTTCCAAACCTCTCCATATCAAATGATGCTTATCTTAAAAGTTATCTGCCCTCACATATGTATTACTCTTTATCTCAGCCGGACAACTCAGAATACAGACTTTTGCAAACATATTGTCCGAGTCTCTGCCCAAACAAGTTTAAATCAGGGATTTGACCTTTAGAGAGAAATTTTAAAATATAAGTCTCAAAGTAAGTACGGAAACAAAAAAAGATGAGGTTTTGAAGTGAATTCAAAGCTCCATGCTTGAGGATGTTAGCTAACTTTCCATTAACATGTTTTTGACAAAAATATAACCAGGGAATAATAGATCATCCTGAATTCCAGGTCAGCAGTCAGGTTCCTGGTCTGAATTTGATTATCTGGAGAGTTTTTCTGGAAAGTCGGGGAGTCAAGTCACCACAGAATTCTGATTCTGATGATGAAAGCTACTGCTGCTTTATACCAGAAGGACTGCTGCAAGGGTGTTTTATTATATGCTTCCTCTAAAGCGTCTTGGAGAGATGGAATAAAGCATAAAGGAGAGATGGAATATCCTTGTCTGCTCTGAAAATCACATGATCTCGTGTTTTGTTCTTCTGCTAATCTATATGATTAGACTCCATTTTAGATAGTAGGAAAGAAAATAGGTCGAAAATCAGTGGGCTAAATTCTGTTTTCATTCTCAGTAAGAGGTTTTTGTTGCCTTTCTTGAAACCAGAATTAGTTCCTAAATTAACCAATCTCTCTTCCTGAAAAAAAAATATATATATATATGAAAAAGTATGTTGCTGATTGCCACTACATTTGTTTATCTTTTTTTTTTTTCTTGTCTGCTGTTTTAACTCCCAGAGCATTATGTATCATTTCATAATGCATAAAAAAGGGAGAAAAGGCAGTAAGTGCATCTATTACATGTAGACATGTATTCTCTCAGCTGCACTGACTGAAGAATTTCTAAGAATAGAATCTTGACATTCACATATTAAAGTAAATGAAGCCAATGCATGTTTAATGTGCAAAGATGAGAGCTTACATATGAGCACCCATTCCTTTTTGTTTGCAAGGCTGCTGAGAAGCTGCTGGTGACTGCTGAGAAACAACTCAGTTTGTCATCAGCCACATAAACTGAATGCCATGTTACCCTGGGTGTCACTGATGGATTTGTAGAAGTGACAGATGCTGCAGTACAGCTTGGCTGACATCAGCTCTCTGGCGTGCATCAGTGCAGTGTCAGCCAAACTGGCAGAAAGAAACACTTCATGAATTTTACAGATATAGACAGCCTTCTCCACTGGACTCAAAACAATCAGTACATCACTTTGCTGTTTGTCATAGTATACTACAGCCATCCCCAGTCTTTGTACACTTGCATTGGACCACAAGATACTAATAAATAGCTGTAAGATAAACACCTGCTATATCCTCTCCTACCTTGATTCAGTCATTAAACCTTCAGAGATATAGAAACAGAGGACTGGCCCTGAAGCACAGACAAGATCTAGCACCCATAGGTGAATTCAGGTATCTGCTGTTTTACTATTGTGTTCCTTCCCCTGGAGCCTCATTAGCTGAAATGCGAAGACATTTTTAGGTCTTTATGCATCATCTCTGAGATTAATATGAACTGACTGTAGCAGGGATGATTCCAAGAAGAATGAAAATCAATATTATCTGCAACAGATGGCCAAGAATCTGTTGAACTTGAAAGATAAATAATTTTTTTATTGTTAATATTTATTTAGAAGGCACATACCCCACATTTTCCCTTATTTGATGTGCCAGAAAGACAGATCAACTGAGCCAAGAATGAGAACAGTATATGAAGACTCATTCATGTACCAATTACATTAAAAATGTGAATAAATTATAAAATGTTCCCAATTATTTTAATCATTTATTCAGTCAACTGACAACCAAAATTTTGTGATCTGATATGATTACTAGAATGGTGTATAAGCTAAAACGTGAGAGGAACTTAGAAAAGACCACTGAGAGTATTCTTTTCTTTTTGTTGTATTCAAGTCTTTTATTTTGGTAGATACTATATTATTCTATTACTGTTACTGTTATTTACTATTTGCTATTATTACTATTATTTATTGTTTATTTTTATTATTTAGCAACAATTATGCATGTTTGACTGGATAACATTCAGCTTCTAAACCCACTTAGTTTATCAGATAGTTTATCCAAAGGCATAAAGACTTTTTTTTTTTTAATGAAATTCAAAATTTTGGTCACCTTTATTTAAAATCTTACATAAATATTCTTCTTAAATATTACATAATAATACAAAATGATATAGCCCAAATAGAAACCAAGTTTCTAGTTCTGAAAAAGCTAACACATTTATTTTAAATGACATCTGTTATTTCTTCATATTGTATATAGTTTCTAAGCCATGTCGTGATATGACCAAAATATTGCACTGAGACAAGATTTGAACAATTAGATTAAAGTAACTAGCCACAAGTCTCAACACATATATGAAAATCCTCATCTGATCTAGTTAGAAAAATTTATCTCTTTCTGATACATTAAATATTCACAAATCCATACTCTATGCTTTAGATACATAGATGTTCTTAGTATCATCAAATGTCCTGAAGTATAGTAAATATTACTCTGTTTATGGATGTTATTAGAGGGAAAAACAAAACAAACAAACAACAACAACAACAACAAACTAGGCCAGATCCTGTCAATCTCAGAGCCCCTTCTGGGAACTTTATACTCATGCTTAGACCCCGCTAAATAATTTTCACTGTTGATTCCTCAGTAATCTTTCTCACTAATCCTGTTCCAGCTTTCAAATTTTGTGCTTGAAATTCAATTTAAATTTCTTTTAACAGAATGGGTCTGTTTTTCAATAGAATTCTTTCTTTTTCATTGGCAGCACCAGCATTAGGCAAAGTATCTTTGCATCAGTTTTATGGCTGGCATAGTAGACTCGCAGATGCTCAGCTCAGTAGCAAGCTTAACTAGTCTACTTCACTAGAACTATTATTCTCATGCAGTGTAACACATCCTAAGATTTGCCTATGTCTGCAGTGATAGCCAGGTGGATTTTTCTTAGGCTTACTTACTTATATTTTCTACATTAATTCACTCTCTACCTGTGTCTCTCTAATTTTGCGAAAGCACATTATTTTCTCTAGATGAGAAACTAGCCTAGCCCAGACAATTAAGTACATTTCCTGAGGTACTTCTCTGGATAGCCAAGCAGTGGTAAGAAATTATGAAGTTTTTCTAAGGAGAAAGATTTCTCAGAACATGTAATTGTTTCCATTTACAGAAGTGGGCCTGCCATCACTGTTAGTCATTGCCAGCTTAAGGGAACCTGCTTCACTTGAGTAACTTTGCCAGGTCAATATAACCTTTGCCAGGTCATATTTGCAAATACAAATAATCCCACAGACCATTAATGGTAGGCAATAGAGATGTTTCCAAAAAAAGGGAACTATAAACATTATGAAAATCATAGATAAAGTCTATAGATACATTTTATAAATGATTCCTATATATTCATAAATGCATCATGGATTCTAAAACATACCTTGACTGTAATGACTAATTAGCTTAATAGGTTGCTAAACACCACCTGCAACTTTTCTACTAATGTGCTAGTGAGTTATGCACCATGTATTCAAATACATTTGTTTTATTTTATTTGTGGCAATGTAAATCACACAGTGTCTGCATCTACTGTTTGAATAGTGCATATGATGGTTGTTCATGAAAAGTGAGTACCACATCTGTTCACATTTTGGAAACTAGCTATACAGTGAATGCAATGAAAAATAAGTTTGAAATATTAAAAGACAGAGAAAGAGAGGGAAAGACACATTATATTTACAACTTCTCTTCAAATATTTCTCTGAAGGGGCTGACATTTATCCTTCTTACCGTACCTTGTACCTACAAAGACATGCCAGGCAGTCTCAGAAAATCCGTTCTTTAGCTTGGACAGCCATAACATACTATCTGAAATCTCTGAGTAATGCTATGACCACTCTGAAAATCACAACTAAAATGGTTTACATCTTTTCTGAATACTTGTCTAGTTATTCAGCTGGAAGTAGATGACAGAGGAAGGGTGTTCTGTCTCCCACCTATTTTGCTGCAGCGAATCTGCAGAAAAATGATCTAAAGACGGTGCTAAAATTTCTATTTTATTTTTGTCCAAAAAATAATTATGACCAAACCCAAATACCAGCAGTTTATTTGAGAAGAGAACTTAATGCAATAGTTGAAGAAGAGATCACTTTTGTCAGTCTTAAGATTTTAGGAAAACTTTACCCAAAACCTGGAAGTTAAAGAATCCTCTTAATAAGCAAACACAGCTCAGGAGAATTCTTTGGAAAGTACTGTTTAAAATGTAAAAATTCTTGTAAACATTAGAAATTTGTAATGCAGTTATCTACAGCACATACTTGTGGCATAATTTATTGTGAAGTACAGATGGATTTGACAGCTCGAAAGGTTGATCATTTAATTTCTTTGACTCATGATCTGCCTATTAAGGCAGAAATTCTTTCTGCACACCTGAGATTCATTCTGCATGACAACAGGTGCAAAAAAAGTGGCAAAGACTGTCACATCATTGTCATATCTACCATAAACAGATGTGATTTTACATTTCCTATATTGCAGTCCTCTCACCAAGGAGTGGCTGGAAAGTAAACAAATTTTCTATCACTTTGTTGCTTGAAAAGGCAGTATTTTTGATTTGGAGCCCAACATCCTCCTTTACTATTAATCAACATAACTTTGTTCCATGAAACAAATGATCTGCCTTCAATATTAAAATAAATCACTAGGCCCCATACTTTTCCACCACAAGCAACAGGTTTTGTCTGCTTATGTCTTTCTTCTAGCTGATTTGACATTTTTCCCCAGTCTTGAATTATTCTCATGTAATAGCACAGAGTAGACAAAACAGATTGCTTCATGATTACTTCTGTGTTTTGTATAAATGAAATACTTAGTAACTACATGTGCTTACCTTCTGGCTTAATTTGTAAATCACTTTTATCTGTGAATCATTGTTAGCATCTAGTGTATTTCACAAGTATAACTGCCCATTTACACTCTTGAGACAATTTCTTTCATGTATTAATAATATTTTCTTCTTAAGTGAAGTAGTTTGATGTGTATGATTGATGCATTACTACGGCATTTCACAGCATGTTGTTAGACTTTGCCTGACTTCACAGAATCACAGAATTTCTAGGTTGGAAGAGACCGCAAGATCATCGAGTCCAACCTCTGACCTAACACTAACAAGTCCTCCACTAAACCATGTCCCTAAGCTCTACATCTAAACGTCTTTTAAAGACCTCCAGGGGCGGTGGCTCCACCACTTCCCTGGGCAGCCCATTCCAATGCCTAACAACCCTCTCAGTAAAGAAGTTCTTCCTAACATCCAGCCTAAAACAACCCTAGCGCAACTTTAGCCCATTCCCCCTCGTCCTGTCACCAGGCACGTGGGAGAATAGACCAACCCCCACCTCGCTACAGCCTTCTTTTAAGGTACCTGTAGAGAGTGATAAGGTCGCCCCTGAGCCTCCTCTTTTCCAGGCTGAAAAAGCCCAGCTCCCTCAGCTCCTCCTCATAAGACTTGTTCTCCAGACCCATCACCAACTTCGTCGCCCTTCTCTGGACTCACTCGAGCACCTCCATGTCCTTCTTGTAGCGAGGGGCCCAAAACTGAACACAGTACTCGAGGTGCGGCCTCACCAGAGCCAAGTACAGGGGGACAATCACTTCCTTAGGACTGCTGGCCACACTGCTTCTTATACAAGCCAGGATGCTGTTGGCCTTCTTGGCCACCTGAGCACACTGCTGGCTCATATTCAGCCGACTATCCACCAATACTCCCAGGTCCTTCTCCACTAGGCAGGTGCAGGACCAGGCACTTGGCCTTGTTGAACGTCATACAGTTGACCTCAGCCCATTGGTGCAGCCTATCCAGATCCTCCTGCAGAGCCTTCCTACCCTCGAGCAGATCAACACATGCACCTAACGTGGTATCATCTGCAAACTTACTGAGGGTGCACTCGATGCACTCATCCAGATCATCAATAAAGATATTAAAGAGGACTGGCCCCAGCACCAAGCCCTGGGGAATGCCACTGGTGACCGGCCTCCAACTGGATTTGACTTCATTCACCACTTGTTTTAAAAAGTTCATCTTAGTAAGGAAAGATTCTCAATAGCCTCTAAAGTAGATGCTGAAAATTTTCTAATCATCATCATGTGAACAATTAAAAAAAAAAAAAAAAAAAGAGAGGAAAAATGTGGAGGAATGGTTAAGTGAAATAGGACACGTGGATGTTGGGCAGTTAAGAGGCAATGGGCTAGTAAAGTACCGTACTCAACTCACATGAGTCTGGCACGTACAGAGCTGGCTGAGAGCCAATCAGGCTCAAGGACACAATGCCCTTGAGCGATTGGGAAAGTCCCTAAGGCGGGACGGTGGCTAAAAGAAGGAGGAACTACCTGAAAAGAGCGGGAAATGTTAGCCAATCCTGAGCTTAGTATTTGCAATATGTATGAGTTGATTATGTTCGAACTAGATAAAAGGCGACAGAGCTATCCATTAAGGTTGAAGTTCACTGTTCACTCATATTGAGCGTCTGTGTCTTCCTTCCGTCGACAACAAATTGGCGCCCGAACAGGGACCGGTCTGAACGGGATTTGGACACTGCTGGCAGTGATCCTGGGCCACGTGTTCGACGGAATAAGGGAGGATCCGGTCCTGCAACACAGCCCAGGAGGTGGAAGGGACAAGAATCCCCGCACCCGCGTCGGGAAGGTGAAAGGGACGTGGAGTCCCCGCACCCGGGAGAGGATCCCGCCGGTCACGCGTCGCCGAGGTCTGAAAGGTGAAAGGGACAGGAGTCCCCGCACCCGCAGCTCAGAAGGTGGAAGGGAGTCCCCGCACTCGGGATGAGCCTATAAAGGGTCCCGCCGGAAAAGCGCCGCCGAGGTCTTTGCAAAGGCTGTAACTGTATATATAAAGGTATGAAAGACAAGCGGCGTATAATTTGCTCAGATGATTTTTAGAAAAGCGGAGTATTTTAGATATAGATTGTAGAAAAAGATTTGCCAGGGTTATTAGCATATGCAGTAGCGCAGGGTTGTTTTACAAATCGTGATACAGTTTTTTGAACAAACAGAGTGGCGTAAATTTGTAGATAAATTGTTTGATGTTATTAATGATATTAAGTCTGCTAAAAAATTATTGAAGCCTTGGAAAACAGTCACTAGCGCTTTAGCTACACATCAGGCTGAGCAGAGAGTCGCTGCTGCCGCTACAGAGCGACTGGGATTGCCGGGAAGCGCTGGAGCTGGGCATTGCCCACTGCCGCCTTCAGTGAGAACGGTAACGCTGCCTCAGGGGGCTACGGGGCAGTGGGAGCCTCCCCCCCCTCAGTCACCGCCACGAGCAGCGCTGCGCTTGGAGCTCACCGTGTGGTGAGTCGGCACAGAGCAGAGGGACGGACATCAGGACCCTGCAGCCTGTCTGACGGAACCATGGAAGCAGCGGCGGCTGTGCTGCTTCTCTCTGGCATGTTTTTGATCTGTGGAGACCGTGCATGGCAAGGAGTACCAGCCAATGCTTTTGGAGGTCCGTGTTACCTAGGGCGACTCACACTTTTCGCTCCAGATTTACACTCGTGGCAGAACTCGACAAGGAGCAGAAGAATTAAACGAGAACTAAAAACTTTGGGTTCTGACTGTAATGATGATGTAGAATTGTGGGGTCCAGCAGAAAGATTCTTTGCTTCTTTGGTGCCTGGTGTGGGAACTGCACATGCTTTGACTAACATTAATAAGCTTGCTTGTTGGGCTGTTAAACAATCAAATGTAACAACACAAGTTCTTTCTGAAATGTCACAAGATATGGAGAGTCTAAGACATGCTGTATTGCAAAATAGGGTCGCTATTGATTTCTTATTGCTGGCTCAGGGACATGGGTGTGAAGATGTAGAAGGAATGTGTTGCTTTTATCTTTCTGACCATGGTTAGTCAATTCACGACCAGTTGAAATTGTTAAGGGATCATACACAAAAAATTGTAGTACAAGATAGTTGGTTTGAAGGTTGGCTTAAATCTGTTTTTGGGAACATGGGTGGATGGGTTTTCTTAGTTAAAGAGGGACTTCGCTTTCTACTTATAATTATATTGATTATAGTTGCTGCACGTATGATCTTTAACTGCCTAACTAAGAAACTAGAGCAACTCACAGAGAAGGTATTTGTAGCGCAAAATAAAAACGGGGGAATTGTGGAGGAATGGTTAAGTGAAATAGGACACGTGGATGTTGGGCAGTTAAGAGGCAATGGGCTAGTGAAGTACCGTACTCAACTCACATGAGTCTGGCACGTACACAGCTGGCTGAGAGCCAATCAGGCTCAAGGACACGATGCCCTTGAGCGATTGGGAAAGTCCCTAAGGCGGGACGGTGGCTAAAAGAAGGAGGAACTACCTGAAAAGAGCGGGAAATGTTAGCCAATCCTGAGCTTAGTTTTTGCAATATGTATGAGTTGATTATGTTCGAACTAGATAAAAGGCGACAGAGCTATCCATTAAGGTTGAAGTTCACTGTTCACTCATATTGAGCGTCTGTGTCTTCCTTCCGTCGACAACAGAAAAAAGCTAAAGGACTAAATTGAGTGAAACGATGGGTCTAAAATTACTGCATTCATTATTTATTTATTTTTATTATTTCAATTCAAACTGAAGCTCCATTTATATTTGTAGGACATTTCCTTCTCTGTAAATTTGATTGATTAAGTCTGTTTAGGTCTGCATGGACATGCCACACATTTCTCTAATTTTTTCTTTCTTTTTTCTTTTTTTTTTATTTTCCAACTGTATTGTATTTGTGTTTTCCACAGAGCACTTATGGCCCAAGAAATCCATCCATACGTCTAGCAGTTCCCTTGGACATTTTTGCATTTGTCTCTACTTGTCCTGTCCACATTGTCTCAAGAAAGTCTTTGTGATCATTATGCTTTGCCAGCTTTCCGAACTAATTCATTTTGAGGATATTTTGACATTAGTGTTTACTAGCCCTTTTGAAGTGCTAGAGTTTAGATTCCTGCTCTAAATAGTAACAGAATAAGAGATCTTTACAGCTAATGCAGGGCATGTGAAAACTCCAGCTACTCAAACTCTCTCCTTTGATAGCATACCACATGCAAAAATACATTTGGCAAAAGTGGTCTAATTTGAAATGTACCTAAGTATCTAATTTGGGGTACACACTAGGCACACATTGAGGATTTCTGTTTTCAAAGTGATGCTTGCCTGCAGCTGCCATTGCTGTCGTGCCTAGGAGAGTCCAGCCTGGTTTGTATTTTGAATATCTGACAACTCCTGAAGAATTTAACTAAGAGATTTAAATGCCTAACTTGAACATTTTAAGTTTTAACACCCCATTTATACCTTAGCAGAATCGTTTTAAAAGATAGACACAGTGTTTTGATAGAAGCTCTAGATTATTTCTAGTTGGAATACACACACCCCAACACTGTAAGTAGACTACTTGTGCTACCACCCAGCAAACAGTGTGCTACTCTAGATCTTCAGGACTGTTCCTGCAGTTGCCATGAAGCTGCTACAGCATTTATGATTTCTGTGAAAGTATTTTGAATGTCACTGATATCTTCTTTTTTCAGTACTGTTTAAGCACTGTAGCTGAATATAGCCAGGGGAACAACAGTCTGCTGCTGTTTCTGAGAATCCCAGATAAGCACCAGTGAATCCCTTACTGGAGTATCACATGAGATTTAAACACTGGGGTGTTTTCCCAGAATTTTAATCAGTATTTTTTTTTGTTTCCTGTGTACTTAGAAATGCTCACAAAGCTGTAGACAGTCAGGCTGCTTTCAGAGTGCTTTTAATCCCAGCTCTTAACCTTGTTTGCTGACTGCTTTGCAGCACATAACCAGCCTTTCTAAAATTATGAAGCAAAGGAACAGTGAACAAAATAAAAAATGATCCCAAGGGTTAAAAAAAGGAGTGTGAAAGTAAAATGCATTGACAAAATGAGCTAGGATGAGAATGCTGCACAGCTTTCCTGTAATACTGTCCTAGAGCAAGTTTAAAGAACAGGCAGAGTGAAAGATGTTTTGTTTGTTTGTTTGTTTCATTTTTATTTGTTTTGTTTGATTGTTTATCTTAAGTCTGTTTTAACAGACTGCACTGCATTTCTTGCCATTATCAGAGGCTTACAGCAGAAGGTGACCTTACTGAAATGCTCCACTCAAAAGTTCTCTGTGTAAAAAATGTTGTCCTGCAGTCAAAAGAGTAATGATAATTTAAAATAAGGGACAAGATTTGTGAGATGAAAGTGGGAGAGTTCCTTTGTTTGTGCTTTTTTATGCTGTGTATATATAAGAGTAGAATGGAAAATCTCCAGGCCCAGTGTAGAATCCATAGGTCCTGCAACTATCAGACCAAAACATAAATAAATAAATAAATAAATAAAAAGATATGTATAAAATTATCCATGATCTAGGAACTGCCATTGTGCCCTACTTGTGTGTATTGCAATGTCTTTGGCATGTTTAGGGCCTTGACCAGCCATGAAGAACAGAAGATATATGTGTTCCACACATTTTCATAGCATGGCACAGTACCTGGATTTGGAGGGGGCCTCTGGAAGGTCTGTGGTCAACCTCCCTGCTCAAATCAGGGTCACCTTCACAGCTAGATCCACTTTTGAAATACAACAGGTTGCTCAGGACAGAAGCATCCAAAAAATGCCACAGTTTTTGCAGTAGTTCACTCAGAATGACATGAAGAAGGGGGCCCACAGTTGACTTCAGATGATTTTAACTGTCACAGATATGTTTTGCCAGCCGATTTTGCAGTGGCTATCCCTGCTAGAGTGGAGACTGAGGCAGACAAAGCTTCAGGTGGCAAATGTAGTCTTCCACTCCCAGCTTGCAGAAAGTGCCTAAGGCTTCATTCTGCCATGAGTGATGTTCCTCTGTCCTGCAAATGTGCTGTATTGGAGGAGCTGTGCCATCAAGTAGAAGGAGTTCCTGGAAGAAGTGAGCAGATTGCACAACATCAGAGAAGATGAAAGGGGGATTGATGGGATCTTCTCTGTGATCCAACAACTTGAAGACCCTCAGACCCCAACTGTAGGAGAGAAGCTGGCAGTATCCATACCCCACTGATGAGGTACATGTAACCTCTGTATGAAGGGAAGGGTGGAAGCTGATTACCTCTGGTACCAAGAGAAAGGCTCCTGCCCCACCTAGAGGCTTATATCTACAACATAGGTTCACTGCCCTCAGTGTTGAAGAGAATTCAGATATCCCTACAAGCAAAGAAACTTATCCCTCTAACCCATGCAAGATCACCAGGAAGAAATGACAAGTCATTGTAATGGGTGACTCCCAATTACAGGGGACAGAGACACCCATTTGACTTATCAACTAGAGAGATTTGCTGCTTACCAGGAGTCCAGTTCCAGGATATTGTGGAGGTACTGCTGAATCTCACCCAGCCCTCTGAATACTACCCCCTCCTGTTATTCCATGTAAGCACAAATGATACTTCCAGGGGAAATATCTGGCAGAGATCTGGGGAAAATAATCAAGGGCATGGAGTCCAGGTGGTTTTCTCTTAAATCCTCCCAGTGATGGGAAAGGTTGTGAGGAGGACACTGATAGTACAGGTCAATAACTGACTATAGACCTGGTGCTGGTGACAGGGTTTGAGAGCATGGGACCCTGTTTGCAGATCAGCATCTGTTTGGGAGAGATGGGATCCAGCTCATGAACTTGGGCAGAGCTATTTTTTTTTCCAGTAGGATGGCTAACCTCATAAGGAGGGCTTTAAACTAAGCATGAGAAGGGAGGGAGAAAGTAACCAGCAATCCTGTGTTGGACAGGGTTGTCAAGAAAAGGGCATGGGGTGATATGACCATGAGGGATCACTAAAGCAACAAAATGGGGCCTAAGCAGGATCACCTATAGCTTTGCATGTAAGCAAGGAACTGACTACAAGGCACCAATATGGAGAAAAGCCCTAAACCCATTCTGGGATTCCAGCATTCCAGGGAACCTCTCTGAGGTGCCTATATACTAATGCAAGGACCATGGTGAATAAGCATGATCAGTAAGAGCTGTGTGAAGTTGCAGGGCTATGATCTTGTTGGGATCACAGATATGTGGTGGATTGAGTCCCAAGAATAGAGTGATGCAATGGAGGGATACAGGCTCTTTAGGAAAGACAGGATGGGAAAATGAGAAGGGGATGTAGTCACTTATATGAGAGAGAAGCTGGAATGCATGGAGTTCTGCCTGAAGATAGATGAGGATCCAACTGAGAGCTTACATGTATGTTAAGGGGAGGACAGGTAAAGGGGACATTATAATGGGTGTGTGCTGCAGGCCACCTGACCAGGAAGAACAAGAAGATGAGGCCCTCAACAGACATACAGGAGAAGCCTCATGTTCACAGGCCCTGATCCTCATGGGGAACTTTAACCACCCTGATGTCTACTGGAGGAACACAGCAGGACAGAAACAATCCAAGAGGTTCCTGGAGTGTGTTGGCAATAACTTCCTCCTCCAAGTGACAGATGAGCCTACAAGGAGAGGTGATCTGCTGGACCTCATACTCACCAAAAATGAGGGCCTTGGGAATGTGAAGGTCACAAGCAGCCTTGGCTGCAGTGACTCTAAGATGGTGGTTCAGAATCCTGAGAGCAAGGGAGGAGGGTGTAAGCAAACCCTGGACTTCAGGAGAGCAGACTTCAAAGATCTGTTTGGACGAATCCCATGGATTAAGGACCTGTAGGGAAAAGGGACCTAAACAGGCTGGTTAAAATTCAAGACTCACTCCCTCTAGAGTAGTCCATCCCAATGAATGAGAAGTCAGGCAAAAATGCCAGGAGGCTCAAACACATAAAGGAAACACACAGATGATGGAAGTAAGGATAGGTAACCTGGGAAGCATACAGAGATGTTGTCCAAGTATCCAGGGATGAAGTTAGGAAAACTAAATAGAATTGTTAGAAACTAAACTAAATAGAATAGTTAGGAAGACTAAATAGAATTGAATCTGGCCAGGGATATCAAAGACAGCAGGAAGGGTTTCTGTAAGTACATCAACAACAAAAGGAAAATTAGGGAAAATGTTGTCCCACTGCTGAGTAACATGGGATACCTGGTTACACAGGAAATGGGAAAGGCTGAGGTACTGAATGCCTTCTTTGCCTCAGCTTTTACCAGCAAATTGAATGCTGCAATCCTCTGCTCTGCTGCAGAACATGGCTACACCGGAGCTGGTTGTATCAACTACATTATTATTGCTACATTAGGAAAATTTGTAAATAGAGTACCTGTCCAAAAAGTGTGTTTTAGCTGTTGAGAATGTTAGCTCAACGGCTGATCACATCTGCCGTACTCAAGTGTAACAACTATTTACTTGGTGTCCTGAGGAATACTTAGTGTCCTGAGGAATACCTAAATTATATTTACTGTATGAACAACCTTGTAGATCATCTTCTGTGTGATCACTGCAACACAGCACAGTCTTCTGTCAGGATGTCCTGAAAAGAGTTCATACTAGGAACCTCTTAACAGAGACTTATGTTGAACTATATTTGATCAAGTGACACACTAGTGTCCTTTTAGATTCCAGTTGATGACTGTGCACTACAGTGCTGGTAATATTAGCTGGCTTTAATCAGATTTTCAGTGTACAATAAAGTACATAGGCACACATAAGAACCTTTCCACATTTGAAACAGGCCATATATATCTATACATATATAAACATATGTAACATATCCATCTGTTAATAAAAATGTTCAAGTATTTACACACAATTCATTTTTGTGTTTCGTGAACAGTGTAACTCACTAAACAGTGTATTGGTAGGCCAGTAGGATATACTCTTGATTCTCTAGAAAGTGCAAGTGCTTAACTGTGTGTTAAACAGCATAGCAAACTAATATCTGAGATGCCATTCAAAATATAAGCATAGCGTCATTTACTTCCATCTCTCTAATTTAGATATCCTTGAAAACATGCATTAAACAAATGCTTACAGATAATACATACTTCTTCATTCCTTGATAATTAAGTAATGATGTAAACTGTTCAGTAAATCATAGCATTGTGAGAACCAGACAGCAAAGCCGCAGTGTCATTTGTGAGGTTTAGGACATTTAAATAAGAATTTTGCAGTATGATTTGCTCTGTCTTCTGTATTTAGGAGTGCTAGAGACCAAATCCTCTGCTACTTCTTTATTTTGCTGTTCCAGAATAGGTTAATCTTACAAGCTTAAATTCCCATTCTGTCGTGGCATGGGGTCCTTCCACATTTCCCATGAAGCTGCTTTACATATTTTACATGCCAGAAGCATGAATAACATTGGTATAAATGCTAAGGGCAGAATAAAGGATTACTCTTTTTCTATCTGTGAAAGCATCTGAATGCATACTAGAGGTTTACTAAAGTCAGCAAGAGTTAAATACATGCTGAAAAGTTAAGTTAAGCAAGAAAATATTTCTCTTTGCTGAACTGTGAGCTCTGTTGTAAAATGGAAAAATTATACTCAACCCTTTGAGAATAATTCTCTGTGGTATAATGCTTCATACTTTGAAGAAATGAGATTTAAGGTATAATTTCAGTGTGTCACAATCTCTTTCTGGGGCATGTATGTATCTTTTAAGCAAAAGCAATCCTTTTCTGATTTTAATGAGTTTACCAGTGTCTGAATTAACAAAATGAGGAAATAAGAATGAGACAATCATATTTTTAACATAACTTACTAAGAATGTTAATTTCCTCCAAATATTTCTTCTATTTCCAGATTTTTTTTTCAGTTTAAAGAAATAAAAATGTAGCCTCTTTTATGAATTTGTCATTATTTTTAATAGTCTACATTTCTATGTAGACTATGTAACTATTCCCAAAATGTTAACTATAAGTTTAAATATTCTGTATAATAGATTTTATGTACTAGATTAAAAAAAAAAATTAATAGTCTTCATATGTAAATATGTAATGTTTATCAAAATGCATTGCTTCTTGATCAGATTACTGCTTTGTTCTAAACACTAGATGATACAGATATCTGCAGGTATGTATGGGAATGTTAATGACAGTTATAAATACTATTTTTTGATCAACAGATATTTCCTGGACTGATTCTGTCAGACATTAAGCCTGCCAAAAGAATGAAGTTCAAGACAGTCTGCTATCTGCTTGTTCAGCTCATGCACTGTCGTAAGATGTTCAAAGCAGAGATCCCTTTCTCCAATGTCATGACGTGTGAGGATGACGATAAGGTAATTCATATGGACTCTTTAAGTATCGGTTTCAGGGTCACATAAAGCAGACCTGCTCTGAGTATTTGTGGGATGGCCTGGCCAGCTGCTTCATGTGTTCCTGCTGCGGCTAGAGCTATCTAATGACCACAGCAATGGGAAATACATGCAGCCATCTCACACTAAAGACAAAATTTAATTATACCAGGTCTTACATTTGGAGCTCCTCTTGAATAAACCAGCACAGGTGTCTTACATGGCTTTTATTAAGGGCTTCTTTCAAAGGAATTAGAGATTCTGAGGCTATTTATGCAATTACCAAGAGCTGCTCTTTTGCATCATGAGTCCACCACAGTCTGACACTGATAGCAGCAGATGCAAAATAAGAACATAATTTTATATCTCGAGGTGGTTCTCTAAAAAGCAAAAAAACTGCTTAGTAAACAAAACCCTTTAAGTCCCTAATAAAAATATTCAAGTCCCTAATTATCAAATACAGTTTTCTTACTTTTGAATAGCTTTTAATGCCATAACTCATGATTGTTTTATATGCTAGTAGATCCTGGTATACTATCAGAAATTTATGGAGAAAAAAAAAAACATTTGAAGACTTGACTTGCCCTTCCTATTCTCTTTGCCGGCAGGTGGCAATATTGTATATGCTGCTCTACCAGTGCTCCAAAGCAAGAAACGTGTGCATTGGAATCAGCAATTCATTTTGTATTTGACTGCTCCACTTCTATTTTTATTTTTTTAATTATTATTATTTGAATTATGTGCAGTTACTGAAGATTCAATCTTCAAATCTTACTTAAAGAATTTAAGTAATCTTACTTAAAGAATTATAACTTTTCTAGTTTGTATTTTACATGCGCATGTGTTTCTTCTGGGGGAAAAAGAGAAAATCCTGTTAGCTTCTTTAAAACACAATTTCAGTGAAGAATTTCAGAAACTCCAGATTCACTTTTGAAATAGGCCAATACAGGGACTTCGGTATGGCTTTTCAGTTGTAAATTAGTGCTTTTCTTTGAGTATTTTTAAAAAGGCAACACACATAGTCTTTGAAACATATGCAGTTCTCTACAATGATTCTAATGTGTATATATGTATAAATACTGTAGTATACACAGTAAATCCAGATATGGTTTTCCCAGGGTTCTGATGTGTTATTCTTGTTGTTGTATTATTTTGTTTTGTTTGCTTGTTTGTTTTTCATGTGAGAACATATACAGTGAAGTTCTGAAATGCTTTCTTTGTCTGAACCAGCTATTCCATATTCCAAGCTTTTGTACCTGATACACTTTTAACATGGAGTGTGATACATGTTTTTAATATTAACACACTGTGTTGCAATCCAGAGTTTCTTCAGAGCTATCAGTCCTCTAATCAGTTAAAGCAAGGTTTGTCTATAAAGACTTTAAAGTCAACACACTACTGCAGTATATATTTAATTATTTCTGAGTAATATAAATAGAATCATACAATATTCTGAGTTGGAAGGGACCCACAAGGTCCAACTCCTGGCTCCACCCAAAAATCAGACCATGTGTAGTGCTGTGACCCTGTCCTTGGGAAGACTGAGTGCCTGACCACCCTCTCAGCGAAGAACATTTTCCTAATATCCAACCTGAATTGTAAGACGTAATATCACAAGTGCAGCTCCACTTGCATAAGAGGGCACAGCTGTGGTTACGCAACCCCATGCCGTGCACAAGGCATTCCCACATACTCCCAGCCTGCCCCAGAGGCCTCCTCCGACATCTAAATAGGAGACCAGGCAGTATGCTCAGGCACTGTTCTCTGGACTGTTCACACTGCTGAAGTGCTAGCTTGCACCTTGCTCTGTTTTGAACTACCCTGTGTAGATGTCTCCAAGACAGACTTTTGGCCTGGTCCGTGGCTCTCTTTTATTTAGGATTTATAGATAAAAATATTGTCATTAACAGTCTGGGCAAACATAGATACACACATACACACCAGCCCAGGAGACAGGATTATTCTTGATCGTAGATAATACATCATATAACTTTACTGTATGAAATAATAACAGAAGAAAAAATAAGAGACTTAAGTAATTAACTGTGAGCAACACCTAATTTGACTTAGCACAGTAACTTTGACCCTATTTTAGAGTAATAGTTAACAGTGTTTATTTCATTGTTTACTCCCATTTCAAATTTTGAAGCAAAGAAGCATTTTTAAATTATTTTTATTTTTCTTAAAGAAAGCTGTTTTGCTCATCCCTATGTGCTCATCCCTGTGGTTTAAATTCAAATTATTAAAAATTCCAGCAGATATTTTTGCCTCACCCTAAGCAATTTATATGTTAACTTTTTTATCTTTATGAACAGCAAAACTGTTAATTCCTGGCAATATTCCCTGACAGCACATAGTTTCCATATAAACTTGTGGGAGAGCTGGTAGATTTTGGCCTGTTTGAAAGATGTTCTGCAACAGAACAAATTTATGGTTAGAAATATTTAGAATAGTTGTATGACTCTCAAATTAAGATTTCTGTTATGGTTAAATAAAAGCAGAGGATTGGATTTGAAAGCTCCAATCCACATATGTCCATACAGTTAATTTTCATGATGAAATAACTACTTCTTACACCACATTCAACTTCATAAGTAATAGGATCTGATAGTTTGAAGAAAAATATTTCAATTTGTTATTATATAAAATATTTTTTTATATTTCATAATTGATTAATAAACTACTTTCTATATATGGAGACAACAAAACAGGACTACAGTTGTAGTCCACTGTTTATTCAATGATGAGGATCTTACAACAACTACTTTCTGTGGAGTAAGACAGGAAAATGCCATTCCTACAGAATTACTTAAATAATGAGCACCACCTCTTTTTATCATCTGGTTTAGAAGGATTTATTTTTGTAATATATCCTTTAAAGAGTGGGCTATTAAGTATTGACTGCTGTGAAGAGAGAAATTTATAACAGCTTGCTGACAGACTCTACTGATTATAAACTGAGCCAATGGAGTCCTTTTCCCTGACCAGACTCACCATTTCCTAATGTGTTGAATACTCTTCCTGAACTCCACAGATGTTAAATAATACACATATATAATATTATGTATATATATATAATGTAATATAACATGTTATATTATATTACATTTATATTACATTATATATATTATATAATTATATATATATATTATATTATTTTTATTTTAAAAGTTCAACTTTAGTGAGCTGGGCTGTCAAAACCCATTTGGGAAGTGAGGCTTGACCCTTTTTAAGCTGAAAAGAATACTCAATACCTTATTCTTCATGCTAATTGTTCAAAATGCTAATTATTATATGACTGGGTTGTGGGTTTTTTGTTTGTTTGTTTGTTTGTTTTGCACAATTGGCCTACATCTTTATCACTCTATGTTAAAAAATTAAGAAGTTACAAGTCTGTTTTGTGAAAGCCCTAATCCTTTCAGTGTGTGCTGATACATGGACAGTCATACTAGTGCAGATCTAACCATAGTGGCTTGAATTGCAATGCCCTCAACTGAAGGTTAGCACCATTGTAGCTGAGATGCTGCTCACCATCTCTGTGAGTGTTCTAAACTCTCTCTGTGAGACACGTTGTCTAAAATTCCTTTCAGATATGCTCTGCAATAGATCTTTTGCACTGACAAGGACTTTGAGGGATCATCTTTCCTGTTATGCTATGTCAGCCTTGAAGGTATGAACCCCAGTGAGGAGCAGTTTAGCTCTGATAATTTATTAAACTGCTCCATCCAGATGTGCAAGTGGCCTAAAAGTGCATACTAAAGAGATCTTAACAAGAGAGATCTAATGCGAGTTACAAATAGGAAAATCTGAGATTTCTGATCCTCCAAAATCATATATGGTCATCATGCAAGAAGTAATGGAAAATTTTATTTCCAAATATATGTTGACACTTTGGTGGTCTTGGCCAGTAGGACTTTTCTTGTGTCATGAAGAGCATGGCTGTCACATCTTTAAGATGTGCAGGGCTCTGTGTCTTTCATTAAGATAAAACTTCTAATGATTTTGCTAGGTAAAGTGACTTTGGGATCAAACTGTTTATCTCTTCAGTGGAAAAGAAGTCTCAGGAGAGTATGTAAAGAAGATTTCTGCTGATGAGGATTGAAATCCTGGAACACAGTGGGAATATGATCATCAATTCTAAAGAGATCAGGATTTCACCTAAAGAGTTTTTTTTTTTGTAGTTGCTTTTCTTAATGAATTCCTCATACTGACTGTAAACTTGGGATAATATGAACACAGTAAATGTCAATGTTAATAAAAGTCTGTGTTTTTTTCTTAATTTCTGCTACAGAGGAGAGCTTTAAGGACAGCCTCTGAAAAACTCAGGAATCGTTCCTCTTTTTCTACCAATGTCGTATACAACACTCCTGGAACTCGAGTAAACAGATACATCAGCCGTTTGATAGAGGCCCGTCAAACTGAGTCTGAGATGGCTGACTTGAACTTCATTACCCTGAAATATAAACAAATTGAGCGTGAAAATAAAGTAAGTGTTTTTAAAATTATTTTTACTGATTTCATTGACTGTGAGCCAACTAGCATTTTTTTGCTGTTGTTTTTTTAGACAATATTTAAATTCTACTCACTATCTTTAAGTAATCTGATGGATTATCTTTTAGCTAAGAAGACCAAATTATCTTCACCTTCTATGGAAGCACTTGGAAGGGAGAAGAAAGATCAGTATCTTTCTACTCATCAAGCTTCTCATGCTGTCTCATGGTGATGTGGCTGCCTACTTATTCATTGGCTATGAATGGCATTCATGGAAGGCAGGATGCTTCCCTCTGCATATGTAGCCTGATGTGGATTGATCCAATCCATCCTATAAAACAAAGAAAAGCTTAAATCTCTGGGCAAGGTTCTGACCTCATACCAGTATAACTGTGCTGAAAGTGGTGGACTTCCTCCAGAAGCACATAAATACATATATAGGAAGAGTTATCAAAGTAGAACTGTTTGTTCCTACCTTTTATGTTTGTTTTTTTTACTTATTATTATTATTATTACTGTTTTGTTTCAAAAAATAGAAACATTTGGTTTATTTGTTTTTTTTTAAAAGCAAAAGTAATACAGTTTTGGATTAGTTTGGTGGTAACATTTAATTCATTTTTCCACTGCAAGTCACATCATAGTCTAAGATACTCTGTGAGTACTATTTGAAGATAGAAGTCTGTGTGCCCCATTGGACCCATTTTTTATTTATTTTTTAAAGTCTTGAGCTTTATCTTTGATTTCAGGTTCCCATAGTGTTTATTATTTGATTTTGTTTGCTTTTGAAGTAAGAACTTTATTTTGCATATGGCAGGTGAAGTTTACTGAAGGAAGGGAATATTTTGATTCAACTGTATGGTGTCTTTTGGGAATATTTAGAACTTTAAAATTGTCTTTCATATGTTTAGCTTTGCTCGTGTTTGTTTGTTTGTTTTTTCCTTTAAATTGCAACACAAGGTTTAAAAAATCCAAAACTTCCTGGAACTGACTTTTTGTTTGTTTGTCTGTTGTGTTTTTTTTTAATTCAATTAATGTGTTTTTCCAGGCTGCTCTGTATTTCACACTTGTATATGTTTCAAATTAGACATGAGAATAGCCATTATGACAGTAGTATGTGTATTTTATAATCTTAAACTAAATGCTGTAAACTCTGTTCCCTGAGAAAATACTGTATCTTGCAAGATGCAGTATATTATTCCTATACTAGCATCACAGGGTTAGAGTATGTGGAATCATGGCTTCAATTTCCTTTGATTTTAACTGGCGTGTGTGTATCTCTACTGAACTGCTTGCTTTCTGAGGTTATAATCACATCCTAGTCAGGAGTGTTTTTGTGTAAATTTAGTGTTACTCTAACAGATAGAACTGAATTCTAGCTTTTTATGATATAAATGAGGTTGAAATTTGGATCTTTCTGACAAAACTCTTCTGTTATAAGGACTGTAGCTGGAATCAGGGACAATAATTGCTGAAAACTGAACCTAATCTCCCAGTAGCACTTGCCTCCAGCGTACCCATCAGTATCCTATCCTGAGTGTTTGAGGTGACAACGCTCCTTGAAGGCAGTACCAAGGGGTGGAGGAAGGAGGGATTTCCTTCTCCTTCTGCTTTGAAATGACTGGCTCATTTTTGTACCAGAAGATAAACTTATGCCTGGGTCTAATGCAGATTTGACTAATTCGAGGGTGAAAACTAAACAGCTAGGCCAACAAAAAACTGAAAGAAGGCTATCAAGCAAGATCTTGCATAGACCTGCCTCATTCATTTTTTGTGAGAATTAAACAACAATTATTTGTATGTTTGCAAAGTGGGAAGAGACTTGTTCTATTTTAGTTTATAGCTCTTTCTTGCTGAGAATGGTTAATTGTGGGTGGCAGGGTTTGTATAAAATGCTCACTGTCTTCATTTCCTCCTTTTTCTAACAGTACCACCAGCTTCAGGATGAATACTTCACCAGTGCTGTAGTTCTCTCACTAATTCTAGCTGCCTTATTTGGCCTTGTCTACCTTTTAATAATACCACAGTAAGTTTCTGTCTTTTGCTATTATAATTTGAAGTTGAACATCTTCAAGCATCCTGCACAAAATCAAAACATTCCTGTCTCTGGAAATGACAATAAGCACCAAAGCCAGTAGCTGCTCAAACAGGGGATTGTCTGTTGATCTTTCCTCAGACTATCTCATCTATTTATCCAAATGACCCATGATATAGAATCATTGAATGGCTTGGGCTGGCAGGGACCTTGAAGATCATCTAGTTCCAACCCCCCTGCCATGGGCAAGGACACCTACTGCTAGACCAGATTGCCCAAAGTCGGCCTTAAACTCTTCCTGGTATGGGACATCCAAAATTTCAACGTCATTGATACCTTATTTAAAATGGTTTCTTCCCTGGTCTCTTTCGGTTTTGATGTTTTCTTTTCTTTTGTTTTGTTTTCTTTGTTTGTGGAAAGATTTATTTGGAAGTTGAAAAGACCAAGATCTGCTAAAGATTTTTAATTTAAAAGTTTTCTACACTGCAGACACAGATGTTACAGCAGCTTTTCTAAATTTGTGTTGGCTTTGAACTAGCTACTTCAAATATTGATGGAAACACTCTTACCTGAGTTGCAGTCTGGGCTGCACTAAGACAGATATAACCAAATATTGCGGGTGAGGGGAGGGGTGTTGGTACTTATTGTTAAGTGATATAATGTAGTGATTAATTCAAGTTTTGCCAGTTCTATGTAAATGCTTACTAAAGAAAAAATATTAGATGTAATTTTCAAATCTACAAGTTATAAGTAGATGTAATTGTTTCCAAGTTATAAAAAAAAAAAATAGTATTTTTTTTCTAGATGAGAATATCTAAACATTGAAAATAATCTTCACTCACTTTTACTAATTATTAGGATTTCAGTGGAAATAGAACTGGCCACAGAGTAATACTTTTGAAAATCCAATTTTGAATCCAATCTTTCATTTTCACAAATCTCTAGTCAGAACAATGCTTACTCTTATATGGTTCTATTGTTTCTAACTGAAAGTTTGAAAGTAATCTTTTTTACTTTGATAAGTCACCATATAATTTTTAATGTGATACCTGTCACCTGAAGAATTCAAAATCACTTACAAAAATCATGTAGTTTCCATACTAACAACCTCTGTTGACTGACTGGAGCACAGTTGAAAACACCTTCACCTACTTCTGAAGTAAGGCCCAGCTGCATTACATAGCAATCTAAAGCAAAGATAGACAGAGCATTAGTGTCATTGAAAGTAGAATGAGTTTCCAAGAATTGTGTACTATGGTAGTTGCTAACATTTACAAAAAGTAGGAATCACTTAAAAAACAGATAGACAGATATTCAGCTTAAGCTCTTGTATAACAGATGTGGAAACACCAGACATAACTACTGCATGCCAGGAAAATGGACTGGTTCATCACTGGGCCAGTTAGAAAAGCCTCTTACTGAACAGTCGCAAATTCTCTCTTCCAGTGTGTCTGTGAGCAGTGGCTTTAGACAGCAAAACTACAAGCTTGCCCTGGCTCTTTCCTTGCTGTGACAGTAATGGAACCATGATGAGCTAGACTAAAACTCTGGAAGTATCAGAAAATTTCTCCTTTCCACAAAACTTGGAGTTCTAAACTACTCAGTTGCCAAAAGTAGTTGTAAATATGACTAGGAATGCAAAAGCCAAGAGAAGACATGTCATGTGTTACTACGGTGGAATAGGTGATAATAATGGTGTTTGACATGTATCACAGTATTCCAAGAAGGAAGTTCAAAATCTAAAGACAATTGTTGTAAGATAGTCACTTGCTGCGTAAAAACATAAATGCAATAGGCTTGACATTTTCACAATTTCTGTGTTCATCTCAGCAAAACAGCTAAGGACACAATTATATCCCTAGTTGTGGTTGGTGGAAGAAAGTCTATGTTTCTGTTGACTTTAGCTGTTCAGTTATGGATGCACACATATAGCATAACCACTAAAAACCTTGATTATGAACCTTGCTAATATCTTATGCTGGGTTGAATTATAAACAAAAAGAAAAGCAAAAACAGCAGTGTAACCCTTTGTTACTGGTGCCAATCCAAATATCTGTCAGGGTCCCACTCAGCACTTGTTGTCTGTTGCTGCCTTGAAAAACATTGTTGCAGTCCCCTGCATCTTCTTCTTGCATATTATATCCTAAATACATCTTGCATGTTATATCCTAAATACAAGACAGTTATCTTAAAATGTAGGGGAGTCTGCTATCTATTAGTACTTGTATTTAGAATCCACATTATGACAGCATCTAGAGTTCCTTCTTGGTTCTAGATAAACATACTATACAACAGCATTTTCTCTGTTTGGGTATTGATAAATTCTTACATAAATTCTTCTATGAATATTAAATCAAAATCAAATGTTGAGATGTTTTACTACAGAATAGTGCTGTTTTTCTTCTACTGTTACAAGAAAACGTAAATTTTTCAAGATTAAGGGCAACATACATGTTGTTTTCACAAGACTAGAAAGGAGGGTATGAAGATCATTCTATGTTGCTGTTATATGGCCTTGTTCCATGGCTGGCATGGGGCCAAGCTGCACTTGAACATAAATCAAAGCACCAGCTCTGGTGGATTCATTTTTGCTAGGTTGCTCACATCTATAAAGTACTGTTCCAATAACACTGGCTTGCTGGAGGATGGAAGCTCTTGGCCTGTATCCCTCTTCTCATTTTGAAAGACCAGAAGAAGGAAGATTTAAGTCTTAATTATAAGACTTACTACAGCATCTTTGCAAAAGCTAAGATTTTTCTTACCATTTGAGAAAAAAAAAATCAAAAGAAGGGAATTGCTCTGTGTCAATAGAAGTGAGTGCTGTCCATTCTGATTTTATTTGACCTGTCCATTCTGATTTTATTTGACTTGATAAGTAACAGGTTTGACTAGCCTCTGATTTCAGAATCTTTGAGAAGGAGAGATTAGAAGGGAAAAGCACCAGGTAGCTGTTACACAGCTGTCAAGGCCAAATAATTGGGTTGCACTCTCCACTTTCCATATCATCCTGCATTAGTCTAAAATTAGGAAGCGTCTCTCCTGACACCCTGTAAGGGTGACTTTTTTAGATGATTTGGTCTCCTTGCTGTGGTCAGAGTGGGTACTATGTACAGGAATGTTTACTGATTTCTCATCCTTGAGAGAAGTGTATTTCACTGTGAGTTTTTTCCCTGCAATGGTTAGCTTTACAGTAAGGGTGAGGGAAGAGATCCTCCAGCACTCATCCAACACCATTTCAGAAGGACGCCTGTGCTGTTTGTTCTCATATCTACTACTAAGTTGGGTTGAATTACTTTTACTGTATTTTGCTTTTAGGAGTACCATAGTCCTTGTCCTCCTGGTGTTCTGCATATGCTTCCTAGTTGCTTGTATAATGTACCTACATGTCACACGAGTACAAGTAAGTGATTTAAGAATATTTTATCATTCCTTCTTTTACTGGCTATGCCTTGTTTGTCTTTTGGACTATGAAGCCATCAATGCACACTTGATAGCATCAGAGTCTGAAATCTGTGTGCTTTTCAAGCTTATTGCTAAGTAACATATTAGGCACTCCAAATCATACAAAATGTTTCACTTGAATGTGGACCTAAAGGTATCCATGAGTAATTTTTGAAGCAGTATAGCATTCAGTGCCATTAATGCTATTTATTTTTGTTTCTTTGTTTTCTTCTTTGCTACATCTTCACTGAGTACCTATCACCGTCTGAATCATTCCAGTGCCCAGATGAACGGCTGCTTTCATCTGGCATTTTCTGACAATGAAGCATGCTATTTTACCTTCCATTGCAATTGGTATCTAAATATAAAGTGCTGCTAACTTCCCCTGTGTTTTTAAAAGATTTCTTGTCAAAGCGTCAACCACTTTGATTATAACATACAATGTTTTGCACATGCAACCTTTGGCTTTTTCAAGAACTTTAGAAATTATTAATCCTCCTGCATTACATTTTCACAACAGTAATAATGAAGAAGGACATTTAGCTGTTGTAGGCAAGAATAAGATCAGCCAGATCAGAATAAGACATCTAAAGACTAATTTTCTGATGAAAGACTATTTTAGTGGTTTAAACCATTTTTAAAGACATTAATTAGGAGAAAACATACAGTTAATCAGCAGTAATTAACATACACTAATTTTTTAGTTGAAAATATGCCCTTTGGCAGGAGGAAAGAAATTGTTTTCATGGAAACATAAATAGTATGTTAGCAGAGTATCTGGTACAGAGCAGATTTTTTTATAGACCTACACATTTTTAGGGGAGTAATTTTGATGATCTCCTTTGTTTCATAAAGGCACAGTAGTCTAACATGTGTTGTTCTGTGTATGAACAGTAAACACAGATGAGTTTGTAGGAAATTGCTCCTCTTTATGCCATTTCCCTGGAACTAGCACAAACTTAAGGTTAGTTCCAGCAGTCCACAGGATTTGAACTTCAGATTCCTCTAGAGATCCAGTATTTTACAGGACCAAATCCAGTATTAGAAAAATAAAAATACATAAAAATTCTGAATAGAACAGTTTGAAATTTTGTGGAGAAGTTTTCTCTTGTATAATGAATAAAAGTTAACTAATATACTATGTATAATGAATATAGAATTATGAACTGGGCACTCTGTAAATTGGTATTCTGGCATTTATTTGCTATTTTACATTTGACAAGTGACTTGTGCATCTCACTCATAAAATCACTATAATAATGTTGAACTGTACTGGTTACCTAGTATTTAGGAGATCTGACAGTAAATCTTTAGTTAATAAAAATCCCACAAATAAAACAAAGGAAATGAAACACAAAATGCTTTATTGTGATGAAAGAGCAAATTTCAAACTGACCAAAAGTCAGAAATATAAAGCTTTTATGTGACAGTCAGAACTTTCATTCAGACATCTTACACATTACCTTTTAAAGTTTTATTTTCCTTTTTAACCTAGTAGCCTACCATGTCAACAATTATAACATATATAACACACACACACACACACAAAAAAAAAGTCTATGCAAATGGGTCAGGACCCATTGATTTTGAATCTGTGTTTTGCTTTGTCGTTATTAACCATGCAGCATTATCTTCAGACTATGGGAATTCCCAGCATTTTATTATTACTGTTTTGACCACTGTAACTGATTCCATTGCAAACTGAATTAATGATATATATATTTATATATTTATTTTATATGAAATCATTATAAAGGTATTTTATTTGTGTGAATAAAAATACAATTCTTGCCTCATATATGCATAGATTTTGGTCTAGATGGGTGGACACCTTGATGGGTAAACAAACAGTCTGGATGATCAGATTCAGAGTATAGTGGTTAACAGGTCACACTCTACCTTGAAAGCAGTAATATACCAGAATATTTTATTGATGCTGACTAATACTTAAACTGTATTCAGGTGTGACTAATTAACTCAAGCCCATCCTGTTCTTACACAAATTTACTATTTATATTACATCAAATGTTCCCCATTTATGCTTATGTGTGCTGAATCCACACTGAAGCCAACATGTACTCTCAGATCACACAGGGGTTTTATTTTTTCTGTAATCATTGTATTTCCATGTTTTGCAGCCCAAATGAAGTTGATTCATCTATAACTGTATCAGACTTTGAATTCTGTGTTCACACATACAGAGGAAATACCTCTCCATATGTAAAAGGAAGGCGAAACATTTAATTACATAATTTCTGTTGTGCCGAGGCCACAAAAGCTCCTCTGTGGGTACTATGGTGCCTGCTGGAAACTATGCTTTTGCTGTTGGTGATGAGTTGAACATCTTTAATTCAGGAATTGTGACTTTCATTCAAAAATTATGTTTTTGCTTGTTTCATTTGATCTTAAGCCAAACCCAGTCTCAGCCCACTCCTTTTAAGGGACACAGGATAGTTCCTACTCCTTAAACTTGATTCTTTCATACACTTGATTTTTGCCCCTTGAAAGGAAGGGGCAAATGGAGGAATGGAGGAAGTCCCATGGTCTGAAATAAGTATTGTGGATCCCCTAAATAATAGATGTCCCAAATGTTCTCAGTGCAAAGGGAAAAGAAGGAAAGCATCTTTTGGTGAAAACAAAGTGGATCTCTACATGTGGTGGTTTCACACCGAGGGCTATCCAAGCTCCACCAAACCAATCTTTCACTCCCTCTCCTCAAGAAAACAGGGTGAGAAAACATGATGAAAAAAAAGCTCAAGGGTTGAGATAAGAACAAAGAGATCCCTCACCAATTACTGTCACAGGCAAAACAGACTCAGCATAGGGAGAATAATGTTATTTATTGCCTATTACTAAGAAGAAACTAAAAGCAAACTAAAAACACCTTCCACTGCTATCTCTCTACCTCTATATATCTATATACCTCTAAATACCTCTGCATATCTCTACATACTCTTCTACCTCCTCCCCCTGAGCAGCACTGGTGAATGGGGAATGGGGGCTGTGGTCAGTCCATAATGCTTCATCATCTGCCACTCTATAATGGTCAGTCTCTGCCTCTGTTCCAATGTGGGGTCCTTCCCACATACAGTCCTTCCCAAACTGATCCTATATGGGCTTCTCACAGGCTGCAGTTCTTCAAGAACTGCTTCAATATGGGTCTATATCACAGAGTGAAGCCCTTCAGGAATGGATTGCTTAGGTTCCCCATGGACTTCATCTCCTGCCAGACCACCTGCTCCTGCTCCTCCATGGGCTGCAGTTCTGGCCCAAAGTCTGCTCCTGAGTGGAATCTCCAGGGGCCGCAGCTTCCTTCAGGCTGCTTACCCCTGCTGCAGCATGGGGTCCTCCATGGGCTGCAGCATGGAGATCTGCTCTGCTGTAGTACACCACAGGCAGCAGTTGGACAGCCTACTCCATCATGGGCTTCTGCAGGGTCTGCAGGGGAACTTGTACTCTGGCAACAGGCAGCAGTTGGACAGCCTACTCCATCATGGGCTTCTGCAGGGTCTGCAGGGGAACTTGTACTCTGGCAACTGAAGCAACTCCTCACCTTCTTGGTCACTGACCTTGGTGTCTGCAGGGTTGTTTTTCACTCTCTCCCATCTGCTGTTGCACAGCAGTTTGTTTGTTTGTTTGTTTGTTTTTCTCTTTCTTAAATCTGCTCTCGCAGAGGTGCAACCAATGTCACACACTGGCTCAGAGCTGGCCAGTGGTAGGTTCCTTTTGGAGCTGGCTGGAACTGGCTCTTATCTAACATGAGGCAGCTTCTGGACTCTTCTCACAGAGGCCACTACTCCTCCCCCCACATCAAATACCCTGCCACATAAGCCCAGTACGGCTGAAACAATCATAAGTACTACACCCTAACAGACTTGTTGCTTCTCTCACACTTTTTGTCACTCATTTCATGTATGCTCCACAGCAGTGAACACTTCATACTTCAGTGTTGGAATTGGGGTAAAAATGGAGATGAGCAAGAGATTCACAAGACACCATTCCACTAAACATTTTTGTTCTCTGCTGCTCTTTCTGCTCTGACAAATTCAATATTTTAAATGTGTCCTTATAATTAAAACTACCCTGGCATTTAATGTGACTATTATAGTAGAAGACACAAATAGCGCTGAAAGATTCCTTGCTACCATAGTATGTTCTCTTGAATCACTATTTGTAGCTGATAATTTACAAGGCAATATGTGTTTTGGGTATATTCCCTATGGGAAAAAAGTCAAATGCCATCACAGATTACTGTTTGCATTATGAGCAGGCAGCCTACTAACCTTTCAAAGAGTTTTAATTATAATAAGAAATAATATATCATAATAACAATTTCAAATGTATTACACCCAAATGCAATTATCATTAAAACACGTATACACAATTATAACTGCATGCTTGTTTCATAATTTACACTGCAGGAAAAATTCTCATACCACTTTGTTCACTGTAAAAAGGTTACTAAACAATAGTTAAATGTGTTTTAAAATATATTTTTAAAAATGGTTATCTATAAATCTTTTTTTCTCTTCCTTAGTGTTTTCCAGGGTGCCTGACAATACAAATTCGTACCATTTTGTGTATTTTTATTGTGATATTAATATACTCTGTGGCTCAAGGATGTGTGGTGAGTATTTAGATCAAATATTGCCTAATTTAATATTATGTTTAAGAACAACCTGTTACAGATACCATTAAACACATACCATGTTATGGTGTGGTGGACTCCTACTTTTTTGATTATTCATGCACACAGAGCATGTTTCTTCAAAATTAAAGACCTTTGCCATAATTTGAACTCTGCTGATTATATGATCCACTGAAGCTTCTCCTGTATGATATGAATTTGCTCAATACTTCAGAAAATTGAGCTTCTTTTACAGCTAGTTCTACATGGTGGACTTGAATGTCAGATGGGATTTAAATTTACACCTAAGTATTTGGCATTTAGTTGCCTTGTTGAATTCTCAGCACTCGATTTTGCCATTTTGGCTGCTAATGCTTGTGTGCACCCAAGCAAAAGAATCCACACAAAAATAGCATGCTAAACACAAATGGAAATGATGAGGAGGTAGATGTCTCAAATCCTGCCTCTCTCTGAGATTTAAGCAGTGTGTTCTAAGCAGTAGGAAAACAGTGATTTCATAATTCACAGTACTGACTGAGATGCCACATACCTTATTTTATATGTTTTTTGTTTTGTTTTTATTATTTTTTTTTAATTCACTTTTCCCTGGGCCTCCCCTGAAAAAATCAGTTTGATCCCCAATGAACTGAATAGGCAGAAGATCCCTTGTCTTGATCCAATGTCCTGAGAGGTACCAAGATTTCCTGATGTTCAGACATTTCTGGGAATTCTAAGATCAACTGTGTGAATAAAAGCACAGACATATATGAGATTCCTAATGTGCCTATAAGCCTGAAGAGATGTGTAGTGCCTGTAGGCTAGCTAGCATCTCAGCAAGACGTCCGTATATCTGACTTTTGGATTTAGAAGAATATTATGTCAGCTGGAACCTTTGTAAATCAGCCTCAATACACCTGATTGTTTGACCAAGTGAAACCATTGCCATTTTTACTGCTTACAGATGGTGAAAATGAAATGCAGAGCTCATAATAGCTAGAGCAGCCTCAAACATCAGTGGAGGAAGACAGATTAGAATTTAGTTCTGGCCTCTAAGAAGGGTCATCCAATTACAACTTACAAATGCATATAGCTTTATCCTTTATTGAAGCAGAAAGAGCCTGTAACCACTGAAATGCTTAGAAGTGTTTAATGAGTAGAAACTATTAGTTCCTGCAAAATAATGCCTCCAGAATTCTCAGCTAGCAGAGCAGCTAGGTGTTGAGATTTTACTTAGTTAAGAGCACATAATGTTTTCCTGGAAAGATTGCGCATCATGTACAAAGTTCTCAAGCAAGTCTGTGTTTTCAGATGACTGTAGTAGCCTTTTCAAGAAGGACATCAAACAAAATCACATTGAAACAATTTTTCACCTCAGTCTCTATAATTTCATAATGTTAGCCATTATGAGTTTAACTTACATTTTATCTTTCATGTCTCATCTTTCTGAATTACTACAATCCCCTGTAAAATATATAGCTTAATAACCTTTCACATTGTCAGTTATTTTACAGCATGCTATAAAATTTCATTGTGAGTGGTCAGAATGAAATAAAAGGGTCTAATAACACACTTCAAAAGAGAAGTTTAAGTACAGGGCAAGGCTTATGTGGCAGTGCCTGTTAAAATCAGTATCACACTACAGTCCCACTCTCCCTGTTTATGTTAACTCTAATCCTCTACCGTAGTAAGGGATGAATGTTGGAGTGCAGTTAAGTCTGGAGCTCTAGGGAGTTGCACTGTTTCACAGCAATTCCTCCCTTCCTTGCCTTCCTTGTATGAAAGAGATCTGTATATGACATTGCCTTTGGAAGAATCTGATTAAACTTCCTCATGTTTATCATGGGAAATGCACCAAAACTTCCCCACACCCCCCAGCCAAGAGAGGAAATAGAGCTCCTCAGATAACTGAAATGGTATGGATAAATAAAGACAAGATGTTGTATTTGAATCATATGTGATAACAAAATTAGCTCAGAGGTGGAGAAAACATATTATTCATTCTTAGCTTTTCAAACAGAGATTAAAATATATTTTATTTTATATTTAATTGATTAATTGAAATTGATAAAGCTTACATAGTTTATAAACAAACACATTTATTTCTGGGTTGTGTGCGAGAGCATTTCTAACCCAAATAACCACATACAAGGTTTACTGAAGTTCATAAGCTTTTCAGGTATATGTTGGCTTGAGAATCTCTTGGTTTTGAGCACTGAGAGGGAAACTATTCAACTAATCCCTGACTTCAATCAGTTGGCCCTGCTGGCATCTAATGAACAAAGCACGTCTCCCACCTAAAACTGAATAAAGCATTCAAGGAAAAGGAGAGAGATTTTATTATAGCAGTGAGATGGCTGGGAACTCCATATCAATTTCTTCCCAATTATAAATTAACTACTGTCAGTCCCCACAGCAGCTGTATTTCTGTTTATTTCACATTTAACTTACTTTCTTCCTTTTCCCTTCTCGTATTTTTTCTAGGTTGGCTGCATGCCTTGGGTTTGGAATACCAATTCCAGCAGTTCAATAGTTATCATTTCTCCTGGTGGAACAAATAAAACAATGAATGAACTTCCATGTGACACAGCCCACTATGCTTTCCTTTCCTGTGTAGTGGGGACTCTCACCTTGGCAATATTTCTGCGTGTATCTTCCTTGCCAAAAATGATTCTCCTGCTTTTTGTTACAATTTTGTACATAGTTATTCTGGAACTCAGTGGTTATAGAAAAGCAGTGGGGTAGGTATCCTGCAAAGTTAAAGCAATGCACATTTCGTTATAGATAGTCATTACATTTACTATTCATTTGTGAATTGTGCTCGAGCATTCAATGCTGCTTAAGGCCTTATACTCTGTAGAACATGAGAAATACTTAAGCCATCCTTTTTCCAGCAACTGTAGGATCTAGTAATACCAATCATCAGTATATAAGCTTTGGGGAACTAACAATTGTTGCTCTATTATTCTGAAGTTTTATCCTACCATACCTCAGCTGTTTATGCTGCAGTATAATTGAAATATGAAACAGAAAAAAAACTCTTAAAAACTTCACTTTCATATTTCAGCACCCCTCAACTAATTCCAGCTTTATTTAAGCTTTTGAATTTTGAGGGGTTTTGTATTTTCTAAATAAAAGTATGCACACATACTATGATAACGTATGTCATAAAGTGCTGAAGAAGTTGAATGTTGGTGTGATGCAGTCATAGTACTATCATGTAGCACCCTACAAGTATAAGCCTTTTCAGAAAAGGCTAGTACCCACAGGTCCCAAACTAAAGATTTTATATTAAAAATATAGATTATTTGCTATTAGAAAACCTAGTATAATACATTTATTTTCCTTTTATTTTTAAGGGGTGGCTCCTTTTATATGCGTGGCTATGAACCAATACTAGCTATTTTGCTGTTTTCTTGTGCTTTGGCACTGCATTCCAGACAGGTGGACTTGAAGCTACGTCTGGACTACCTCTGGGCTGTGCAGGTAAGTCATAGGATTTCTAGTACTCATGTACATGGAATTATGTCTAACTTTATGAAATTGCTTACAAGTACTTTCAGAAAAATCAGTAGAACTAAGACAGTCAAAATCTTTCATGTCTGTTGGGGTTTACAAAGAAAAGTTATTGCAACCTTCTTTCCAGAGATGTATAAATTTCACTTGTTTTGGAGAAGTGATTTTTTGTTTGTAATTGTCGTGGTTTAGCCTGGCCGGCAGCTAAACACCACGCAGCCATTTGCTCACCCTCCCCCCTCCCTCTCTGGAACGGGGGAGAGAAATGGAAAGTGAAGCCCGTGAGCTGAGATAAAGACAGTTTAATAAGACAGGAAAATAATAATAATAATAATAATAATAATAATAATAATAATAATACAATGATGATAATAGTACTACTACTAATAATATGTACAAACAAGTGATGCACAATGCAATTGCTCACCACCCGCTGCCCAGCCTAACCCCGAGCAGTCCAGCCCCCTCCTCCGACTAGCCACCCCTATATATTGTTTAGCATGACGTCAGATGGTATGGAATACCCCTTTGGCTAGTTTGGGTCACCTGTCCTGGGTCTGTCCCCTCCCAGCTCTTACTGCACCCCCAGCCTGCCTGTTGGCAGGACAGAGCAAGAAGCTGAGATGTCCTTGGCTTGGTATAAGCACTGCTCTGCAACAATTAAAACATCGGGGTGTTATCAGCACTCTTCTCATCCTAAGCCAAAACATAGCATTCTACCAGCTACTAGGAAGAAAATTAACTCTGTTCTAACTGAAACCAGGACAGTAATTGTTCTAAAACAGCATATCATTAGCGAAGTAATATATCTAAGGTACATTATGAATGCACGTTAAATTTCAAACATGGGAAAATTACTGTTACCAGTATAAACTTGAGATAAAGAAAATAAATCCATGTTTGCTTGTTTTTATTATTATTTTTTAAATAAACTTATGTAGATACCCCCCGGGGCTTTTTTTTTTTTTTTTTTGAAAATACATTTCTTAACTATCATATTCACAGGAAAAAAATATAGAAATTATATTAGCTATAAGCAGGAGTGTCAGGAAAAGTCTGCTTCCCCTCACTCCCCAGCACTCCTATGCCTACTTCCAAAGTGTGTCACACTGACCCCTGAAGGAAAGAGGAAGTTGAAGAAGATGTAAGTTTGGTTTGATGGAATTTGGAAGTTGTCATTATGATTGATCTTACACTTTTATACTCCTGTATTTCATACAGGTTACAACCTGTTCACACCTACATGCTGTTAACTATGTTAATTGTCATAGGTGATTCCCTTCTGAGAGGAACAGAGGACCCCATAAGTCAGCAAGGCCCTAACCATAGGAAGTCTGCTGCCTCCCTCGGGCCTGGGTCAGGGCCATTACCAGGACACTTCCTGGCCTGGTTTTCCCCTCCGATTATTATCCATTACTGATGATTCAGGCTGGCAGCGATGAAATCATTGAGAGAAGCCTGAAGGCTATCTAAAGGGACTTCAGGGGATTGGTGTAGTTAGTAGATAGAACAGGAGTACAGGTGGTGTTTTCATCTATCCCTTCAGTGGCAAGGAGGCATACTGACAGGACCCAGAAAACAAAGCTGATATATACATGGCTGAGAGTTTTGGGCCCTTCATTACAGAAAAGACATCAAGGCCCTGGTGTGTGTCCATGGAAGGGCTACAAAGCTGCTGAAGGGCCTGGAACACAAGTCCTGTGAGGAGCGGCTGAGGGAACTGGGGTTATTTAGTCTGGAGAAGAGGAGGCTCAGGGGAGACCTTATTGCTTTCTACAGCTACCTGAAAGGAAGTTGTGGGGAGCTGGGGGTCAGCCTCTTCTCATAAATAACTAGCAAGAGGACAAGAGGGAATGGCCTCAAGGTGCACCAGGGGATGTTCAGGTTGGAAATGAGGAGACATTTATTCTCAGAAAGAGTGGCTTTGGAACAGGTTGCCCAGGGAGCCGGTGTAGTCACTGTCCCTGAGGGTGTTTAAGGAAAGGTTGGATGTGATCCTTAGGAAGATGTTTTATTGGGCAATGCTGGTGGTAAGGATATGATTGGACCAGATGATCTTGCGGGTCTTTTCCAACCTTAATTATTCTATGATTCTACGATGCTATGATTCTATGTTGTTAAGGGAACTGTCTAAATCATTTGAGTGCTTGCTTTTACATGTAAGATCAAGACTGCAACACGTGGGTTAAACACATCCATGGCATTACTGTGCTACTTAGAATGGAGAAATCAAGAATGATTTAGCTCTATTTTCTTGTACTCATAAAGTTTTTCTACCTAGCAGTTAAGTTCTGTTGGGTGTTTTTGTTTGTCTCAATGTCCAAAACCATGCCTACCTCTGTGTTTTACTTACATATGTGAGTGTTTTTTATTTATCATTTAGTTATCATTTGAGTAAGCTTTAAACTTATCACATTCTATAATTGCTGAGGACTCCATGCTGTTTAACTGAGTCTAGAATGCATGACCACTTCATTTTATTATTTTTCTATGACCCCAGTATCTATATGTGCTGTGCCTGTCAGCCTCCAAAATTTGTTTTGGACCAAATAGTCTGTGTTTGTTGTGGTGCCAACTATAATTTCCAAGAGGAAAAAATATCCCCTGGTTTAACCTTTTTAAAGGTTAAAATTGCCTTTGAATAATAGGCAGACTCTAAACTACTAATTTTTTAACAACCATTAAGAGGAGACAAGGGAAAAAACCATCTTCAGTGATGGTTCTCCTCAGCTCCTGGACTGCAGGAGTCCTGTACATGGTTTAACAGCATTCTTGGTCATGTTTCCCTGTGGCTGAAGTATTATTTTTTCATCAAAATATTAGGCTTAACTTGGTTATCTTCTCAGTAGCAGAATTTTTAGAAAATTGTTCACATAAATGCACATGATCTTCAGAGATTTTCTTCCATTTTACAGGGCGAGCGTAGTGGTTCGTTGTGCAAACACTGAATTGCATGAACTACTAATAGAGCTGGAGATTCACATATCCCAGTTGCCAGCCAGTGCAGTGTGAAAGACTTGAGATAACATGGTGCAATATGGAGTTTAGGAAGTTCTGCTGGTGCTAGCTCATGACTGGAAGAACTTCAGACTCCAGGGCTATTCTGGAAGTTTGCATAGTTTTAGTAATCTGATTGCAGTGCTAATCCTGTAAAAAATAAATAAATAAATAAATAAATAAATAAAATCTCTGATGAATAAAACAATTAGTGGCATACAGCTGTAATAGAAAGGATTTTGTCAATATTTTTTTGATTTACTTCATCATGAACCACAAACAGACTAGTACTAACTAAATGATATTTTAAAACTGAAAGTATCCTGCAAATAATGACATTATTAAGAAGAATATATTGTTAGATTCTCAGTGATCTATGCTAATATTAGAGGAAAGCACCAAACTGTGTTTTGAGAAAAAGCAGAGAAGCAAAGCTGACTTTTAAAATTGCATTTATGAGAAAAGGTAATCTAATGCAAATGCATCTGTTATATAACAAGAACAGAAGTAATGCAGCAAGTTTTAGGTATACTACGTGAAAAACAAATGAACAAACAAAAGAAAGCACAACATTCTCTAACTGATAATGAGTCGGTAAAACATTTATATTGTACTTACTGTTCACATGTCATTGGTCATACAGGTTCTTTTTGGTTTTGTTCACTTTTTTCTGTGTCAAATTTCACTTTTCTGAATATCACAGTATTTTCAGAAACAATTATTTTATTTTATTTTTTAAACAGGCAATGGGAAGAGAATTTCGGTTTTTACATAACACCATTGAGAAACTTTATGTGCCTCATATGACAATAGCTGTAAATAGCAAATATAAGAGCATTTCCCTTATTTATGACTCTTAATCACTTTTTTATATATAAATGAATCAACAAAGCTAAAAATAAAAAATAAATACAACAAAAAGTTTATGAGGAAGCTAAAACTGACACAAATGTGTTTTTTTTTTTATCCAGGATTTGTAACAAGAGGAAAGTAAAAATAATGCTATTATGTTACTGATTGTTGCATTCTTTAGGGAATACTAGAATATCATTTACCTATCTTTTCTAATGTGTTACACCTGTAAGAAATACGCATTCTATGATTGGCAGGCAAGACTTGCCATGTGTACATACACTTTGTGTCCAAAAATCCTGTCCTGCAGACACTGTGATGGGTCTATTCTCTGTGGTTTTAGTGCCACCTTCAGGTACAAGGATCATGTTTCTGGAGCACCAGTGCCCAATTTCTTCTTAGCTGTATCCTGAAAAAGTGGATTTCCATGTGATAACTAGTCAGTTGGTGGCATTACTACTGCATTTTTATGCCTATTAAATAGCCATCTGAGCGCTCAAGTGATAAAACAGTACAGACCACTTCCTGAACAGACATGTAACGAGTTACCAGCAATGTAAATACTGTGGGATGCTGTGTGACTGTATAAAATGTGATAACTGCTTATTATATTGATGTGAAATGCCATAGTACCAATGAACATTCTAAATTTTGTCACCAGATGTGAAGAAAAAGCAAAGTTTGCTTCTAAATACTGCATCTTTTCAAATACAGTTAAAGTCTGCAAAATGACCTAGGTGCCATGAATACCAAACAGGTACAACCAAAAAGTAGCATGTTAAAAATGATATCACTCATGCCTATGGATTTTGTTTATTTTTTTTATTGTCACAATAATCTATCTTGTTTTTTGAACCAGCAGCTACTGTGTGAATATCATGGTAGCAGCTTTCCTTAATGAGCCAACAGGAACAGGAACAAATAGATGAAGATTTGGTTGCTATTTAGCTGCCTGAATACTATTTCCACCAAGAATGTAAACACCTGTGATCTGTGTTATTTTATTCTTTCTGCAGCCTCAAGTTCTCCTCCCTTTGCAATGTCTATTTTGCCTGGGAAAGGGTGATGCCTATATATCCTTTTATCTCAGCTACTCAAAGAGTAGCTTTGAGCTCAGGAGTTCATGAGTCACAAGGAGAGAAGAAAATTTTCATTTGCATTCCCCTGAAAGGCAGAAAACAGGAAGATCAAAAAAGGTCCAGAAAATATGTCATTGGTTTGCTTTTCTCCTCAGAGGGCTGTGTGAAAATCAGAACGTAGGGCTCAAAGCACCTCTCAGAACAAGGAGCAAATAATGTTGCGGAAGAGTTTAAGAAGGATTAGGCTGGAATTTGCAAACCTGGGAGTACTAAAAAGAGATTTCTATATAGTTAGTATTTTTCAGATAAAGGATCTGATTTTTAGAATTTCTTCCTTATGTGTGGCCCTCACTGGCTCCTGTGACCAAAGTCACTTAAAATAAGACACAAGAACCTTGAGTAAAATAAGACACAAGAGCTTAGCTGTGTTAACTCTTAGACACTTTCTTAATGCTGTCATTCTCATGAATTGTAGAATCTCTGTTGTGCACAGGAATTGTGTATGTATTCATGACAAATACTGTTGTAATTAAAGACAGCCGTAGAAATAATTATTTTTACATTAAAATATATATTTGTTTTTAAATTGCCTTTCGCTCTTGAGGATGTTCAAATGTAAAACAGTTTTCTCTGTTAAATCTGTTTTACCAGGTCAGTTTCTATTTTACTGCAAAGTGTCATAGATTTGCTTTAAATACTAGTGATTCTCTAGGCTTCCCTTTTTTGAAAGGTGGTTCAGATAGTGCTGTCAGTATTTCTACCTACCTAAAAAAGAAGTAATTCACCTCTAATGTCAATGTGACTTAAGGGGAATTACTAATAGCTTTTTAAGAGTGCCCATTTAAAGAGCAGAGGTCCCTGTGAGACACCAATACACAGTTGATTAAGCCCTGAAAGTAGTCATCAGCCTAGTGACTTTAGAATTAGTAAGAACTTAAAGGTAAAAAACCCCTGATGCTACTGTTCTCACTCTACTTCATAGATACTGTTTTGCTCAGTTTAATTTCAAAGTATGTTTTTGATGGTTTCAGTTAATTTTTCTTTTTTACATTTTGGAAAAGATTTTCTTTTCCTTTATCCCTACAGGCAGAAGAAGAGAGAGATGATATGGAGAGAGTCAAACTGGATAATAAACGAATTCTCTTCAATCTGTTGCCAGCACATGTTGCACAGCACTTCCTTATGTCTAATCCAAGGAATATGGTAAACCAAGATAAGGTTTAAATATATGGTAATGTTGTATAAATGTGACCATTTGCAGCTTGGGTCAACTTTCAACTGTATACTTTCAAGAAAAGCTTGGACTTATAAAATTGCATTCAAATTAAAATAAATGGGTTTGTAAATACTTGTATACAGGAATTAGATCAGGATTATTTCTTTCTCTGTTTTGTCTTCTTTCTCTGAAGAATTTTAAGAAAAAGCAGGATAAGGGAATTCTGTGTTATTCAACATCAATGCAGCTGAGTGTCTGCATGCAAATCAAAAATTTCTTTTTCAATTAAATTAGAGGATTGGAATTTATCAGAGTATTTCGTGAGCTCAGTTTGGTTCTGAGTGGTGAGGTGTGTGAATTGCCAGAAGCTTCCATTTGAACCACTCTAGTTCTGTAAATACACCATATTACCAAACTCAGCCTTTACAAGTAAAAACAGAATTTTACTCATCCAGAGAAGCTACAATAGCTTTTAACCTCAAAGTCCACAGTGATGAAGTGAACACTGGTTCAAGCAGACATTACCACGTTTTTTCTAGAGCAGCTGCAATAACTGCAGCAATTGTGGCCATAATGACCACAACACTGCTCTTCTAAATTATGAGTCTCTGTGCTTTGGAGTTTGGACCAATATATTTAAACTGCAGAACTGCAATTATACTTTCTGTTAGCTCTCTGAATTCTTAAATAGGAGCTTTACCAGGCAGAACAAGATTATATTGCTAATGCTGAATACAGGATTCTGCAACTCAGGGAAAGAGATGAAAAAGCAAGGCTGCTGGTTTTGTGCTGCAGGGTAAGACTGTCCTGTCTTCTATTTTAACCGTAAAACAGAACTGAGAAAATGCTATGGTATTTCTCACACAATAAAAGAAGTTCTAAAACTGTTCAGAGTTTCTATGAATTTTTCAGTCACTTCATCCCTACACAGGGAAAAGAGACTACATTTTGGTTGTTTTTGTTGTTTGTTTGTTTGTTTGTTTGTTTTAAATGGCTTTAATAGCTTAGGTTTTACTTTTATGCTGTGGATTTTTTTTAAGGGAAGAGATCTTGCATTTATTTATTTATATTCAATAGGACTGGCTCTCTCTCTACCCAAACTGATGACTTTTGTCCTAGCTATCCAGGCAACTGCTCTTGCTGCTTAGCAGTAGAATAAGTATCAGAATAGGTATCATAATAATGATGTCTGTTTTAGATTAAACTTTTTAAACAAAAATTATATCTGTTCATGTACTGCAGGACCTTTATTACCAGTCATATTCACAAGTGGGAGTGATGTTTGCTTCCATCCCAAATTTCAATGATTTCTACATTGAACTGGATGGCAATAATATGGGAGTGGAGTGTTTACGCCTGCTAAATGAAATTATTGCTGATTTTGATGAGGTAAGGTCTAAATGCTTTGTCTTTTGACCATATCAGTTCTACCAAACTTCTATCAACAGAGGTTTTTTGTAAAAATTCAACATATTTTGAACTGTTTAATAAAACAGTACTATATTGAGAACCAACTGGGCCTCTCTCCAAAGTGCCTGTTTTGTACATTTGAGGACATGAATCTGACTTCAAATTCCTTTACTGTAAGAAAAGTATTAAAATGCAAGTCAGTGGTATTTTCTTGTTTGTTTGTTTGCTTGTTTTTCTTTAAATGACCACAAAGAAAGCAAGCCTCAACTTACCTCAGCAAACCATAATATGGTTTAATCAAGTTGCACATTATTTGTTAACTATGGTTGCTTGTCTAAAATATTATGTAATATTTAACAGTTTTATGTTTTAAACAAAGCTTATGGACAAAGAGTATTATAAGGACATAGAAAAGATCAAGACAATTGGAAGTACATATATGGCAGCTGTGGGACTTGTACCTACTTCAGGAACTAAGGTAAGATTTTATATGACAGTCAATGTGGTGGAACTGTTCTCGTTCAGTTTTCAAAGGAACACCAGGAACACAACCAACTCAGTGTGATTACAGATAGCTTGTTTTATTTCTTTACAACAACTTAAATCTGAAATTCAAATAACATCATTAGCTTGAAAAGAAAAATTGCTATCCTAGCAACTTCTCACATGCCTGCATTTGTATTTGATTGTCTGCAAATCTGGATTCTTTGTAAAGGATCTGTGTAAAAAGCTCCTAAGTCAGAATGGTAGTATTTTAAACCCAGAATCTATTTACTAGATTTGTATGCAGCATCTGGAAAAACAGAATCCCCTGGCAGAATACCAAATATATTGTGTTCAAATTAATAACTACATTTAAAAGGCATAATGTATTAATAAACTATTAATAAAATTAATTATACAAGCAATATAATGAACACATGAAGGCAACCCATGCATTCAGATTTCCCAGAATCTCCTGAGACCTCTTCCCTATTCATAGAATCATAGTATCATAGAATGGTTTGGATTGGAAGGAAACTCAAAGATCATCTATTTCTACCCCCTTTGACCAGGTTGCTCAACACAACCTGTTGTGTTGACTTGAACACTTCCAGGGTTGGGGTATCCATGACTTCCCTGGGCAACCTGTTCCAATACCTCACCATCTTCATCATGAAGAATTTCTGCCTTATATCTAAACCTGCCCTCTTTTAGTTTAAAACTGTTACCCGTTGTCTGATCACTGTACCCCCGATAGAGTTTCTCCTCATCTTTCCTATAGGGCCCCTTTTAAATACTGAAAGGCTGCTATAAGGTCTCTCTGGAGCCTTCTCATTTCTAAACTAAATAACCACAACTTTCTCAGCCTTTCTTCATAAGAGAGGTTTTCCAGCCCTCTGATCATCTTCATGACCCTCTTCTGGACCCACTGTAACACATCTATGTCTTATCTTTGTGCCCAGAGCTGAACGCAGTACTCCATGTGGGGTACTTATGAAAGCAGAATAGATGGAGAGAATCACCTCCTTTGACCTGTTACATACAATCTTTTTGATGCAGCCCAGGATATAGTTGGCTTTCTGGGCTGCAAGCACACAGTGTGTCATCTGCATACTTGTTGACGGTGCATTCAAACCCACTGCCCATGTTGCTGACAAAGATGTTAAATAGTACTGCAAATGTTTTGCACGAGTACAGGTAGATATGCATGCCTGTTCTGATACACACGTACAAGTGTTGTAGAGATGAACTCATGCATATGGTTTAAAATTTAAAAAATAACACTGAATTAGAGGGTAAAAGCAAAATGAGGCAGGAGATGGCCTGTAAATTTTCTAAGAACAACCAACAACATTAAATGAATAAATAAGGCAACATTGAAATCAACTATTAGAATCACAGTGGAGTGTATCACAACTTACTTTCTGGTCTGCAAGGTGCTTTATTTATTTACTTATTTATTTATTTATTTTAATTTTTCCTAGAGTAGAAATCTGGACATTATAAAAAGACATTTTAAAATGTTGAGTTTATGCTGAAAATGTTTGACTCCTGGTTCCTGAGGAAGGCAGAAAATTCTTTGAATTTTGTTCCGTATGATCTCATACAAACAGGCAAAGGCATACTTTGTGTCTGGTATAAATGCTCTTTGAACTATAATCCTGAAAACACGTGTGTTATTGCTTAACTTCAGTAGCATATGTTCCAAAACCTAAACATGTTTATCTCTTGTATTTTATAGTTGCTAACTGAAGGGTCAGCTGAGTTAGTCCAGTACTAAAGGTACTGCTCTGAGCTTATCATATTAATGTATTTTAAATCACTGCAGATGGTCTTGTACAGGACCCTGGGTTTTCCTGAAATCTTGGGGCAAATTTTGATCTTTTCTGTACAGGTAGAATTTATTTAACATTCCAAACTCTCAAAAATTTAAAGATCTTTTGTGATCACAGATAATATTTTCATTTGTAACTTGGGTTTTCAATTCTTCTGTGGTATCTTCTGTGATGCAAGTGGGCAGGAATTGTTCATATCCTCTTGGCAATTTCCTGCTAGGTCTTCAGCATGCAGCCATTTATTAGAAGTATGATGATCCTGGGTAGCCTACCATGTCCAGACAATCACTGCCCTGTCCACACAGTCCCTGGACTGCCCTACAGAGCCAGATATGTCCACTGTAAGCCATACCAGACTCAAGTGCTCCTGGTCTCCCCTCTGCCAGTGGTATCCCAGCTTCATAAGAAAATCTGGTGCAGCCTCTAATTGTGTGCCATGGATTTTGTGCGAGGTTTAGGACATGAGCACAAGTTGTGTATGTGGTTAACTCTGCTCTTAACTGAAAATACTTACACACATAGGAACTCAGTACACTTATAAAGTTAAATATTTTAATCCCATATTTTGCAGGACTTTTTTTTTTTTTTTTTTTTTTTTTTTTCTGCAGCTTGACTTCAGCAGGTGCCTATAGCAAATTCACATTGCCTCTGTCAGGGTGGTTTTGCTGTGACGATTATGCTGATCTTTCTATTAACCTTTCTTCGGTTATTTAAATAAATAATTCATTGCTAGTTACATCATCAGAGCAGCACACTTACCAGGTTCTTTGTAGATCTGCACAATGTAAGTTCACTGCATGTGTGGAGTCCTTGTAAATTACATCTGTGATTTTACTAGGATCCTGACTTTGTTGTGGTTTTCAGTGCAAGTTCAAAAGAGTGTGGCAGTAATCCTTTTGAGACACATATGCCATCTATAGTAAATCCTGTATTTGTGACCTGTCATCTCTCCTGCAACCATGAGAGGCAATGCAGGAAATCAAAGTATGCATCAGGCAAGAATACATTGGAAGGAAAAGGAATGTAAAGATTAGAGATTTTTAATAAAAGCATAGACTTCTCTTTGTTCCAGACATTCAATATTCTTCACCCTCTCTGTTAGAAGTGTAGTCACCAGCCTTTTTATCTTTAAACTTAATTCTTATTCTTATATTTGTCTTTGTGAGGCTGGAAAAGAGTGGAGCTAGCTGACATTGCAAGAAACGTGTAAAGAAAACTATCCTTCCAAAAAACTGGGACTTGCCCAAGTTTTTCATTTTAATCATTTTTTGTTTATGTTTTCTCTATTTTTTTAATTTCCCAAACACATGGAGGACCACTTTCAAATTAAGCTGAGAAAAGCAAATAGCAGCCTGTTTCTCAGGTTTCTCAGGCACATTCAATTTATAAAATCTCACTATCATGTCAAAAATCCAGTAATCTCTCATCTCATGCCAGCTACCACAGCCATGTTGTGAAACACCGTACTGAAGCTAGACAGCCAATGACCCTGTATTTCTTTCACCATATCCTACCTTTAGCCGACTTTCACTTTGTAAATCTGTTCAAGAATTCATATTTATTATTCAAATAAAAGTACAACGTGAGAGCAACAATACTGAGTCAGGTCAAAGGTCCACCCTGGTAACCTATCTTTAATGTGGCTCATTAAAGTAGATACTGGGGGAAGGGTATGAGTTAGAGAGCAAACATGCAAATCTCTGTTTTCTACTTTCTAATGATATGCTGTTTAAGAAATTCTAGATCTACAGATAATATCTATTTACCAGTTCATAGCAAATGTTTCTTCCATTAATTTGTATAAGTATGTTTGAATCTAACTGAACTTTTGGAATCAACAATGTTCTCTGAAAATGAGTTCAACAGTTTAATTAGACTGTAGGTGTAAAAAGTATTTCTTTATGTTTTGTTTTGGGGGGTTCTTTTTCCTTTTCTTCCTTTTCCTTTTCCTTTTCCTTTTCCTTTTCCTTTTCCTTTTCCTTTTCCTTTTCCTTTTCCTTTTCCTTTTCCTTTTCCTTTTCCTTTTCCTTTTCCTTTTCCTTTTCCTTTTCCTTTTCCTTTTCCTTTTTCTCTTTTTATCTTGATACTTCATTATTTTATTTGATCCTTTCTGGTTCTTTTGCTGTAGTTCATTTAGGTATGTTTTATAACAAATCACTTCAGCTTGCCTGGAAAGGAAAGAAAATAGAGCTGTTCTGTATCTCGCAGGATTAAACATAACAGGAATTTTGTCAATGGGAACAACATGGACCCATGGAGCTGGGATCTAGCAAAATCCCCAAAGGGAGAAAAGGGCAGAACTGTAGCTATTAATAATCATCAGGCAAAGTAGTTTTGTAAGAAACCAGGTTATATTCTGTGAAATGCTCACAACAAACATCTGCAGCTCTCTAGCAACAGAACAACTTAACCATGGGAACTGTGCTTTCCATTCTTCCCAGAAATCAGAAAAAGAGAGGAGTGGAAAAGGAAAAAATAGGGAAGGGAAGGGAAGGGAAGGGAAGGGAAGGGAAGGGAAGGGAAGGGAAGGGAAGGGAAGGGAAGGGAAGGGAAGGGAAGGGAAGGGAAGGGAAGGGAAGGGAAGGGAAGGGAAGGGAAGGGAAGGGAAGGGAAGGGAAGGGAAGGGAAGGGAAGGGAAGGGAAGGGAAGGGAAGGGAAGGGAAGGGAAGGGAAGGGAAGGGAAGGGAAGGGAAGGGAAGGGAAGGGAAGGGAAGGGAAGGGAAGGGAAGGGAAGGGAAGGGAAGGGAAGGGAAGGGAGAAAGAATCAGTATTTGAGAAAATAGTGCATATGCTGTAATCACCATCAAAAGTTCCTTTCACGGGCAGGATAATAGGTTAAATTCCTTCCCTAAGCCATCCAACTTGGGCCTTTCATTGCTTTTCATATCGGTATTTCAGCTGCTTCTTAGTACCAAACAAATCTAATGTTTAACACCATTTTGTTTCTAGGCTAAAAAATCAATTTTTTCCCATCTGAGTGCACTGGCAGATTTTGCAATAGAGATGTTTGACGTTCTTGATGAAATCAACTATCAGTCTTACAACGACTTTGTCCTACGAGTAGGTAAGTCACATTCTACAATTATCACACAAGAGGAACAATGTTGTTTTTTAACTTTCCTTGCGCTGTCTGGAAAGGACTGCCTGCCCTGAATTCCTGAATAAAACTGAGAAGCCTTCTTGTAGAATGTGCACATCCATGTAGAAGATGAGCAGCATGAATGGTCATCACCAGTACTAAAGAATTAGACCTGTGTCCAATTCCAGTGTCTAAGTCTATGCGCACCTAAAAGGAAACGGCACTAATATTTTTATACAATATTATTACTGTATCTAATATTGTGTCTTACATTGCTTTACATTGCTTAACAGGTGCAAACTAATTCCAGCTGTATTTAACTGTTAGGTACTCCAGCATCTGCATAGACATTGTTGGCATTAAAAGTGTGGTGGGAACTTTTCATAAAAATCATAAAATATCCTGAGTTGGAAGAGATCCACAAGAATCACGAAGTTCAACTCTTGTCTCCACACAGTACCTCCCAAAAATCAAACCATATGTCTGAAAATGTTGTCCAAATGCTCCTTGAACTCCAGCAGGCTTGGTGCCCTGACCACTTCCCTGGGGAGCATGTTCCAGTGCCCTACCAACCTCTTGGTGAAGGCTCTTTTCCTAATATGCAATCTGAACCTCCTCTGACGCAATTGCATGCCATTCCCTTGATGATTCTCCCACTTGATTCTCCCACTAATGAGAAGAGATCAGCACCTCCCCCTCCAAATCACCTCAAACAGTCCTTTCTGCCAGGACACAGTTTGAACAAAAATTCTTAATTTATTTCATGGATGGAAGTTTTGAAACAGAAACTTGACCACATTTATAGTCCAGGATTTATAGCAGTAATAGAGATTCAGTGGATGATCTATACATATTTGAATATGTAGATATCTTGTATATATATATATATAGAGAGAGAGAGATTTAATTTTATTAAAATATAAATCAAAACAACTTGCATCTTGATATTTTTCAGTGCACAGGGGAGCTTTTCTCCAGAATTCTAGGCTTTGGTGTACAGTTTCAGAAGTTCTACCTTTGCTTTTTTTTTTTTTTTATGCTGTTATTACACTTTTTTTTTTGCCAGTCTTCACACCTGTCTTGGTGAATAAGTGCTGTTTAATCCAACAAATAAAATTCTCTGGTCTTCACAGCAAGGTCCTTCCCATGGAATCCTTTATATGCTATTTCAAGCCTTACCTCTGTGAGTACATTTTCCCAGCCTGCTTAAGGAGCAAGATTTTCTCTTCCCTTCCTTCCTCCTGTCTCACTGCTCTCCAATGAAAACCAGCTAGACAAGGGGAAAAGTGAGGCTGCTAACAGCAGGATAGTAGGAAAGACCAAAGACAACAAGGATGGCAGCAGCAGACTTATACATCTTTGACCTTCTGTATATCCTGATAATCAGAAGTCTGAAATTCTTTTTGAACCATGTTACAACTGTTTTTTCCAGGTTCAGAAAGGGGTAGAAGACAAATATTTAAACCCCATTCTGCTGTATAACTTGCCTGGGAAAGACTTTGCATAGAACATTATGGAGGATTTCACATTTACAGTTCCTAAAGGGCACTCAGAGAAAAGAACATCCCATTTTTTTCTTTCAAACAAGTGTCAAAATCTGTCAGAAATGTAGAAGGAAGCCCAGTGTTTTCCTGAAAAAGATGCTTGAGCTGTTTTCACATACTTTCTTCTTACAACCTGTTCTGAGTTGTCCTGAGTTTTCTAGTAGTGATAACCACTATGACATGCTTCTCTTACCCCATTCATTGTGCTTTCAAGGCCACTATTTCTGTTCAGCTTGGAAAATCCCCCACTAGAAAGGCTTTGTATGAACAGCCACAGTGGAAGTCATAGCAAACAATTAAAGGTCTTTAAAAATTTTTCTTGAATATTTCCACAGACAAATTGTGTAGTACCACTACTTTTCTTCTTTTCTTAAAAATAATTTAAAAAAATAAAATCAACAAATGGGCTAATTTTTTATATTGTTTATCATACTGCATTTCCAATTAGATATCTATGTATATGTCTTTGTTTTGTATCTAAAACTCTTCCAAATTCGAAAGTCCAGTTAGTGTTAACATACATTGTGTTCTATGACCAATACAATTCCAGGACACTTGTGATAAGTCTGTTTTATAAGATTTATGTTTTCCTTCAATAATATGCTGTAGTGTTTGAAACAACTGAAAAAACAAACTCATTATTGTTCTGATTTTAGGTATTAACGTTGGGCCTGTAGTGGCTGGAGTCATTGGAGCCAGAAGACCACAGTATGATATCTGGGGAAACACTGTAAATGTTGCCAGCCGGATGGATAGTACTGGAGTGCAAGGGAAAATTCAGGTGACTGCATTCTAAGATAATTTTACAAACTTTATATAACTGCTGTTTTATATGTGTTTACATTTTTAAGACTCCTTAGAAATGCAGCCTCACTTGATTTTGTGTTTTTTGTTTGTTTGTTTTGTTTTGTTTTCTGAATAAAGCAAAATTCTCCAGATGAATCAGGAAACAGATATGTAGTTGTTTTCCATGATATGCTTCATTACTTCATAAAATCCAGATAAATTGTTTCCCATCAGAAGAAACAGGGTTCTCTGCTGCATTGCACTCAGCTGGAGGCAAGCCCAGGAATGCCAACACTGCATGGGGCACCCAGTGTGCTGTAGGAATTTTGCCTGAATAAGGACTACAAGGAAGGGATCTGTGTCCATTTGCATCCTGCTGCATTTTATATGGCTTTAAAAATTCCTCAAATCCTTTGGATTGGAGATGCTACACAGGCAGAATATTGTTTTTCTACTAGAGCTTGGCTAGAAGCAATGCTGCACATCTCAAAATCTCAACGAACTCTTTATCCAAAATACCTGTTTAGTCTCCAGGGATCAAAAGGCCTTTTGGAGTAACTTACCATCAGTAGAACTGATACAGCTTAGAAAAGTGGAGAATTTGGCTACATACTTCTGACAGACAGAGCTTAATTTGGCTGTGTAATTATTCATCTTGAGACCAGAATTTCTGCTTCTGAGATTCCAGTTTGGTCAGTGATTTTAAATTCCTTAAGAAAGCTTTTAGTGAGCCCAAGAGCAGCAGTACATGTTAATTCATTCTGCTTATGGGTACTTCACAACAGATAAGTAAAATAGGGAGGGGTTGGCAGTTTTAGGATTGACCTTATATGAACAGAAAAAAAAAATGAAAAGCTAATATTTTTTTCTTTTTTTGTTTCTTCTTTTCCCTCTCTTCAGGTTACAGAAGAAGTTCAGCGGATATTAAAGAGGTGCAGTTATGAATTTGTGTGCAGGGGTAAAGTCAGTGTAAAGGGAAAAGGTGAAATGTTGACCTATTTCCTGGAAGGAAAGGCCAATGGAAATAATCCACAAACACGATCTTTAAACTTAGAGCGGAAAATATACCCTTATGGAAAATCAAACATTCAAACAAAACTGGGTACCAGCTGTCCATCAGTGTCCTCAGTTGCTAGCTTTACCGTAAATGCTGGGCTTGGAGCAGTTCAAGCATCTGCCACTCATACAAATCAAACACTGCATTATCTTCCCTCTGTGCCGGCTGTGAAGGAGGCGTAGAGCAAAGGAGATTTGGTTGTGCCATTTGCAGTGAACTTGGAAAGCAATGGTTCCCTGAATTTTTACCAAGAGATCAGAGGTCATATAGGCCATGGCATTAACCAAGGACCACTACAACCCAACCAAAGAGAACTTGGGAACTGTGTAATGAACTCTTGGGATGGAATATATAAGGGCTAGCAATTCTGTTAGAAAAGTCAAAACCTGATTTTCTGGAAATAAGGAATATTTTCTTGACATTTTTAATGGGTAAATGGAAAAAAATGAGATAAACGTGCAAGCAATTATTTATGAGTGTGTGTGTATATATATGTTTTAATTTATATATGCACATATACAAACACTCCTACGTAGAATTAATATAGTTATATATATATATAAAAAAAAAAAGAAAAACGTTAAAATATGTATTTATTTACACATCCACCTACAATGACATAGCAAAGAGATTTCTCTTTCTGTCATAGCCAGCATTGTTGGGTCTGGGATTAGAAAAGCTGCATTTAATTGTGGAGTGTGTGGCAGATGAAGGTTCTCTTGGGCTACAGCAAGAATTAGAAAAACCGTGCTCCCAATGCATGAGTTAAAGCAATGAGAAGTGTTCATTGCACTGTCAGTGGCAGATTAACAAAGGCTAGATTCAGGTAATTGCTAAACCTTATGTATTTTTCAAGCTCTACTTGCATGCTCCAAAACTTTGAAGAAATTCCAAGTCAAACAATAACACTAGGTTGTAAAATAGATAAACAACAGAACTTTAATTTTGGCAGAAGAGCAATACGTTTTCTTTTTACATTGGAAAAAAAAATCCATTGGAGAAAAAAAAAAAAAAAAGGTGTTAGAGTTTAAAAAGTTGCTAATTCCTCAGAGGTCATCAGATTCTGTGTGAGACAGAGGAGCCACCCCCCAAATAGAGCAATACACTTCAGCAATATAGAAACATTCCTTTATGTATATTGCTGATTTTATCGAAGAGCAGAAGGATGGTATTATAAATTGGATGGCTTTTGTAAACAGCATAGGTCATGTAACTCGGTTCCAGGGCTTAGCTATACCTTTCTAAGCTGCTCAAAGAATATTCCTGTACTTCAGACAAACATGCTGTTGCTAGCTTTGTGCTGTTTGTATATTTGCCAGGTCTTATGTCTTAATTGATTTCTAAATTAATGCCATAGTTGTTGTTTTTTTATATCTTGATTCTATCCAGGCTCACTCCTCAAAGCTGTACATTTATAGAAAGCTATAATTCTGAGAAACAAGCACAGTCAAACTTTGCCTAACTGAGGAGCACACTGGTAAACATACCATGAAAGTGAAGGCTACTCTTAACCTGCATAAAAGGGAATATGTTGTGACTTCTTTTTCCTTTAATAGAGCCCACATCCTATCATAAATCGTTTCATTTTGAAACACCAGTCTAGATGTGAAATGCATTGCGTAGGAGGGGGTAGTCTAGAGTTACCTGGCTGTGGATGACTGGTGACATGCTCCATGAACAGCTGCCATAATGGGGATGCACAATCTAACCAGGCTCACTGCTTTCCAAAAGAGAAGCAAAGCTTCAAATTGTCAAAAAACATGCAAAGCTTCATTTTAGTTAAAAAAAAAAAAAAAAAAAAACTGCAGAAGTTGTCAAGATTGTACATTAGGAAACATATATAGTATATTCCACATTTCCTATTTTGTTACTGATTTCAGTGGAAAGAGGATACTGAATGTGGTTCTTCTACAATCAGCATATGGACAAATTTTGTGTAGACATGTACAAATAGTTAAAGAAAATCTGCAGGAGTTTCTGTTCCCTGTGTAGCTGTGGGACTCCACTGGTTTTCAGCAAGGTTTTACCTGGTATCCTGTCAGCTAGGTGCTTGATTACAAAGATAGCACAAATACTGTTGTGATTAAAACAACTATAAGAAATGTAAATTGTTTCCTAACTGTTGGGTGTATACACTCTGTCTGACCTGTGAAAAGTCAATGCATTTCTTTATATTCCTAACAGCTATCCAGTTCACAGGTATTATTTTAGAATTACATAATTCTGTTTTGGCGCCATTCAAAGCCATTTAAATAAATACACATAGAGAACACAAACTTAAAAGAATAAATATTTACAAAATTAAACTGAGTAAAAGGTATCCCTGCAAAGTGCACTGCATATTTTAAGTTTTCTAATAGGTTTATAAGAATTAAATCACAATGCAATTAAGTGACATATTTAACCTAAATGGAAACTATTGCGTCCAGTAGCATTAATCACTCAGTTTCACTCCCAAAGAGACCAAGCCACACAATATTTGTAGCAGTGGACTTGATACAATTTCACTGATAGTAATGAAACTTTTTTTCACATGTCCTGTTACTACAAAGCCGCTTCAGATCATAGTGTAGTACATAACCACATAGACCAAATATAAACATTTATCCACTTTCAAACCTTAAAATGGAAGTATTTATATCTTACTTTTTTTTTAAACAGGTCCAAAATATAATCATATTGCCATTGTTTCTTTTGTCATTAAATTAACAGTGAGCAGAAATGAATTGCTCCCTGTGCTGATATTCTGGGGACTGTTCTTATTCCCAGACTCTTTTCCAGCCTATTCATGGAGTAATGTCAGTGGAAAATCACGTAGCAAAGAAGATCTTGTAGCAAAGGTTCTCCATTACCTTGGGCAAAGGTTTTTTAAGCCTGATCCTCTTCTCCAACAAATGAATGAGGCAAGTGTCTTTTGTAAGAATATTTTTCATGTCGAATGGAAAGGACCAGATAGGTGCTCTCCATTGGCTAGCTACCTGTGGGATCCTTTTGCCTCTGGAGCAAGGTGAGTGCACCAGGATGTCTTTTTGGCACTACAGCTAGTCCAGTTTGTGTGTGCTATCTTAAGCTATCAGTGATGGTGTATTTGAAGTCAGTTTCCAGACTTTCTCCTCATCCTAACATTAATGTTTTTGTTGTGGTTGTTATTGATTTATCTTTCTTTTAATGGGAAAAACTGTATTTTTTCCTACTACTCATGAAAAAAGTTCAGCCAAGTCACAAATGAGTAAAAAGCCATATGAAAACGATAGGCAGTATTAATCAGACATTCCAGCAGGCAAACATCCATTTAAATCATGATATAATGAAGCTGTGCTCTTACCTTTATGCTTTCCCTTTTTTTTTGTTCATATAATTTTCCCCCTTTTCCTTTTCTTGTGTACATTTGTTTTATTTCAGATCTTGTATAACAGCTTTAAATGATAGCTATAATGTCTCTGTTCTTATCTAGTAGTAAGATTTCTGATAACCCCACAAATGGATATTTTCTGCCAAATTAGAGAAGTCTGTCGTAACTTCTTTTATTGGCTGAAGATCACATGTGGCCAACTCTAATATCTTTACAAACAGTTCTGAGGGATTTGATTTGGACTTACTTTAACAGGTGCAATTGCATTTCCTATCTTGCATTTATTAATTTCCTGGTCAAGTTTTGAAACTGTTGACTAGGTGACCTTGCTGTAGCCCCAGCAAGGAGTCAGTTCTGCTGCACAGTACCCAAAAGTCCCTAACTTTTAACTGAGGGTAGTGACATGGTGTATTGTAGGTAGAATAGCATCCTGCACTTCTGCAGCTCTTAGCTTGAAATAATTAACAGATATGAGCCCTACAACAATGTGATGCCATTTTGGCATGTTAATGTGTGTCAATAGTAAGCACAATTTTTCACATCAGTTTGCACGTTTTCTCTTTAAGATAATAGTAATAGTTAAAGTTTTGTTCTTTATATAAGGAAATAAGTATCAGAGATGTTCAAACTTACTTCACTGTTTTGGGAGCTAATTTCAAAGTGTTCCTGTGCTACCTTTATCTTTAAATGATTTTTTAATTACTATTCTCTGCTGAGATTACAAATTAGCATTCAGATGAATTCCTGGCTAGATATTTCCAAACATTTTCCATTCACATTGAGTAGAAACCTGTTTTATCCAGCCTGTAAAATGCATTGTTATTTGTAGATGCTTCTAAATGTAACTAGTTGCACTCTTGTTTTCACTAAAACACATACAAATTATCCATTGCTTTCTCTAGGTGAGACTGAGAGTAAAAAGCTTCAGCTCACAGGGCTGAATCTGCATCACTTATGGGCCCACAAGGCCTGCAGAAATCACCAGGGATTTAGCATGATTACAAAGGTCAGGAGTTGAACTTCTGTAGGCCAAGTTTTGCTTTGGGTTACAGTGATGTCTCACTCTGGTATTGAACCGACGTCACTATTTTACAGCACTGTAACAGAGTAGATTATAAAAGTCTCTTTCATATTTTTGCCCATAATTTGTCTGTAAGGCAAAAGAAAGTTCTTGGGAGCCACTGTTTGAAAGGAAACAGTATATGACCTGTGCCATTTCAGTGCTTTGAGAAATCCAAATACAATAGTAACTAGCTAGAATCATTTTCATGTGTTGAATAAATACCTGCTTGTAGCAGAATCAAAGTATTTTCTCTGCATCAGCAAGTCCAGATTCTGTATGTGTTCTGCCCAGGCAGGATGACTATTTAGCCATAATGTTCTTTCAAGTTAGAGTTTTGTATTACAGTGAAAACCAACATTTTTTTTAATTTGTGATAAACCTGTATTATAATGCCTTATTTATTTTTAATCTTGTACAGTGTTAAAAAACAACAGAAAACATTGGCCTTTCATGTACTATTCACTTTAAAAGATGTATTGTGTGAAATTTTGTAAATAGTTTTAGCTTTGACAGGTAATTGCATGTACACTTGTATAAAAAGAGGCAAAAAGGCACACTTTTAACAAATTTTTGTAACAGACATTTTACATGTGCATGGAGACTATAAATCCTTTGGAAATTGATGTCCTTTTGGTTTTCCTTGCAATATACTGCATGCCACTCATGCCTGACTTCAGTAAAAAAAAAAAAAAAAAAAAAAAAAAATTTAAAAAGTACAAAACAGTATGTTTTACTAAATATTTTTTACATATCACTTCTGGCACAAAGTTAAATCCACTAGTTGCATGTGTGTTCAGCAAAGCAAAATCTAAATGCAAACAGCAAAATAAGAAGAAAAATAATTTAATGATTGTGATCTGCCAACCTCAGTGTTCCAAGTTCCATAATACAGTATATGAAATGTGTTATCAACATCTATGCTGTTTTTATGAGGTACCTTCTGGTCATTAGAAGCAATAAACTCTACTTACTGTAATACAAACACCAAGCAGATATTCTAGTTCATAATGATGTAATATCTGACATTCAGTGGGTACTCTGTGATACTGCATTTGATGTAGTATTGTCATCATGCAGGACCAAGTGTCATATACATTATTGCTGTATGCAGGTGCAACACTATGGAAGGTAAAGGGGGTGAACTGGCCCATTGATGTTACCCAGAATAAATTTCTAATGTGGTATTAAGTTATTGTATGTGGAAAGTACACAATGTGAATAGATTATTTTACTAGATACATACATATGTATATATATGTATGTATATATATAAATTCATTTTGTTGCCTTATTTTTGTTAAAAATGTTTTTAGCCATTTTCCAAAAACCTTCTATTGCTAAGCATAAACTATTGAACAGAACTATTAGGAGAAGGTTCACCAGGTATTCTGGCTTTGAGCTGCCTGTGTTCTCCTGTGCTGATGCAACTCCTGCTCCTACTGAAGCCATGCTTACAGGGATGCACCACTTATATATTACAGCCTGGCTCACAGTTTGAGCCCCCTGTCTGGTAGTAGCATAAGATCAATAAATCAGTAACCAGTCCTCTTAAATGATTTTTCCATATTGCTGCTAAACCAAACTTTAAATTTTGGAAATATTTGGCATGCACCATTTTTAAAGTTTTTATATTCATGATACTACAATTAGGAACTACTTGAATTACTTACAAAAGTGCTGTATGATAAATCAGGAGTATTGTAGGAGCATAACACTGAGGTTGGTGGCAGAGGAAAAGGGGGATGGACTCTGAATACTTTCTATTATGGATTAACAAGGACTTCTTGTATTTTACAGCTAGTTTTATAATAGGACTTAGGAATCTGTTGGTTTGTTTGATTAATCAAGTGATTGTGGGATTAACTAGGCAGTACACTTCCTGCAAGCAATTCTGTCATCAGATTGTAGATTATCTCATTCCAGATTATCATATCCCAGTTTGTATGTAAGAACAACTACCTTGTATTGATGATTGGCTTCATACAGCAGTTAAGGGTTTCTAACAGTCATAAACTAACTCATCTCAAATTCAGTGGATTTTACATCTCAGTGTAGCATAACGGTTGTGACTAATGACAATCTGGACTCTGCTTCTCTACCCCAACCCTGTTTATGATTGGCTTTTTCCATAACTCCATATAGGCTTTTATTTATTTATTTATTTATTTATTTATTTATTTATTCTTCTTCATTCTTCTTAATGCCATCTCTCACAGAGTTTTCAGGCCACTCACTTCTGAGCAAAATTAAATAATGAATAAATAAGTAAATCTAAATAAATAGAAAAACAAGTAAAGGTTAGGTGGGGCCTGCCTATCACTCTTTAATTATGCTTCAAAATGTCAAACTGCTTGGGCCACCTGGGGCGATCTGTAATCTGACAAATTCAAGGGCATAAAGAGGGAAAGAAAAAAAAAAAAAAAACAACAAAGAGTTAGCAGGTGTCTGTTCACATTCACAAAATTATTCAAGATCTCTTGCTGAACTGCTTTAAAAATTCCAGACAAAATCATTAGAAATAGTTGGTTGTTACCTTTTATGCCTATTTTCTGATCATGAGGAAGCACTTTGAAATCTGAATTAGCATTGGTTAATATCCATAGCCAATGTGCTGAAGGGACTAGTTTTTACTTGTGCCTTACTACATGCTAGAGGATCTGCTTCTTTATACTGGGATTCCCTGTTTTATGTCTATTGTGGCATCAGACATGTCACACCAGCATAAGACTGCAGGAACAAACAGTGCTGTGCATCACTGTGAACCTTTTTTATTACTTTCTTTCCTACTTTGGTTTACTACCAGCACAGCTATGCCAGTGCAAGGAGTGATCCAAGTCTTCATAAATGAAGGCCATAGACAGGTATATGTGGGTCCAAGTTAAATAAAGAAAAGATTTTCTAGAAAGCTCAGTGTACACACTGAGCTGAGTTTTGCAGGATATCTGGCCAGATAGCTTGGAGCTCCTTTGAAAAATCTGGCTGCCCTCCTCTTCAGAACACGCTTGTACAACGTGCTGATTATATATATTCAGTACACTTACCTACAGCATGTATCTGCACTGCCACATTTCCTAGTTTAACAGTCCTCATTGCGGGCAAGGCTGAAGTGTATTTTAATTACCAAGATTCTGTACACTATTGTGTCTTACTGTTTAAGTGCCTGATCTGCTACTTTGATCCCAGACCTGTCAATTATGATCTCTGTTATGACAATTTTGAGTTGGCACATTGAAGTCCTTTAGGTGATTTCTCACTTCTTTTACTCTTTAGTGTGCATGGGTGCAAAGGTTGTCTATTCTTACATTTCAAATGCCACTCAAGTGATATATCAAGCATTTTCAATGAAATGTACATGAAAATGAACTACTCGTGCCATCACAACATTGTTTAGTGATAATTGCATTTCTAAAGAATTACGATATATAGCCTTTCTCCTTTTATTTTATAGTGATATTATTGTACTTCAATTAAGAAAAAAGAAGTAAAGTGCTTTTGTGAGTTGCTCCATTTACATTTACATATTAGTGTTCAAATTTGGACTTACACAAAGCAAGTTTCTGTTTTGTGTTCAAGTACCTGATTATTACACAGAGGTAGATTTGGACAACATTATGGAATACATTAAAAACTAAAGTAAGGCTCTAAGACTTTACACTCAGAAAAGCAGTGTCCAAGAGCAGTTACTGTTTCTGGAGTAATTTAATCCAATTCAGAGAATTCTAGAACTTCATAATTTCAGCAGTTTCAGCTAAATTTGACCCATCTCTCAAAATCCCTGCCACTAAAACCCATACTGCAATTAACAACATCTGTCCAGGTTTTATTGTATTGATTAGTCCTTGTACTTTGCTGTCAAGAGGTGAATTTTAGCCCTACTGGTACATGTCCATAGTTTCTGCTTGCAAATGAAGTATTTTTCTGATTTGTTAATTGGAAAGATTAACAAATGTATGTTTCCTTCTTTTTATAATTAAATATCCAGTAGCCTAAGGCAGGAAGCAAAAACAGACATGAAGCATGTATTCTACAATCAATATTGTCCTGCCTACACATGAAGACACAGTGTCCATTGTAGGCTTATCTATAATTTTAGGCATCCTAGAAATACTTAAACAGAATAAATGCCATAGCAGTAAGACTAAAAGAAGTTGGGCAAGCCTGCCTGCCTAACACCACACAGTTCTTAGTTCTTTGGAAGTAAAAAAAAAAAAAAAAAAAAAAAAAAAAAAAAAGACTAAAAGACTTCCAGCCTTCCAGCTCATAAACACTGCACCACTTGTTAAGAAAGTGTATGTCATCAGTTTGACCCTCCTGCACTTAACTGACCCTCAGTTGTTCACCTCCATCACATTTTTATTGCAGTTGTTTACTGCTTTTTTTCTTCTGTATGTCCTCCATCACATGGTTGCCAACCTTTTTCTTTTTTAAAAAAGTGTTTTCAAATAGGTGTTAAAGGGAATAGAAAGAGCTTTGACAAAATATTGATAGGAAGTGGCTGCACATGACCGTAAACCCAAGATAAATGAACCCTGCGGTGGGAATGCAGACTCCAGCAACTGGCAGCACTCTGAAAAGTAAGGCTGAATCCTGCCAGCTGCAGAGACACGGTTAAACAGGAGTGTGGTAGCCTGATTCATGCTGTCATGTTTAAAAAATAAGTGCAAACCCATTTCAAGGGTGGTTGTGTAGTCTGTGTGTAGAGTTATTACTCTATTAAAAAAAAAAAAAAATGAAGAGTAAAGCAAGATACAGTTTGGGGGGTTTATGAGGTTGGTTGGATTTAGGTATTCAGTAAGAAAACCACGCCACAGGAATCTTACCAGCTGCTTTAGCTGCATATGTTAGCAGCAAATTCTGCATTGTTTGCAAACTAACTTGAATATTCTGTTTAGACTTTTGGGGGGAAGTCATTTGCATCAGGTAGAGATATTCCATTCCTCAAAAGGAAAATCAAATGTACTGTTTTCTTTATTTGATTGGCATACAAGGTTTCCGAAGATCTTTTAGTCTGATTTACAGCCCAGTACAGCTAATGCTTATATTAACTTCAATGATTGTTGAATTGCTAGATCAGGCCTTAATTTAAGGTCTGTTCCTCTCCCACTGATGTCAAATGTGTTGTTGCCAGTGACTTCAAAGGGACCAGGAGGAGGCCTTTTGTATCATAACAGAAATATCTATGTAGGTAAATAAAACAAATAGTCATAGCTTTAAGAAATGAATTCGTAAGTCAAGATGACATTTTTCCAACTGTTTTAGCCCACTGATACCTATACATATTTTTTGTAACTATATAACTATACACTATATATATATATATGTATGTATATACATAGTACAATACAATAACTTAACACTGGGTAACTTATAATGATAGATTTGCATTAATAATACGGGTCTTTTTATGTAAATAGAATATTGTAGAGTATCTTCCAGTCTTTTTCAGGATTGTTAAATTGAGAAAAGCAATTGAATATTTGTCCTATTTTTATGTTAAAAAGTGAATGGACTGAAATGTTAAATGTGAATGTAAATTTCTTATTGCAACTTTTATACTGAGTGTTTGCACTATTATAATTTCTGAAATCCAATTAAAAATAAAGGAAAAAAAATCTGCTTGAATAAACAACTGTTTGGGATTGCTGTTTGTTTGACTGTTTTTGTGTAGTTGAATTCTTTTTTTTCTATATGAAGCTGCCCTTCAAAAGGTCCAAAATACTGCTTCTCCATTTCCAAGCTAAGAACATACATCTAGCAATCCTTTAATTTTACTTTTATAGTTGCCTTGTGCTAAAGAACCTTATGGGACCAATCCAGCTCCATTGCAATCATGTTTACTTTCTGCATTTATCACAGTGAAAGCTAGCTTGAACCAATTGCTCCATCCACTGTACAAGCAGAGCAAAGTAAACATGCACAAATACTGGCAAAATATTGGCCATAGAGACCAGAAGAAGGGGAGACCAGAAGCTCATCTCTCTTTCTCCCTTTCCCCAAGCCAGCAAGAATTCACCAATTTGGGCCGATTATGTGGATGCAGTAGGTGGTTTATATTGAGAAAACTGTGCAAGATACAGAACAGGCCAAAGTGCAGAATTATATATGCTAGCTTAAAACTGATTTGAAAACTGATAAAGTTGCGTCAGGTAACATGTCTCTTAAGAGACGCTGTAGGCTTGGGCACAGAACCAAAGTAATTTGATTGTACCACTGCCAAATCACAGTGGACTGCCATCTGGCCAGCAAAAGCAGAGGCGCTCAGGTCTATCATGCCTGTCTATGTAGATATGCTCTGAGATAACTTCGAAATGTAGAGTCCTTTGCGATGAAAAACAGCCTGGGTTCAGAAGTAAGATTTTGTTGTTGTTTTTGTTTTTGTTTTGTTTTCCAAATGCTAGACTAAGGCTTCCCAGCCACTTCCCTTGCAGGTTAGAGAGCTCAGTACAGAATTACTGATGACAGTGAGTGTGCTGAAACAGTTTTTGGTCTGCCCTTACACTAATAAAAGGAATTGTCTGAGGCCTTACATAGCTATTTCTTATTTTCCTCTTCCTCTCTGAAAGAGAAGAAACCATATCTTCATAAGTTTCAATCAGAATAGCTCTAAAGTCAAAAGGATGCAGATAAACTGAAAATCTGGCATTCACCTTTAATTGGAGCTGTTATGTTGCACTGGTATTTAATGTATTTTTCTTAATATTAAGAAGTTTGACCCTCACTGTGTTATTTTTGGTGGTGTTATGCATATAACACATATATACATATTGTATATAAAATATGTACACACACACATATGTTAATGCAATAGTTAACACACATTCTGGATTAATGACCCAGCTCAGGTACACTGAAATATTTTTTCTGTCATGCCCATTACACAGCTGAATCACTTCAGAGGCATAATCACACAGTGTGAAAATTTGTATTGCTTCAGTAATGAGGTAGTATCAGCAGTGGGTTGCTTATACCCTCTGGTAATATTTTTGGACAAGAACAGCAGTTCAATTCCTGGGTGCTTTATTTTACAGAAATGCAGTATCTGGAATTTCTTGTTCAGGGTCTGCATTTCTATAGCATAAACCACCCAGGACTAGAACTGGTATTCTTTTCCAAAAATGTTACCAGAGGATATTGTCAATTTAAAAAAGAGGGAAGGGAAGAACGGAAAATGAGAACACAGTGTACATCATCCAGGCATTATTGGTGCAATGCCATTATATCTATGTCAAAGCATTCCAGTTTTGCAGCCATTCCCTAGGTCAGCAGGTCACCTAATGCACTGTTCCTGCTGGCAGAACATGATGTTCTGTTGCCCATGAGAATGAAATATTTATACAGGTACCAATCATGAACCATATTCTCTTGTTTGGATTATTCTTATGGAAAAAAAGGCCATAACTGGAAAGCAATCCACGTAGTGGAAATTGTCTGTTACAATTCTGGCTCTCATCTCTCACTGAACTGTGGTGAGAACATTTGAAGATGGGGATCTTGACGTATAGCCAGGCTATCTAGAAGTCCTAATCCAATCCTAAACATCCAGTCCTGTGTAGATTATTCCTGCTATCAATTACAGTAATAGTTTGCATAGGTTTTCAGGTTCAGGGCTCAAAGGATAGAAATGGGCATTTAATTTTGCATTAATATGAACCTCTGAGATTTGTGCTGTTTCTATACTTAAAACCAGACATTACTCCACTATTATTACATTTAGCCATAGCAAGTGAGTGATGAATAAGTAGAAAGAGCTAGTGATGAAGAAGTAGTCATGATTATTATGAATGTTTACCTTTCATTTTACTAGGCCTAGTCTGAAGATGCCAATGAAGACTTTCATATCCTATCCAATGAAGGCCTGACATATCAATTACTATGTCACAACAGACAAAGTGGATGAGCTTCCCTATCACAAATGCTCTGCTTCACTAAATCAGTGGGACTCTGATGACTTCATTAGCATTCCCTTATCTCAGATCACCTGGGAATTTGTCTGTGGGATTCTAATATGATAAGAAAGAGCCATTGATAATCATCTGGCCTGACCTCCTGCAAAGGGCTATACTGCACTTCACAAACACAGCATTTTTTGTTTATTATTAGATGTAATAAAGTAGAGCAAATCCATCATTTTCTAGTCTCTGAGAAATTTGAAGTTAGACGTTTGTTTGGCATAGACCAAACTGTGCTTATGCTGTTGCCAAAGGTCATGAAAGCATCACCGACTGTTTTCCCCCAAACTCTATAGTTACTCGGTATGTTTATTGAACTTTGGCAATAGTATTTTGTTCTCCTCAGCAGCATTGCCAACATAATTAGAAAGGAGCAGTCATATCAGATAACACACAGCAAGTCACTGAGGAAAGATCCCAGTTGAATATTAACTCAATGGACTTCTGGAGTGTAGAAACACGTAGAAAGTGTATAGGACACCGTCTAGTGAACAAACAACATGCAGATAGAACACATCGTGGCACTCTGGTAAGGCTGAAGTGGATAAGCATATAATGAAGAGGAGTCATTGACGTAATTACAAAGGCAGGTAGTGACACATTGATTTTATGAAGGTTATTGACCTCTACTGCTATGAAAGTGTACCTAGTTTCTTACCACTTAGGTAGTTTGACTTTTTAAAGTCAAATATTAATCATCCAGACCTTTATATAAAAATATATTTTTCTCTGTTTGGCATTCCCTACAATGTTTTAGAATGGCTACTTGTATTTTATAAGCTCGTTTAACCAAGAGAAGCAACAATATTTAATGCCTTAGAGTTTTATAATTGGTTATAAGATAGCAGCTTATTTAAATATTTACAGTCTAATCCTCCTCTCACATAGACACCAAGCATTGTATCTGAGGGTAGAGCTGGGCCCTGCTGTAGGAGGGAGGACGTGGCACTGAACTTGCCTATGAGTTCTGATACTAAACAAAGGGATAAAGGTCTGCTCCTTAAGACTTTCGTTTACTCAGTCCTATGTTAAAGCAGGGAAGAAAAAAAAAAAAAAAAAAAAAAAAAAAAAAAAAAGCTGTTAGAATATTACTTTCAATTCCCTGCACTTTAAAAACATGTGATAACATTTGCAATTATTTGGTTTTAAAGAAATCTCATTATTCCTTACACTGTCACTGAAATTAATCATATGGAAGGAGATTTAAATGCTTAAACAAAGGTTTGACTTTCTGAGTAGCTGCAGATCTCAGTCAGCATACATATTGCTGCTTTCTGTGTGCAAAATCAGATTTGCTGTCCAGCTGAATAGACCCAGTCGTGGCAGAGGTACACTACCTAAAATCTGAAACATATTTCAGACTCAGTGTATTGCTAGTACTGAGCTGTCTAGGATTCCCTAAAGCCTCAAGCTGCTTATAAGATGCTTCTATGACAGCAGTTAGAGTGGAAATTGTACCACACTTACTTCTATCCCTGGACAATGTAGCCAAAGACATTGACCTTTCCACTGGCCAGAAAAAAAGACCATTCCTACACAGGATTTCCAACAGCTGTAAAAGTACATTTCCACATGCTATAAGTAATCTCTCTCTCTCTCTCTCCCTTTTTTTTTTTCCCTCCAGTGATCATATTATCTTAATTCAGCATTCTACTGACAATGAGTAAAGTCTTCCAAATGGCCAAAATAGATAGAGCACGGATTTATAGATGTGTATAGCTTGTTTAACAGACCACAGAAGATTATAATCCTTGGTTTCTGAAGATTTAATCAAAGATCCTTCAAAACATATGTATTAAATGGCTTTTCCCATAATATATCCTATCAAAAACCTCAGGATATTCAGTGGTGCCCAGGCATGTAATTCCTACTGAAATAAGTGGAAATAAGGTGATTAAGGCACTTTTGAAAGTCCCAGTGGGTTCCTTCATGCAGCTTTACATACCTAAAAAAGCTACATCCCCAAGAGTTTTGTACTGCTTCCGTTTTAACATCTGTGGCTGCCCAAGGAGCCTACAACTCACTGAGACAAAGGCTCTGCTACTTTTCATATCCCACTGTATCATAACACTGGAAAGACAAAGGAAGGTGTTAGAGCTGTAGAGGTTAGTTCATGATGAAGTTCCCTGCTGTTTTCAGCCTTCATGTTGATAAATGAGATGTGCCACTCCTATTTTCACTGGGAAGTTCAGTCTGATTGGCAGTCTTAGAACATTCTGATTTGTCTTGACTATATCTCAAAGTTCAGAAGGAGGAAGAAAAGGTTATGAGAATTTGAATTAGATTTGAACTTTCATGGATTTCTTCTGTAAACAACTAATAATCTGGGCCTAAATCTTCTAAATCTTTTAGGAAATATGGTATAATTTCTTTTTTATTATTCCTTTCCATTCCTTTATCCTTTCCTCTAATTTATTCTCGTGGTATGGCTGCAAATTTAGGAAAGCATTTTCATCTTTGTATCCCTATCTGCATTTTTCCTTCTTTTTACATACCCCTCCCCTCCGCCCCCCATCCCTCCCTTTATTCCTCCCCACCATCCCTTGTTTTCTTCCTCTGTCTCTTCCTCCTTCCTTCCATTTATCCAAAAAAGTATCATCCCGCTATGAACAGTAGAGTGATGAGTTGTATTTACCATGCTCTTTTCCTACTGTCCATTATGTACTTTTTGTGGAACCACCCTCTTCACCAAAAACCATCATGCTGACCCCAGAGCAGGGAGAAGGCCTTCTAGAATAACACAACCAATTCAACATAATATGTTACAGAAGCATAGGAGCTGAGGTCTAGTTCATTACCCAAGTTCCCTTCAGGAGAACTGGTTGATAACATCATCAGAGTGGAAAATAAAGAAATGAACACAGCAGCAATTGAAGATGGGCAGTCTCTCAGATTAGGCTAGAGCACTAAGTAAAAAAGATGTCCTATGGCAATACATGTTATTCCTTGTTAAACTGAAAAATAATTCCAGGTTTATTTTCTTCCCAATGAGGTCATCTCAAACTCCCATGTCTCTGAAGTGAATGCATGCATTTGAACTGGAATAAAAGGATTGAAATGTGAACAAAACATTGTTTTGGTTTTGTTTTCCCCACTTATGTTGGTTTTGGAACTGAAAACTTTAAGAATGAATGTTTCCCACAAAGGAATACAGTAGAGACATTTAAAACCATTTTCTATATGAGTTTTGAACCATTTTAGAAAGGTAGATGAATTTATGTCCTAAAATTAGACCAACAGAAGAATCTTTTAAGCTATTAATGTAAAGTCATAGGAGGTTTAATATAAAATGTATGGAGACTGCATAATAATAATGCTGGAATTGTGTTTCACCTTGTATGATAGATACAACAGAAAAAAAGGACCATATGTAATCATAGATCAAACAGCTGGATCCAGATATAAGGAGTTATTGCTCCAAATATGAGGAAGAAAATGTGAAGAGAAGGATGATCATACCAAGGACCATAGTTTTAGTGAAGGAATGGTACATAATGAATAGGAGTGAGGACAAAATATAAAATGTGTTCTCTGAAAGCATCAAGAAGTCTGAAAGATGACAGTCATGCCTGACCTTATACGCTTCATGTCCAGGCTACAGATAGACCAAGGCTATAGCAATACCATCACTGTAGCTAGATTGCTGAGTTCAGCATGCTCACATTTGCTTTGGGCTCTTTTCTTGCTTATCTCTGCATAGTTACTTCTTTTCTGTTCTCTGTAACACCTTACCATCACTTCATAAAAAGCTAAATCTCTAACACAAAAGAGAAACTATGGCTAATAGTGAGAACAATTTGCAAATATCCTAATTTATATCTTAAGAATACTTGAAAAAGAACTAGAGAAATAAGTAAGTAATTACTTTAGAGGAGACAGGGAGATGTTATTTTTAAGAATTATGTAGGAAAGGGCCATGGAAGGTAGGCATAAAAATCATGCAGCTACAGACACCAGTGGTGGACTGTGAGAAGCCTGGAAAAGGATATGCTACAAAGTGAGGGCAAACACGTAGGGGAGGACAAAGAATGAACTACATTCTGGAAGGTGTGGCCAGGAGCTTTTGAAATAATGTCAACTATGTGCAGATCCACACACACACAAAAAAAAAAATATTGTGCACGTCCATGATGCACAGCATTGTTTGCATCACAGCCTTACTGGGAGAGGCAGTAGTATGTCTCACTGTCACAGCAGGACAGTACAAACATTGCAACACTATGTCAAGCCATCACTCTCTGCTCAGTGCTATATAAGGAACTGGATTGCCAAGCTCTGCAAGGTACAGTATGGATGACCTGGTGGGTTTGTTCTTGAAACCACAAGGCCACTAGTTTGAAAACTAGTTACTAATATTCAAAATGAGGTAAAGGCTGGTCTAGCCTCTTCTATGTTTATAAAGGACTGAGAATTTTTTCTTTTGCCCAGCCGCAAATAACTCAAAATAATTTTTGTTTAGTTCTCAAAATATTCCTGTAAGAACCTCCCCGGGGATTTTAGGAAATAAATAGCTTAACCTGGACAGACTATTTATTTCCAGGATGTTTACTTATGCAATCCATGTGATTGTAAAGTGCCTCCATTTCTCAAGCTCTCTTTCTGTTCCTTTGGGGCACATAATTTAAACCTAGCAACTTACCCCATATACTGACAGACTGTTATTCCTAAATATTGAACTGGTAGCTCCAATTCTATATTCATAGTACTATTATTCATACAGCAAAAGAGGGTGGTTTATGATTAAGTTTGAAATGCTCAGACTCCCTGGAACCACAGTTCAACTCCTGGCAAGATCAGCCCTTTGGCCTTCTGTGCTAGGTGCACTCTACAGCCTCAGGTCACCCATATAAAGCCATGAAATCAGGTCTGTCTGATCAACTTAGATTGTAAAAGTCCACAAGTCATGCTTTGTCAAAAGGAGCTACCCCAATATCTGTGCATGCACTCCTCCACGTCTGTGCTTGCTTTACAGTGTTGTGAGAACAGCTGCTTACTGCCATCCACCACAAAGCTGACTTGCAAGTCAGTGGGCCTGGTTCAGTCCAAATGCATTTCTCTGTCAACAAAAATTATGGTCCTCCATCTGAACCTTACAATTTCAGACCAGGACAATTCTTATCTAAAAGGTGATGTTTTGAAACCACTTGCTTCAATATAAAATACTGACATTTCCACAGTTGCTAGTTGCAAACACCATGAAATTCAGACTGCATCAAAATAATCTTCAGTTAGTTTTCACTAACTACTTTTCTTAAGAGAGCTTGTTCATTGCAGATTTGACATTTATTCTCTCATTATTTTTTCAGGCAACTGAAACAAAAAACAAAACCTGTGTAGCAGATATAAGTCCATCAACATACATAAGTCCATCAACAAACAACCATTTTGCAACAGATCCTCAATATGCCTTAAACAGCTACGTGAAGACAATAGAACACTAGATTAATCATGTGATTGAAATGGGCCACATGCAGCACCTAAATAGCAATAAATGTAGCACATAGATAAGTTGTCTAGTCCATTTTCCTGTGACTATTTTATCCCAGATTTCTATTTATCTTTTATTGTTATTATTATTGTTGTTCTTGTTATTCAGCAGCACTAGTGAAACTCCTAAAAAATGCTAAATACATGATTTAGGGAGTATCTGCAGCAAAGTATGCTGGGAGGTTGTTAGGGCTATAAGAACTGAAGCAGCAACTAAAGTTAGATCACCTGAGAAGCAGAGTAGTGGAGGACATCAGATGGGATCTGATAGCACTGGTAGGGTTATTTTCTCTTGCCAAAGATTTGTTTTCCCACTGTGTGCTCTGACATTATTAAATGGTTTATATTTCTCTGTTGATTTTAGATTCCTCCCCCTTTAATAATGGTGCTATTAATTCAAGTAGGTGTAAAAACATTGCTCGTATATAGGTATATTTGAATTAAAGAAAAGTGTGAAATAATCACAGCATTATGTTGTTCTCAGAAGTTTCGGTTGGAAAAACCTTTATAATTATTTTTTTTTAAATACAAAACAAAAGGCAGCTTTTATTTGTAAACTACTATTTAATGAATAAGGGGAAAGTATCAAAATGTATAGCTGAGTAGTGTTTGGGGGAATTGCAAACTCCTTATATTGATTCACAAGTTTATTCAAAGAAGCTTACTATAAGTAAGCTTCTATAATAAACACAAAGAGAAGTCAGTGTGGCTGGATATGGAAGGAAAAAAAGCAGTAACTGTAGGCTGAAGACTGCTTATGGTATATCACACAAACTAACACTGCTAAGGAGTGAATGGAGAAACAGTTATCTAAATAAAATTGATAGAGATACTTTTTTCCCAGCCCTTTTCAAAGGAGAGATGAGGGGAAAACAAACAAAAAAAAAATATATAAACCACATCTATTTTGAAAAGGCTTAATGCTTTTTTTCATCTTCTGGCCGTGTGGTCTTCTAGAAACATTAAGTGGGGGATAATACTCTACCAAATTAATGGACCCTACACAGGTGCAAAATATTTCCTATTAGTGGAGAACAGATGCATATGACATCAGCAAAGTTTCTTTGTGTGCTGCTTCACCATACTCCCCTGTAATATCTTTAATAACTTATTTTTGGAAAAGGAAAATAAAATTCCCTTGATTAGCTTTATGCAATGAACTTGTATAAAGTTCATGAACTTCCTCATGAAACCACATCGATCAACAGTTAGTAGAAATGCTCACACGTTTAATATATAGAGAGATCTCTAGTGTGTACAGTTCAAGATATATTTATCTTGGGCTTCTGTACATGTAAGACAAGTTCCTTTTTGATCTTGGTGCAGGTGTAGAAGTGGGAAATCGTACCAATGTAACCTTGTCATTATTATAAACTCAGTTGTACAAAACAGTTGTTTCAGGATCAGAGTTCAGGGCTAGAAGTAATACAGATAGTAAGTGAAAGGGAATAAGATGTTTGTGATCCCTTTTTAAGGAAAATAAGAGAGACAAAATGGTAGTTGGAGTAAAGGATTCTTCCTTGAATCCAGAATGTCTTTATGCTTCTCCAGTGTGCTTTCATTTTTGCTACCATATTTTAATTCTTTTAGCATGCAGTAATTACAAGGGTCTTACTTAGCATTAACAACTGCAAACCAAAAGCATATTATCTACTTATGCTGAAAGGAGAAACTACAGTCTTAATAAAGCTGGAGTTAATGAGATAGGCTAGAATCAACATGGAGCTTCATATGTGGAGGGCTTGGACAGGAGTAAATGTTGTATGTGACAAGATGCTTTATTTCTTAAGCCCTTTAAGAACACTGATGTGTACAACAAATACATTCCATGTAGAGATAGAATGCAAACAAGGAAACTGGAGCACTTTGGATTATTATTTTTTTTGCAACTGAACACCTTACATAGCATCTCTCGCTATATGAGCAATGACACTTCTCTTTTTTATTTTCTCAAGACGGCAAACTTGACTTCCAGATGTCAGAGGAAGAATATTCTTTTCTAAATGTCAAAAGATCTATGAAAAAGCGACTGGTGAAACACAGCACTCCAGTGGACTCAACGCTCTCCAGAACAATTCCATCTCTTACAGATTTGACATGTCAGTCAGTCAAGGATCAAGATGGCAGTAAGAGAGTTCTTGAATCCCCAGTGCCAAAATCAACTCTAAGCAGATCATTAGCTCAAGTGTCTCTAGCAAGTATTGAAGCATACATTCCTCATAAGTCTCCAAAAAGGCTTTCAACAGTGTTTGACTTGCAAGAGTCAAACAAGGAGATAAACAAAAGTTCTCGGGTTGTATTTTCTAGAAGAAGACTTTCCACTGTGTTGGCCTCTAATGAGTCAAGTGAAGAACCAAGTGAAGAGGCTGTCTCAAGTGTGGAAACTCAAGCTCCAACAAAAGCATCTGAGAAGGTTGCAGTAACTCCCAGGAGTGGACCTTCATGGCTGATCACTGGAATACCAGGGATAAAAGATGTCCAAATAGGAAAAAAGAAAAAGAAGAAAATTAATAAATCTATTGTGGTAACTATATTCTCCATATGCTATGAAATAGTACACAGTTTTCTACTAATTTTGAGTATATACAAACTTTTCTAGGAGTACAGAAATATTTTGGTAATAGAGCATCTTCACAACTTCACCAGTAGGAATAAATAAGCATGAATTGGGTCATAATCTGTGATATCATCCCTAATTAGATGAGGTGTAATTTTCCAATCTGGTATTTATTTTATCCTCTGAGCTTGCATGACCATTTGTGAACACTAGTAGCAAATATATATACACATTCTTTAGAAGAAACTTAAGCATGGGAACAAATTAATGGTTAAACTTGAAAAATTCTCAAATATCTTAATATTGGCAACTTACCTAAAAATGGAGAAAGAAGCAATCTACAGATAAATCTGCACGCTCTGAGAGTAGAAGTTTTTTAGCTTAAAATGAAATCTACAGACAAAATCTGGCTGGATTGATTTATGATGCATTTGTGTTTTCTTTTTAAAGAAAGTGAAGTCTAAATGAATCATAGAATCAGATTGACTAAATATTTCTGTTTTTCTATAACAGAGAAAGAAACAAAGAGAATGGGTGCTTCGTCAACTTAAAAACATTGAGGAAGCAAGAGAACATGAGCTGACAATTGAAGAAATGTGACCAGAATATGTTTGGAATTAATGCTGTCGCATGGTTCTTGTATTAATAACTGGTTCCAATAAATCACATGCATGGATAATATGTAGTGCTTCCTGGACTATCTATTACTTTCTGAAGGCTTTTTATTATTATTATTGGTTGATTTGTCTTTGAGTTTTGTGATTCTTCTTACCTCTTAGGTATAGCAGGTGTCAAATAAAAATCAAATACAGCCTCTACATAAGAGACAATGTTAATGTGCAGTAGATGAAGGTTTGGAATAAACAAGGGAGAGAGAGGTTTTATGTAAGAATTATTCTTCATCCTGCCATTGAGCACTATTTTTGTATAACATTCAAATCTCCTAGGATTGCTGCTGTTACCAAAGTGGCAAAGTCCTAGTGGGCCTCATGAGTGTAACCCTGGTTAGCCAGAGGAGAGTCTCCTCATCTAAAGAGTAATCAAAACTGATGCAATCAGGAGTGTTTTTTGCTGCTAGCTGGGGAGATGAGGAAATAGTGAGAGGCACCAAGGAGGGAGGCTGGCCTCTGGAGATTACTAATTAATGATTGTAATAACCATTGAAGGTTTGGTTCTAAATAAGTTTGTTGCAGACGTGTATTTGCAAATGTGCTACACAGTCATATCAGAGATCCTTACTGCTTCACTAGCTGCTTTAAGAGGCTGCAGATTTTCTGTTCCTCTCTGGAGCTGCTGGAGGGGGATGGGAGGGGGTGTTGCCCTGGAGGCTCTGTTGTTGAAATGGAAGTTCAGTTTAAACAGCTGCTTGTGAAGCACCTGTCAAGAAGTAGTGCCAAAAGTGTAATGCTTTAGTTCCTGCTGCTGTATGTTACTTAATATTTAGGCAGAGTTTAAAACATGTAAGCGGTCAATGGGTTGTCAGCAACAGTGACCCGAAACAGATTTACCTCCTTTCTAGTACATGTGTTTTCCTGATTGTTCTGGTTTTGAGACCAGCGAACTGGATTTCCTGCTTCCTAATGGCTCCAAAGACATGAGGTCTTGTTCAAAAGAAGCTGCAAATTCTGGACAGAGTCAGGGAAAGCCATTGCTTTTCCTTCTTACATACTAAAACTTGTAATGTCTCTTGCTCAAGACCGCAGAGAAGCGGAAGTGTGGTCCATGCCAACATTACAAGACACTCACTAGTAGCAGCTATGTTATGCTCAAAAATGCAAGAGTGGAGCTGTGGCTTTACAGCCTCTCTTGGTGTTTAAGAGGAAGTAGGATGTTTTTAGTAATGAATTCTGAAATGGAACTCTCCGGAGTTACTCAGAACAGCAGTGTCCCCAGATACAACTTTCTGTGGTAGCCAGGCAGTGAGGTGATATTGCCCCTCAGGTTCAAATATGCTCACTTGGTTTGATGCTTAGCATTCTGGTATTTGTTTGTTTGTGTTACCTAGGCTGCTTGTCTGGCCTCTGCAGGTTCCTCTGGTAACTGAGCTCCTGGCTGGTGTAGATCCCAAGCTGTTCTTGAGATAAAATAGGGTTGCAGATGTTCTCTTATTCCCCTTGGGCTTGGAGGCATTTCATCTGCATCTATGACTTGTGCCAGGGCCTGATCAGGGAAGTGCAAGGCTAGTGTAAAAACTCTCTTCTACCCTGATCACATTATCCAATCACCTTAGTCTTAGTTTATTTATACCTCTTGTTTATTTGTACCTTCCTATATAGCCATTTGCAATTGTTCCTTTGTCAGGCTTCTCATCCTGCTATCAGAAGGTCTTGATCTTGCTTCTGCTTTTCTTTTTCCCAGTCATCCTTCAAACTCACCTTTGGCTCCTGGCTGAATCATAGGTTATCCCAAGTTGGAAGGGACCCATAAGGATCATCAAGTCCAACTCTTGGTGCCATATAGGTTTACCCAAAATTTTAGACCATGTGACTAAGTACACAGTCTAAACGCTTCTTAAATTCAGACAGGCTTGGTGAAGTGACTACTTTAGTGGGGAGCCTGTTCCAGTGTGCGACCACCCTCTCGGTGAAGAACCTCTTCCTGATGTCCAGCCTAAGCCTCCCCTGTCTCAGCTTGACACCATTCCTGCTGGTCCTATCACTGGTGATTAAGAAGGATAGGCTGGCACCTGACCATCCACACCCCTTCTCAAGGAAGTTGTAGACTGCGATGAGGTCTCCCCTCAGCCTCCTCTTCTACAGCCTGAACAGAACCAGTGACCTCAGCTGCTCCTCATATGTCTTCCCCTCTAGGCCCTTCACCATCTTTGTCGCCCTCCTCCAGACGCTCTCCAACAGTTTAATGTGCTTTTTGTACTGTGGTGCCCAGAACTGCACACAGTACTTGAGGTGAGGCCGCACCAGCACAGAGTAGAGCGAGAAAATTGCTTCCATTGACTGACTAGTGATGCCGTGCTTGATACACCCTAGGATATGGTTGGCCCTCCTGGCTGCCTGGGCACACTGCTTGCTCATGTTCAACTTGCTGTCAACCACAACCCCCAGATCTCTCTCTGTGGGGCTGCTCTCCAGCATCCAGTGAAGATATGAACCCATTCATATCTTCAAATGTCTCCATTTAATGTCTTCTCCAGTCTGTCTTCTAGTGACTTCTTCCTTATAAACACAGTCTTTTGTCCTCCATGCCTGATTTTCACTGCTGTACTCTTTGCACATCTTCAAAGTCCACTCTGATAGCTGTTGTCAGTTTTCTGCCAAAGCTCAGGCTTAGCTGTTATACCCTGAAGTGCCTTTGTCTTTTTAGGTTGACAAATCCACAATGCTAGCCTAAGTGGAAGTCATTAAAGGCTTCTTGGACCAAGACTCAGTCCTTAGCAGGCTAAGGATGCAATTGCTGGGAAGGTCTTGCTCAGGCTCTAGTCCAGGCTAAATCAAATACAAGAGGAATCCAGAGACTACGGCTGCTAAAAAGTATTTGGGCTTATGCCAAGCACAATGTGAAACATTCTAGGATTCAGAACACTGTAAATGCTAGGAAAGTTTTCAAGAGAACAAGGCTGCCCCCTGCTAAGTTTATGGAACTAATTGGTGCCGATAAAATCCCAGAGACTTTCATCAGTGGAGGGAAAATAGTTGTCCACCGTTGTAACATGGGACTGACTTTCAAGGTTCTTTACAAATCCTTAGGCTGTATCAGACAGATGCACAAAAATGAGGGCTTTCAAGATTTTGGAAACTACTATTTCCTCTCTGTGGAATGTTTAACAAGAAACACAAATGGCTTTGTAGCATTTATATCACAGTACTTCAGGTCCTCATGAATTTGGAAAAAAATCACAACATTGATCTACTAGCTTTTCATGGGAAAACGTGCAGAATTAGTTGGCATTTCATAGGGCTGTTGAAATGTGTCTGATACTTTATCTACACCAACAGTATTACTGTTAATTATAGTTTACTAGGGGATTTCAACCATAACTATATAATATGAAATTATACATTATCCCTATAGTGAATGGTGTTCCCAAAGAAAGACTTGTCTCAACTTTTTAAAATCCAAAATGTTAGGGAATATGAAACTACATGTATATATAGCTACTCTTATCCTGCACGTATAAGTACATCCTTTGGGGGAAAATAATTTAAACAAACAAACAAACAAAAAAACCTTTTGTGTACAGGATTTGTACTTTCCTTTCTCTAGCAGACTGCTAATTAGTTTAATCATACAGTTAGTTTTCTGTTGTAGTATGCACATATACTTTGAAAAGAATAAGAACTGAGAGAGGCACTACTATTGTGCCGTTTCAATGTTGTTTTATGTTCATACTCTAGCAGCAACAGTTACCAACCAATTACTGTTTGGTTGGTGACTCTCATGATGAGCAAAGTTCCTTTATGCATATTTATGTTGCAATATCAGCCCAGTTTACAAAAAACTTTAGCAGGAGCTGTAGAATCCAACACCCCCACAAAATAGGCCTTTTTATTAGCAACACCAAGTATGGATTGTGGGTGGTGAGACTGGAAAAGATTTGGGACTATATTGAGACTCATCATGAGAATGATGAGAAGATAAGTCTCAAGACATCATATTTCTAAAACATGTTGTAACAAACAAACAAACAGAAAAAAACAAACAAACAAACAAAAAAACACACACACACACCACACAACTTCTGCATGGATGAAAGTGAATCAGAGTTGAAATGGTTTCTTAAGCTTTGTGCTTGTTCTGGCTTTCAATATAACACTGAATATGTTTGCATGTTCAGAACAGCCTCCCCTGAGGGTACTCCTTTAGGCCAGTATTTTTCCTTTAGGAGCTAAGCTGTGACCTTGACCTAGGGAATTGTTTTTACTACGCTTATTTCTGAACGGATATTACACAATCTACCTGCTGATGGTGACTAAGCGTGATGTTGGATGGAGAAGAACAAAAACACTACCGAGAACAGAGGGAAGAGACAGAAATGTTTTCACCCTAGATTTATGAGCTCAACCTTGTTCCCACCGAAGCAATAGTAACATTCCTGTTGACAGAGCTGGGAGTGCTCTGCCCAGCTGGAGTGATGTTGTAGCAGGGCAGGTTGAAGAAAAATGTAAATACTAGAGAAATGGTAACCAAGTTAATTCTTCACTGATCATAGCAGAATAATTTTGGGATAACTAGGAAAAGTGGGAAACAATTTTCTTTTATTATTATTTTCATCAATGCACAATGTGCTATCATCCTGCTACAGTAAAAACAACTGAGTAATAAACAACACAGCAGCATCACTGACTTGTATCCCAGTGTGTTTTGTTCTATAAGACATAAAAGCACAAAATTTTCCCAGTCTTCCTCTGTCAATGCAAGCTCAACACAGAATCACAGAATCCTCTAGGTTGGAAGAGACCTCCAAGATCACCTAGCCCAACCTCTGGCCTAACACTAACAAACATACTGAAGTTTCAGCTGAGCTTAGCAGAACCTTAGAAGAGCTGGAACAGTTGAAGCTACTTGGTAACATTTTCAAATGTAATCAACAACTAGATATAGGTAGGTAGGCACAGATCCTAGGACCCCACCTAACATGTAAGCTTCCCCCAGATTTGGTTCTAAGGTGTTGTATTGCTGTGTGCATAATGTGTTGGTTTGTTTGTTTGTTTGTTTGCTTGTTTTGTTTTGATAATGCAGCCAGTCCCAACAGACTTGCAAACCCCATAGTACTTGACAACAGCTCCTGGTTGTCAGTCTCCTGGCACTGCTTATATATGTGATCTCACAGCACTTTAGCTACACAAGTAGGTGTATCTTTCTGCCTTTAGTTTCAGCAAACTGCAGGGTAAAACTCTAGGAAATGACAGAATGCATTTCAAATCCCCTTCTCCTTTGACACCAGACTTTGAAACCAAGTGTCCTAGGTTGCAAGGCAGTAATCACCATCTTAGACTTATTTTGTAGTCTTGGCTTTTAAGTGTCACCCGTCAAAGCTATTCTAGTTTGCCTAAGTATTTATTAGAAAAGAAGGTTGAACTTGCATCATAGGTTAATTACTCATTGTCTTTGCTTTTGTTTTTGCTTTGTTTTATTTTTTTCTTGAAAAATAGAAAGAGGAATGAAGAAAAACAATCTTCATGGAAGGAAGGAAGGAAGGAAGGAAGGAAGGAAGGAAGGAAGGAAGGAAGGAAGGAAGGAAGGAAGGAAGGAAGGAAGGAAGGAAGGAAGGAAGGAAGGAAGGAAGGAAGGAAGGAAGGAAGGAAGGATTTTCTGCTTCTTAGCATTGCTGTTGTTTTTATCACTTCTGTTGTCCTCAATTTCATCCTTTCATCCTTTTTTTTTTTTTTTTTCCCAGCTCTACATGTCGTCTTCTTGCTGCCTTTTACTTTCAGCTCCTCATCTCATTGCAAGTTTGTCTACTGAAGTGACCATCTTCTACTGGCAGATATTGTAAGCTGCTAAAGCTTACATCTTACAACTTCTCCTAAAGAGGACATGTCAGCAATGAAAGGGGAAAAGAAATATCTCTTACTTTTCAGATAGAAAAACAAAAACAAAGTGTTTTTATTTATTTTTTCCTAGAAACAGAATATTCCAGCTTTCTACTACAGAAAGAAGCTGTGGATTCAGATAGAGGGGAAAAAAGTATGGGCAGCACTGCTGATAAATTTACTGGGAGAGGAACTGGATTAAAAAAAATACCTAGGTAAAATAGCTTTCAAAGTATACTTCCCTGACAAGAGAACACCATACAGTATACAACTAAATCAAGCTGGTGCTGGGTGATGGTATTCATACAAAATAGACTGGTGTTTTTTTAGTTGTTGGTTTTCTCTAAAAAACAAACAAACAAACAACAACAACAACAAAAACAGAAACAAACAACTCGCACATAACAACTCGCACATAACAACTCGCACATAAAAAAATCCACTGCACACAATATGTAAGATTTTTAATCACATTATAACTGTAATTATGCCAGAGGAAAGAAAGGAAGGGTTAAACTGGAATGGTGGAAAAAGGAGAAAGAAGTGCTGTTTGGCAACCTGAATAGCCCTGAGTAGCTGAAAAAAAAGTTCACTAAGTGAGTAGGACTGGAAATAATACTACAAAGGTTATGATGCAAGCACACAAATCAATAGTGTATCCTGACCTTGACTAGTACATCCAGTAGCAGGTGGGGTGGTTTTTTTTCTTTTTTTTTTTTTTTTTTGTCCACAACTGGGTGATGAAAAAAAAATGTATTAAAACAGAGGAAAATCCTTACATGAGACTGGCAAAATGATAAGGTTGTCATGACAATGTTTGGAGAAGAGTTGAATACATTGTTCTGCATTATTATTTTAAAAGGTGAGCTCCTTTGCATATCCTTAAGCAGTCTGTGGAATGTATTTTCACTAGGTAACTTTAACACTAAGAAAGCTATTAAATCTGAGGGGATAAAAAGCAATGTTGTATATAAAAAAAGTAGTAAATTACGTTAATAAGGAAGTTGTGTTGGGGGGATTGTTTGGTTTTGGGAACAAACATGTCATAGTCTCTCAGTCACTAATCATAACAACAACAGCAAAACCACAATTCAAATTAAAACCTTAAATTTATTATTACATAGTTAGACATTTCTACAACAGCTCACTCAGATTTCATAAAACAAATCTTTTGAGACATCAAATAATTCCTCTCTGTGACTATCTTAATTTTTATGATTGAAACATCATGAATGAGCTGTGAGTCACTAGAAATTTTATGCTTTTCTACATGGTTTTACTACAGAAGGCAAAATTTATTGAATATTTATTAAATGTGGTCAAGTTTCTGTTTGTAAAGAGAGGCACTGCTTTCATCTTTAACAAAGTGCCTTGGGAATCTAATCTTGGCTTTTACTTTGTTTCATTATACATTAATTTTATTGATTTTTTTTTTTTTTTTAATCCAGTAACTCTGTGTGATCTCTGTGTTTGATGGCAGAGATTATTTGTACACCAGGTCAGACAAATATTCGTGTAATATTCAGTCTTATCTCCAGTGTGATTTTGATATAATCACAGGTTGGATTAACTACTTCAGGTCTCTATTTGCAAAATGTGCACCTCTTCAAGGAGCCTATGCAGTTTTAAGTGTCCTAATGACAAGTCAAGTTAACAGCTTCAATTTTCTCTGAAGTGCTTGCTGAAGTGTATTTGCCCAAAAGTATGTGCCATGTAGGGTGACCTTCCTGAACAAGAACGTTGTGTCCCACAGTTATTTGGTCTTCATCCTGTTCTACCTCTTCCCCCAGAAAGCAAATCTTGGTCCCCTCAGTGAAAGGTTCAGGGGTCCCAAGCAAACGCCACAACCTTTGGCATCTTTTTTCCTATGGACAGTATGAACTTGCCTAAATTTCACTGTGGGGCCCATAGAAACAGCTAGAAACTGTAAATACACATAGGTTTAGGTTGCAGTGAGCATCAAAATATTTCACTCTTATCAGATACTAATTCAATGGTAATTACGTTTGAATAGCTAAGGCAATCCTGAATTCCAGTAGCAGGCTTCCTGGTTTCATTTCTCTGTGCAAGCCTTGACATCTCTAGAATTGACTGAAACCCTGAAGTCCTGTCCCTCATGCTCTGGGGAAACAATTAGAAGCTCTGAAGATTGAAAAGTACTCTTGGTACTCTTAGCGACTTGTACTGGGTCTGGCTGGAATGTTAACTTTCCCGGCAGCAGCCCATACAGTGCTGTGCTCTGCACTTGTAGACAGCAGTGTTATCACACCAGTGTTGTGTCTGCTGCTGAGCAGTGCTGGCACAGCATCAGGACTCTCTCTAACCCTCCTAGGGGGTGGGCAAAAAAGTGAGAAAAGAAATATCACCGGGGCAGCTGACCTAAACCAACCAAAGGGATATTCCATACCATGTGATGTCACACTCAGCAATAAAAGGTGGAAACAGGGAGAAGAGGAGAGGGGTGGGTTCTCGTTGTGAAAACATCGGTCCTACTCCTGAACACCAGCTATGTGCATTGAGGCCCTGCTTCAAGGACGTGGTCAAGCATCACTCATTTGTGGGAAGTCGAGAGTAATTTCTTTCTCTGCACTCCACATAGCCTTTTTTTTTTTTCCCTTTCCCCCTCCCTTTTCTCCTCTCCCTTTTAATTTTTCCCTTTAGTTAAATTGTTTAATTAATAACAATCTTTCCTTAATAATAATTATTATTTTTTTCCTTCAATTAAATTATCCTTATCTCAACCTGTGAGTTGTTCTTTACTTTACTTCTTCCCATCCTCATCTAAGGAGGAGGAGTGAGAGAGCAGTTGTGGTGTTTAGCTGACTAGCATGGTAAAACCACCACACAACTCTATTGATAATAATAAGTGATATTGCTGAAATCAGAAATACCCCAGGACAAAAAGCAGGGACAGATTTTTTTCACAAAAGCAGATGAGTGAACTGTTTTATTACTGCAAAAACCAGTGCAGGGGTGAACAGCCTAAATGTAGAAGACAGTTGTAAATAATTAAGGGAAATATAATCTCCCATTTTAACAGATTATCATTTTGGTGTATGGAGCAGCTCTCTTACCCTCTTGCTGAGACTTTCAGGCTGCAGTCTGCAGCTTAGCCCCTCCTCCTGTAGTAGGCATAGTTCAGGCATGTTTGTACCTAAGTTTTGGTTTTCCACTTCACAGGATACCCGAAAAAATGGACCTCTTGGCTTACTGTGGTCTGGGTCTTGTGATTTAGTTCTACTTTTATTAACATTATAGAAAAGATAAAAAGAGGAAAGAACAGTACCTTTAGTTTCTACCACTAACAGGCAAAGATCGTCATGGAGGAGAAAAGCCTCCTGCACATCAGAAGAAAAGATCAGGAATTTGAACCTATCCTAAACCTCAGTGGCACCCATGGCACTGAATTTTGGGTAAGCAGTATATTTCTTTAAAAACACAGCATCTTTAGTGTGAAAAGGGACATCCAGCACTGCAACTGATTATGTATAAACAAGTATAAATTAATTATTATTGGCTGTTTTTCCACAGCCATGTTTCTCCATAGCTGTGTAACTGTCTATAGTAAATGATGCCCCCAGTCTGGGTCTGGATCTCACTTTGTTTCTGCCAATGCTGCCTAGTTCCCTCTCTACTTCATATGGAAAGCTTTGTTCCTGGAAAGACAAGTATTAATTTGGGGAGAAAAGGTGGATTCATGTAGATTATGGCATTTTGCCTATGTGATGGACCCAGGCATTAAAGGAAGCTGTAGCTCTCTATTACTGTCTCAAATTGCCCTTTAAATAAGATGCTCAAATATATATCTGAAAGATCTATTTACATTGCTTTTAAAGAAAATCTTCGGAAAATTTACCTTTTCTTTTATCAGCATAAGATAGCAAACACTTCGGAAGTTAACCCAGCAGTGGTGAAGTCTGGAGACTCATGTCTTAAGTAGCACTATAGCACTCAGGAACCATGGTAAAGGACACATTACTTTTTTGACAGTGCTTTTTTCTCTTCTCGGGTCCATGGCTGAGACACAGTGGCCAGAAACATACAGAGATTTAAACAGCTGATGCTAGTTTATGTTCCTGAAGGAAATACTAAAGGGATCAGTAAAATTTTTCAAAGTCCCTGCTAAGCTACAGCCCAACCTGGTAGGCACTGGAGGACCTTCATTTCCATGGGTTGCCCCAGGGAATATCCCTACCTGGGTTTAGTAATGCTGACAATAGTAAATGAGGTGAATCCACAGCTTTTTTATATTAACTCTCCACACAGGAATTCATGCTCTCTGGAGTTCCTTTAGCTTTACCTCATGTCTGGATTATTTCTCTGGCAGGACAAACTCTCGCTTGTACCATCATTGCGTGGAGCAGCTGGCCTATGGCATGGTAAGACTGCTTTTTATCCTTTCTTGCCAGCAGAGATCACTATTTTTGAAAATAATTATCTAATTGGTCTGTGGACACACAGCTTTGGAAAAAAGACATTTTATTCAATGCACAAATGCTTCAGGCACCACCACTGAAATGAATGACTCCTCCTCTTCTCCCCCCTTTTAACTAGATTACCCATGGTTTGACACAGAGAGGCTTCCTTAGCTAGACTTACCATGAGACATACCTCACTTTTCTCACTGGAGCTTCTGCACCAAAATCACCTAGTTATTTCTAAAATATTTTTATAACCCCTCCCCCCTAAAAAAAGTGCTGGGAAAAAATGCCAAAAGTCAGTCTGCAAAAGTTAGAGAATATCAGTGCAAAACAAATGTGGAACATGTCCTTATCTGCATCCAGAATCTAGAAGTTGTTCTTATCCAACCAGAATAGAAAAATAATACCAAAAGACATATATGTCATTGTTGCAAAGTGAAAATTATGAAAAAAATCAATCAATAAACACTCAAATTATTCAGCAGTAACTTCAGTACTATGAATTACTTGGATAAAATAAATAAAATCCTAATAAACCATAGAGCTGTCACGTAGTATCTTTGATGGGACAAATGAGAAAGAAGAAAGTGGGTTTTTCATGTATCTATAGCTGTTTCTCTTCATATGCTAGATGCCATATATATATATGCGTGTACTTGTATGTACGTACAACACGTAGTAATTTTAGATATTAAACTTACAATTTAGTATCAGTTTCTTATCAAAGGTAAAATTATAAGGATATTCCATTGTTTGTTTGGGGTATTTTAAACCAGTGAAGCAGTCCCATTAGGAAATTATTTGGCAAGCCAGTTGAATTTTTGGTGATTAGAGGATAAAGATCACTTGTACTTAAACATATAAAACTTTAAGTTTTATGAGTCATTTCATGCAGCTTTAAAGAAAAAAATAACATGAAATATGAGGTCATTGGTTAAGAATTGTTGAGAAATCAATGGGAAAAGTCTTGTAGAAAAGTAACCCTTGTTTAGGATTCATGTAGTGTCTCTTCATTAGTGGTTCAAATTAGAGGACGCCAGTTGGAACATCTAAAGATTACCACAAAAAGTCTTCAGTAAACATAGCTTTACATTATGGATGTTTTTAACCTCCTGACTCTTATCTGTTTGTAAGGCAATGTTAGGGTCAGAGATGAAGATTGGTAGGTGAGTTGTAGTATTATATCAGACAGAGTCTACATAAACATATACACTACTTTCATTTCATTGATGTCTTACAACCTATACAAATACACTGCTTTGTTGATTGATACTGTCCTACGTTATTATAACCTGTTCTAAAGTATATTCTTTACATATCTATAAATGAAAGATGAAGGGATAGATCTTAAGTGTCTAACTTCAGTGCAGGTAGGCAATTGCTTACAAATTTTGCTTTAGGAAAATGAGCTTTCCTCACTTTTATTGTACAAAGGACAGCAAATTAAAAAAACAAACAAAACAAAATGAAAAAAATTAACCCATCATTTAGAGTTGACCTGCAATCATACATAAAGGAAGCAAAATAAACACAATTTTAAAATATCTTGTAATTGGAGTGGGTGCATGGGGGGTTGTTTATCATTACAGGGTAAGTTGGAGAAAATCTGTCTTCTAGAAGGCTGCCAGTTGTTAGGAATTGCCTGGGCAGTTCAGATATTGCCAGCTGCCCCCCCAGCAATGACAAGCATGCCAAAGACCTGGAAACAGGATTATGGTTTGGAAGAACTTTCATTCAAACTAATGGAAGTTTTGTGACATAGGCCTGCACATCAGATAAAGACTCCAGTCTTGCACTAAGTTTCTCTTTATCCAATCAGTTAAAAATGATGGTGATGAGTTAAAAAACTTTTTACAGATGTGTTTCAAATGTATTATTAAAAGCAATTTCTTCTCAGTTCATGTTCCCTTTTTTAAAGCAAAGGAAGAAAAACTGCAGTCAAGACCATAGCAGTCACTCTGGAGTACAGTCATTTCATAGACAAGAAGCTTATGATAGGCAGTCAGTAGAATTATGATGCTCAATTCAGATAGCAGAGACTCTAGCTATCTAGAGATAGGTAAGTGAATGAATATATACATGCACATACACAAATGTATATGAGATCTTTGGGTCTTTGTCATTTTACAACTGGGTCTACTGGATCATTTATATTTTTTTCTTCATGTTTCTTCACAAAACATTTTGTTTTTGCATTGTTTTCTTTTACAGAAAAGAGGAAAGGAGGGAAGAAGGTATACTTTTATATATTCATCACTTCACATTGAGTGATAGGTGGATCATCATTTCCCAAGGCAGATGAACATGAAGAAAATATAAATGAAAGGGGAAAATAAACATTACAGCTTGAAAAGTCTAATTGCTGTATTTTTGTGCAGAAATTGTCATACCACAGTTTTTCAGCCAGACACTTCTCCCAGTCATAGACATATGAATTCTACAGAATTATCTTTAAAAAAAAAATTGTTCAGTATCCTTAAAAATGAAAGTGAGTTTGAAGGGCTGCTACCTTTTGCATATGCAGCTGAATATCCTGAACTTTTGAAGATGATTTTTTTTTTTTTTTTTTACATTCCATTAAATGGCTGAAAATTGGAAAAATAAAACTCTTAGATGAAGTAGTAAGGTGAAAAAATCTCTTCAAGTTGTAAAAATCTATAACTAATAAGAATACTTCAAGAACTGACTTAAGAATACAAGGAGTTAAAAAGGCAACAAAAACTACATTATAAATAAAAATCTTTGGCATCAGTACCAGAGAAACAGAAGTGAAAAATAAAATATTAAAGAATGCTCTGCAGTTCTGCTTCACTTTCTTTCACGTGAATGACACATTTGCAGCAGAGAACTAAGAACTAAATGAAAAACAAAACAAAAACAAATAAACAAAAATCATGTTACTTTAGATTACTTGACAGTGGAATTTGCTATTTCAAGCTCAGTACATACTGCAAATACCAGGATAAAATTATCTGCTCAGCACAGTGAAGTTTGAATGCTTTTGCTTTTATTATAGTGACAACCACTGCATGCAAAGGAGGAAAAAAAAAAAAAAAAAAAAAAAAAAGTGAAATATGAGTGGATGGAGAGGGTAACAGGACAGAGAGAAAAGCAGAATTATTTAATTTCTCTCTGGTTTGTTTGACCAACATTATTTTACCCCAAGTGCATGTTGTGAGGACTGATACTCCTCGTCCCAGCAGCAGCAGAGGCAGAAGACCCCTTTAGTTTCAGCTGTGCAGCCCCTCTGGCAGGTTAATGCAAGGACTCCCGTGTCCATGTGTACAGTGGTTACAGGATCCCAATGGCTTTATTACCCTTGGGGCCCCCTCTTTGGTATGTCAGTGTCCTCCTAACCTGCAGGCACATGATGAAAATTCAACAAGGGTTTGTTGCATTTGTTGCTGTGGAAATATGAAGTCAGCTGCTTCAGTTTCAATGGGATTTCCCTCCTCCCCTCTCTCCCCCTCCTCTTTTTTAAACATTTACATTGTTATCAAATGTCAAGAACAAGAGACATTTGTGACAGGCAAAAGGGGAGGGGATACCCCCCACTCATCCATTCCCCTCTGCCCGTTTCCCCTCCACCCCCACCGCATTTTTTCCTGTTAACTATGCTAGGGCAGAGGTGGGGTGAGGGAATAAAAGCATTCCTGAATGTCTGGAGGAAAGAAAAAAAGATAAAGGGGGAAAGTGAAAGGGGAGGGGAAGAGTGGTCAGGGATTTGAACCGCCAGTGAAATTATGTTTCTCTGGCTCTCTTGTTCAGATAATAGTTAACTTGGGGTTAAAGATTAATAGCCAGGCAAAGCATTGTATAAATGGCTCGGCCGAGCTGAATGTATGTAAACTGCCTGCTGCTCCCCAGTCCGCCGAGCTGCCCTCTCTGCCGTCCCTCCTCAGCAGCGACATGAGCAGCCTGCGGGCTCTGCTGCACCGCTGCTGGCTGCCGTCCCTGCTGCTGCCGGCGCTCCTGGGCCCTCGCCTCGCAGCCGGCGTGGCCCTGCAGCCCGTGCACTGCGCCCCGTGCACCCAGGAGAAGCTCGCCCTCTGCCCGCCCGTCGCGCCCGGCTGCCCGGAGGCTGCTCGGCAGCCCGGCTGCGGCTGCTGCCAGACCTGCGCCCTCGGGCAGGGCCAGCCGTGCGGGGTGTACACGGCCCGCTGCCGCCAAGGGCTCCGCTGCCACGTCCCTGCGGGAGAGCCCCGGCCCCTCTCCGCCCTCATCCGGGGGCACGGGACGTGCCTGCCCGCCAGCGAGGCCGGAGGGATGCGCGCGGCGGAGCTGACAGGTACGGCGCGGTCGCGGCCCCGCTCCTCCCCGGCCCGGAACGAGGTCTTTCCAGGAGGGATGTGCTTTGTGCCCAGGGGGAAAGGCTGCAGGTGCTGGAAGTCACAAGCCAGGGGGAAAAAAAAAAAAAAAAAAAAAAAAAAAAAGTGGACAAAGTTAGGCACTTGCTAGAGAAACAGGAAAGGCAGGCAGCTTTTTCAAGGAGAACATGCTCAGATCAGTGCGAGGCAGGCAAAGCAGGCTTTTATGCCACAGACAAGAAGATGAAGTGTTTCAATGGGACGATGCAGGCTAATCAGCGTGAGGTTTCTGGGACTCTAGAGATTGTTCCGCTCTAATAGTAAAGAGCAACTAGAGTGCAACAAAAGTTTTCTAGACATTGTTGATGGCCAGCTCCAAAAGTCTTGAGAGAGAATGAAAAGACCTAAGCAGGCATTGCATTTGGGTTCATTTTCAGAATTAAAAGTATATTAAATAGTGCATTGCTAACCAAATTTCTTTGAGCAAAAAGCTGTATCAAGCATCTTATGCCAAATGATAATGACCAGAAACTTTTTCAGTGTTTATTATTATTTTTAAATGTTTATTATTATTTTTACTGTTTATTAACATTCTCACCATCATTGCTGCTATGTTCATGCAGTGGTGATGAAGGTAACTCAGTAGGCATTACAGAAATAATCATGGTTGACTCAAAATAACAATGGTCACTGGTGGTAGTAAATTGAATTTCTCTTGTACTTGAGGAGGTGGGGAGTGGAGAGAACAGTGACTAAAATGAGTGTTTAAACCTCCATCAGTTAAAAAGCTATAATATTTGTTTTTATTCATTCTTTGTTTTTATTCTTTTTTTTTTTTTCCCTCCTCAATCTTTCTCTTCCTTTTTTTTTTTTTTTCCATTGGATAATTATTTACAGCCTTGACCCAGCAAGTTATTTACACATGTCAAACTTTTATCCCATGATGAGTTTCTGCTAAGAGAAGGAACTTTTGCTTCCAGTGGAAGAGTTCACACACTAAGTTAGGCATGGGCACGTGGGTCATGCTCAGGGTGATCCAAACAGCTTCTTCCACTCCTTAGCTATTTGTTCCACTGCAGGCCACCATGAGCTTCTGCCATATCTTGTGAATTTCTAGCCCTCTGTGAGGCAAGCCACAGAACAAAGTACAAGATGTCATGGATCAGGTCTGGACTAATTCATCTCCTAAATAAGAACTGAAACACATCATGCTGTTAAAAATCTAAATCCATTAAAAGTTTCACTCCAGTCTTTACTTGCTTAGGAAAGTGACTACAACCCACTGTGGTCAATAAAAATTTTTAATTTCTAACAGACTATCTGGAGCTTAATCTTTTGTATTAGTGTGATTCCAAGTATTTATAAAATAACCAGCTTTTTAGAGAACAGCTCATGTGTCCTTATATGAATTAACATCAAAATGTTTAATGTAAATTATTACTCTTTCAAGAGCTAGTGAAGTGGATCTGTCTTAGACATTATATGTTTTAGTTGGTGGTTTTGATTCTCCTTCTTTTTCCTTATCTCACTTAAATATCATTCATTTCCAGACTCCATCGAACCTGAGGATATACCTTTAGAAAGCACTGAAATGACACAGGATCAGATGCTGAACTATCAGATGATGTTTCCCATAGGCCAGGACAAATCCATCCCCTGGAATGCCATCACTGCATATGAAAACATGAAAGCAAAGAGAATATCTGAACTAAAGAAGTGGAAAGAGCAGGTAGGGTTTTGTTGTTGTTGTTGTTGTTTTTGTTTTCGTTTGCAATCTTTTTATAGACCACTTCAGTAGAAGTTACTGATTCTGAATACAAATTTAAAATGTGCATGAAACTCCAACATCAACATCAAAATGTTGGCATTTTGGATAGCTAGCGAACAGACTTCTTTTGGAATGCCTTCATCAGATGCCTGAGGAACAGGCAAAATGGCAGGAGCTATAAAAACAGGTGTGCATCAGATCTGTCCTATACAGAGTCCTTGTAGAGGCTGAATCTTGCTCTGCAATTAATATCAGATTATTACATGGTTCCTTAATTTCCAGAAACCTATATTACAATCTTAGAATTCTTTCTTGTTTTAATTTAAAAATATATAATATATTTGTGCCTGGTCCAGTGTTCAGTGAACTAAAAAGGGAATACTTACATAGAAACATTGATAAGACACCAGTGCAAACCAAAACATTTATTAATTTCACAAGGAAACACTAGCAAGTAGGTACACATAAAAAGACAGAAAGCTCAGCAATTAACCTTCACTTTTACCTTCAGCACTGCAAAATTGCAGTGGTTAGTGGGCATGTGGGATGTGAGCAAGTAGGTTCTGGTGCCACTTGAGGGCACCAAAGAACCACAGTTAGTAGTCTCATGCAGCCGGTGTAAACCCGCGCCCCGGCGACATGAAGTTGGATTAGGATTGTGCACAACGGAAAGCCCACTTTCATAATGCTTGCTCTCTCCCTCTCTTGCACTCACGCACCCCTCAGCGCCCTCCCCCCTCCCCCCCAAAAAACAAAACAAAACAAAAAACAACACCAGCCAAACAACAACAAATACATAGCCCCCACTTCCCATCCCAGAAACATGGGAAGCCTCACTCCACACCCAGAGCAGAATTTAAGCACTGATTTAGTTTGGACTATGCTTAAGTGCTGTTAGGTCCAATTCTGATTTTTAGGCTTCTGCTTTTCTGACCTAGAACTACAGATAAACCCATTGACTTGAATAGGACTGCTTATGTGAAGAAGAGATTATTTTCGCTCCCAATAAAAATATTTGTTCAGTCACTTCTCCTCCCCTTTCATTCCTTTTAATATGTTAGGCACTATTAATGAAGTAGTAGTTGTGACTTCAAAAAGCTGGAAAAGAGAGACAGGCAAACAGTTTTTCACTCCCAGTTCCTGGTACTTTGAGTCTGAGTCTTGGAGCCACAGCAAGTGCTCTACACTCTGCTTTGGTGACGGCCATGTCCTGTACAAAAGATAACAAACGTTCAGATGTTTGCTCTTGTACTGTCTATATATGTCTTGCACCTATTCTCCATACATCAACAGAACAACCCAGACCATGGCAACCCAGAAAACGTGGCCAGCCTCACGTACACCAGCCTCCTGACACGCACCTCCCCATAATAGGAGATATTGTACCCTCTGAGCAGTAATGTGTTTACTCAGTACAGGTTAAATTTCCTTGTGTGGCAATTTAAGGACTTAAATCCTCATGTTTCTGAGGACAGAAAATACTTCAAAGAATAAAAACAAAGGCCTAAATGGAACATCAGAGTTTTCTGGCTGTGCTCCTATTGAAACATGTAGAAACTACATGCAAAGCAGCCTGGTGCAGACTGTATGACTAATAATTATTTTCAATTTTTTTTCTACTTCTATACTGATCATACTTTTTTTTTTTTTTTTTTTTTTGGTTGGATTCTTTGTGATTTCAGTACTGACAATTTTTAAATGATATTCCTGCAGGGACCTTGTCAGAAGGAGCTCTACAGAGCCCTGTATAAATTGGCAAAGGCTCAGCAGAGAAGAGAAGGGGACATTTACAAATTCTATTTGCCCAACTGCAACAAGAATGGATTTTACCACAGTAAACAGGTACGTGCTTTTTTCCTGTCTGCTCACAGCAGTGCTGCGTGTAGTCTGACATAGCCCTTTCATAGCCCTGTGCTCTCCAGCTCACAAGTTTGCAGCTGCTGGAAAATGTCGTGAAAACAGGGATACTTTGTAGTAGGAACAGATGGTTTGTCTTTCTCTTAAAAGTGAGCCGCATGCTCTGGGCTGATAAAAATGGAGGCAGGAGTCTTCTCCATTCACAGAACAGGTGTATGCAAAGCCTTCTCTAAGATCTTTTAACTCTGTCTGTTCCCAGGCCAAGTCAAGCTTCATGTAACTAATTTGTTAGCATATTCACAGTCAATGTTAATGCATAATATCCACCACATTGCCTACATTGTTCATTGTATATGTAAAAATCACTATGGAAATAGGAGGTTCTCAGCTCCCACAGTAAAATACATTTTCAGTGACAAAACTCTCTGGAGCAACATTAGCCTTCTAAAAGTACAAAAAATAACCACAGGTCATGCACACAAATTTAGTAGGTCTGCATAAATCTGTGTCACTGAGACTCCTTGTTTTAGAGCATGGCATGAACATGTGACTCGCTGTGACCTGGGATCTAACCAGGCATGAACAGAAATCTAACTCCCCCCTATCCCAAGAAAGAATCCTATTTCCTTCTGTGCATGAAGCATCAGGCCATCAAGCCATTGCTTTCATCTCTCTAGCTTGTATATTCTGCTTTCCTTCAGTTTCTTACTGAAGATATGGCTGTTTTATACTATTGTTTATCAAGAATTGGGCAAACTGTTTTACATTTGTTGTTGCTCTTATGGTAGCTGAGCTTGGATCAAAGCTCCTCAATCAACTGTTCTGGTTAGAGGCTATGTCAGAGCAAGGATTACTACATTCAGAATGAGTCCATGTGTGGCATTTCCTGAGTTTCCAGTCCTAGTTCTACAGCTCTACTTGTAGCATCCCATAGTGAGTTTTCTTAATTACTTATTCTTTCTTTTTTTGTTTTTCTTCGTAATAATCCTAGTGTGAGACTTCACTAGATGGAGAGTCTGCTGGGTGCTGGTGTGTCTATCCAAAAACTGGAAGAAAAATTCCTGGATCTTCAGAAGTGAAAGGAGACCCTGAATGCCAACAATATCTCAGCTCACAAGAATAAAACTACACATATTCATTCACACCAGGTTTTCTGTGGAGCTTGTTCTCATCAGAAACCATTTCAATCAGGATCCATTCCAGTAAGCTAATTATGGGCACCTGATTTTCAGCATATAGGTAGCCACATAAAGCAGCTTTTTTACTGTGCTGGCATTACTCTGATGCTCAAGTGACAGATATGAGCAACTGCAAGATCAAGTCCTACAGTCTTGTATATTATGTTTGTATATTATAGATACCCTCATATGTAAAGCCGTTGAATTATTTATTTTATAGTAAGTGTATTTTTGTCAGTGTCTTGTTACTAATTTATATTCCCAAACACTTCATAACTTTATGTGTAAATACTTAATATTATTGCTTTTAAATGCATGTGGCATGTTGGAGAAATGTTGCTACTTAAAACTTCAAGTGGCATAAATCTTTTTGGGAAAAATGGCTTGTAAACTTGCATTTTTGTACTATATATTTATAGATGTAAAAGTGATTTTTAAAAAATAGCTTTCAGTACAGAACATGGTTAGGAACTTATTTAAAACTTGTTTTGTTTATATATTATTGCTCTGTTTCAATGTCAAACTGTTTCTTAAAAAAGAAAGTCTAAACCTTGATTATATACTGAAGCTCACAATGGGACAGTATTTGTTTCTTTTTCCACACGTATGCACAGGACATATAGCAGAACAACAGGACAACCTGTGCCACAAGTGTAAATTGTTCACATGTTGACATTGTCATGTTATTTAAAATAAGCTATTAAATAATTTCTTCTACACAGTCCCAGTCTCTTGTGTTCTGCGTGTTTCTGCAACACAGCACACTTAATCACAGAATCACAGAATTGTCTAGGTTGGAAGAGACCTCAAGATCATCGAGTCCAACCTCTGGCGTAAGAAACTCTTAAGTACCAACTCCCTGGAGATAGCGGACAGGGAACAATGGACGGCAGGCAGGACAGTGTAGCAGGGGGTGGGAGAGTATAGGGAAACACAGCCCTTCTAAATCTGCTTCCTGAGCTCCCGGCTCCATCTTTCCTCAATACGTTTTCTTCCTTTGCTCTTCCTCTCCCCATTCCCTTTCTTCTGTCCTTTCCAATCCTGGCTGTGTTTTGCAAGCCTTTGTTTTGGGCAAAGCAGCAGCCCCTAAGCAAATTTATTAAAAGGTTTGCTGGATAGGAAAGCTGTATAACTTTTTCAACTTGAAAGCCCAACACAGTAATATTAGTGTGTTTAAAAGATAACAGAGAGTTTGGAAAGAACAATTTCTTGCATGGAAAGTCAGAGAAAAAGCCCAGCCTTACCTTTTTTTTTGCTGAAAGCAGAGAAGAGGGTCCCTTGTGCTTAGGATGCAGTCCCTCTCCCTCTCCCTTTCCCAAATTTTTCTTCTGTTTATTTAGTGGTTGCAGGGAAAGAGAGGGAAGCAAGCAACTGCCTTGCCTGCTTCAAAATGTTGTTGTGTTTTGTTGTTGTTGTTGTTTATTTTGTTTTGTTTTGTTTTCCATGAAGAAACTGATGTGGGAATTAGCATGCCCCAAAGGTGGAAAATGGCTGCACCAGCTCTGCCTGAGAAAAGGGCCAGAGGGGCATTTTTAAAAGCTTGACTGGGAGGAAACTTAGAAAAAAAAAAAAAAAGAGAGAGAAAAAAAAAAAAAAAAAAAAAAAAAAACCTCCAGCAGTTTCTTGGCATGAACTTTGGTTTTAAAACGAGAGAGGGAAGTTGCTTGCAGAAACAGTGAAGCTAAAGCATGGAAATCTCTGCTCTGAGTATTACATTTCAGTGGCATTACACTGTAGTTATTGAATGTGTTGGTAGTATTTATATGTCAGTGTTGATACTATTGGGGTCTAGTAAATACTCTTTAAACTGCCCCAGATTTGAAAGTATGGATATGCTACTGCATTGCATTGTAGAGTGTGTTGAGATCTTCCCAGGAAAACATTGCAAAAGCTGTTGATGGCATTGACATTATAAATAATTACAAATTATTTACCTCCCTGTAATGAACTACAGTGGGACCCTGCTAAACTTCATTGTAAAATTATATTCACTACGTCAAAATGTTTGGCAATCACTGTATGAAAATAATGAAGAATCAATGAATTTAAGCAAAACCTGAGAATCCTTCCACAAAGCACACCCACAGCAATGAACAATGGTCATATGGCTTTGCTAGGGGAAAATGGTGAGGAAAGGAGAGAAAATTGTATACTCACAGCTGTAGCACACAAGAGCACTCTGACCCTGTTCTGTTCTCACCCCATCAACTTTGTGTAGTGTTGATCTCTAAACAGCAGAAATTGGTTCTTTATGTTGGGATTTTTATATATAGAGGAAACGTTTATCATATTAATAAATAGTAATAGTACACTAATATATTTGCATATATTTGTATATTTATAGTATAGCAATCCAGTATAGCTACTTCTAATGTTTGCAGGGTGTCAGGTTCACATCCTAGCTGCAAGAAATTAGAGTTTTTAACAGGGAAAGGTTTTAGGAAACTGTTTCCTTTCCAGTTAAGCACCAGAAGTGAAAGCTGCCTTGTACAGCATTCAGGCATGACAGACCAGTTTCTTAGGGGAGTTTAGTTCCTTTTATCACACTGAAAGCAACAGGGAATGGGTGTCTCCTTATCTGCAATCTGGCCTTGTGTGACATCTTGCCAGGACTCACCAGGACAGATTTCTGTTGAGCTTCTCTAGGCTGGGCTGTCTGACTTGGGCCAGACTCTTCAGTATACTGGGATTAGGACTAATGCAAGGAGGCAAAGAAGGTAAATTACATCTCCCCTGTCGGAGTGCTGCCAGGAGCTTGGCCTACATTTAGACCATAGGGGCCATGCATTATGATTTGTCCCAATTTTTATGATCAGCTTCAGTAATAGGATGAAAAAAAAAAAAAAAAGTCTGTAAATTCTCTCTCTCTCTCTTTTTTTTTTTTAAATTATTTGTTTATTTATTTATCATTACTTTTTTTTTTTTTTTTTTTTTTTCTGTTTGTGTTTTGGCATGTGTCAGCTGGCAATCCTGCCTCCAGCATGCGCCCACTGCATCAGTCACACTTGTGCTAGCAAGCTCAGCCTGGTAGGAATATGTGGGGAAACAGGGAAGGTGCTGTAGGATGTTCTGAGCAGTTCAGGTCACCTGGAGTGTACCTGGATTTGCAAAGGGAATATAATACTCTTTGTAATTTCAGCTCCCTGCCTTCACACCTTCTTGCACTACTCCTACCCAACCTGAAATAAATTAACTGGTGGGAAGGTATAAGGTAAGCATCTGTGTGTTTGGTTCATGTTATCTGAGAACACTACGTAGTTTGTGCTTTCTGCTGCCAAAACCCTGCCAGGTTTGTTGCAGCAGGGTTTGTTCCAGCCATGCCTCCTCCTGCCCCTGGCCTACTGCCAACTGGAAAATGCTCATAGCAAAGAAATGAGGTCAGTGCTCTCTGCACTTTATTTTCTATTCTCTTTTTTGAAGACAACCTATCTGGTTTTGGGCTCTGCTCATACTGAGTCTGTTCTGCTCACTATTTTGGGGTGCAGTGGAGACACATCTGTGTTGGTTAGTACTGGGAGGGGGTGATGGGGAGAAAGACAGGTCCCGGGCTTTTTATTTACCAACATTTTATATTTATACACTTCTTGGATGTTGCACTGAGAATCAGACAGGGACTCAGAATGCACAGGAAAGTGTGGTTTATGAACCTTATCCAGCACTTAATTGTGTTTGGCACATTTGCCTTCTTGAAGATTTGTGTAGATGGTATAGAGTGAATAGCACAGTAGCATGGTGGAGGAAAATAGAGGAATTCTTTTACTGATGTGTCACCACATATTATCAAGTCACATCTAAGTAAAGAGGTAGTGGGACAAAGAAGGGGAGGGTCTTACAGGAATGCAGCTAGTTAGTATTGTATTACCAGAAATTACAGCAGGAGTCCAGAGATACCAGCACTTGCTTTCTGATAAATGAAAACAGCTCTGATGATAGGTCTGTCAACAATAGCTTTATTTTATTTTCTCTCCTTTCCTCTTCCCTTGACCTGCACCAGGGTGCAATATCTACCTGCAAGTATGCTACTGCAAGGGCCCAGGGAAAGGAGCAACATACTGCAGGACTGATGCAGGAACAAGCTTGTTCGTGAATGTAGAATTAGGGTCAAATGAACAAATCTAAATTTAGCCCATTCCAGATCTTGTGTGTTTCATTTTGCAAAACTTTCTGCTCTCCACTTGAGACTCAGTGGTAGATTATCATCTCTGAGTGGCAGTAGGGATATCTCAGCAGAGGTGAGGGCACTCAGCAGAAGGCAAGGCTGTGCACATGCCTGGCTCCTTGCTGCTTTTTTATGAACCACGCTTCCCTGTAGGGAGGGTGCCTGGCCAGCAGGAACAGCTATTCTGGCAGAGCGTCCTGCTGCAGATGCCCAACATAGAACCTCCTGCACAGAATCTCCTCCAACTGCTGTTAAGCTAACAAAGAACAGTCCATTTGTGCCTACACTGAGATTTTAATTGCATAATTATGCTGGTGATGATGTGTGATTATTTCTTTTTCTGTCACCGATGGTGCTTTGTAGTTTGATGATACATAGCTGTTGAGGTTGCTTGGGAAAGTATCTTTGTGAGGGATGTCTTTGGAGTCCTGGAGCAAATGCAAGCTATATCATAGTCTTCTTCCATATTTTCTCATGGTCTGCATCTTCTGTTTATTGCTGCTTCAGCAGCTGAGCTGTCACCATTTGGATCCAGCAAGGGACCAGAGAAAGAAGCATGCCACTGGTAGCAGCTGTGGAAATATATGGCAAGATCTGAGGGCTGAAGGTTGCATGTGGCACCCCTGTGATAAAGTGATAATCAACTTTTCAAGCTCAGTCAGTTAGGTCTTTTTTACTGGGTGCAAGTTATGTGATATGTAACAGACATAGGAAACATGCCTTCACCTTGAATATTCTCTGTGTGGCCTAAGCAGGCAAAAATAACCTCTGTTCTCCAATTGCAGGAAGTGAGAGAAATGTACCCTCAGCCTGGTACTTGTAGCCGAACTTCTTCACTGCCCCACTTTTGGAAGTTCTTACTGCACATGGCTGTGGGAAGCAGTCCTCAACGACATTTTTTTCAGCTTGACAGATTTTTCTAGTGGAAATCTCAGCTGCTCTCTGTAGCAATAACTTTGCTGCCTTTATTTTTTTCCATCACCACTCATGGAGAAAGCAGTGGGGTGAAATTAGCTATGACAGAGAAAGGCTCTCAAGGAATTTGGATATGTCAGCAGAAGTGGAAAGCCAGGATACATACTACAGAAGGACAAGCATTCTGCAAGGATAAACTGAGATTTGCAACATTATCCTTTGCCTCTCCTAATACCTGGTCTCTGATTTTTTTTTTTTTTTCCTTTTTTCCCCAGCTGTAACTTTCAACCTTGAAGTCATTTGCATTTTGAATATATAGGGCAAAAACAAAAGCAAAGGTTTATGTTTCTACAGCTGCAAAAGCTGAACTGGAAGAAATAATACAACATAAAATAAAGAAAAAAAATAAAATGAGCTTCTGGTGAACAAGAAACCTGTGCTACTTACCATTTAGATGGGAAATTTTCTTTTTAGCAGAGAAAGATGTAGTATTTTCTCAACTGATGTATTATTTTCTCAACTGATGTATTGTTTAATTCAAACGATCTCATGTGTTAGAACTGCAGACACTAACCTACCAAAACAAAAATGCTAAAATCCTTAAACAAAATGAATTCTGCATACTCACAGATGAAGATGTTACTGATACTGACCACAAAAAGCTTGCCCTTAGAATACACCAATATCCATTATTGGATCTTATTTTTGGACTGTGCAGGAGAAAAAAAAAAAAAAAGAAAAAAAAGAAAAAAAAGGGGGGGTCCTTTCTAAAGGCACAGCAGGGCCACATAATAAATAGCTACCCATATAAATATTTGATTTTGAATACTAATACGCATTCACACCCACAAAAATTTCTAAGCACTTTTCATAATTTAATTTGTATCGCTAATATGTAAAATCTCTGTGGAGGCATCCTTGATTACTCAGTTTTAGAGAGTATCTACAGATACCAAAAAATGATTTCCTAAAAGATTTGTAAAACCGTTACTTTAATTTAGGGCTCAGTTCAATGAAGAGTTATGGTGCTTTCCCCTGTGCACAAATAGCTACCATTATTCCCTGAAGAGCGTGCATGCCATAAAGGTGGAAAAGAATATTCTGAGGTCAAAAGACTATAGCACAGTAGATCTACTAAAGCTAACTTTCTCAATCAGTTTGAAAGATAGTGTTTCTGCCTGCAGGCAGCTTTAACTTGCATTCTTGTCAATTAGAGGGATTTATGCAACTACTACTCTGGTTAAAACAAATACCACACAAATATGGGCTACGTAAGGCATCCATGTAGCATCTAGGGATGAAGTATTCTCAAAAAGAAATTAGCGAGTTTTGCAGTACATACGTTAAGCTTTTGTAGTGCCCTCCTGTGCAAATATTTAACATGTCAATAATGTTAACTAAGTTACAAGAATTTTTGTGAGACTTCACAATGTTCACCTGGATTGCCTAAGATTCTTGAAAGAGCTTGTTAAGAAAAATGCTATCAAATGTTTACTTGGAAAAAAAAAAGCCATACCACCTGAGCTGAAGGCAGCAAAGGCACCAAAACAGCAGGTATTTTTCTAATACTTAAGTTCCATTTGTCACTAAAACTGAAGTCCACCACTCACTGTAGCGCTTAACAGGCAACATTTCTAATCTGTGTGTGCAAGGAGAGATCTTCTGAACTGGTACTGACCCATGCATTTGCTTCATGCTGCACATATTCTGCTGCTTGAACGTAGCCCACAAATAATTTATTTGAATTGCAGCTTGAATGCGATAGCCGTGAAAAAAAATCTTTGAATGACATGCAGTTTGTCTGATGAATTGAGCCCTTGTCTTCATAGAAGTAGGTATGTTAAAAAAATAAATAAATAAATAAATAAATATCACTGCTGATCCTCTTAATTAAAATGTTTGTTTCTTACATGGGGAAATATAGTTAGCTTGCATTTCATACCAAAAATGCCAGTTGCCAGGAACATCAGATGCACAAAGGAAGTGTCCGTAACAGGGAGCTTCTGAATACGGAGGAGCTTTAAATCACAGGTAAGAAACATTTGCTATTTTTAGACATTTGTTTTAAGGACATCTATTGAGAACAAGCATGACAAACTAACTTAAGGACCAATACCAGACAACACGTCTTTCTTGATTTTTAATAAAGAGCTATAATTTTAATGAAAAACACAAATCAGAAATGCTGCCATAGCCTGTTAAAACATTTCTTGATTTCCCAAATGTAGTTTGGAAGGCAGCTGTCCACCTCCTTGGTGAGAGGTCATTTTCTTTTATGAGAAGGCTCATGAAATAGTGAAGGAAAAAAAAAAGTGAAATACTCATAACATACTTTTGTGACCCCAATGTTAGTTTTTGCATATTATGTGCCCAAATATATAAATATATATAAATAAAATATATAAATAAAATAAAAAATATATAATTTTATTCCCCATGTGAAACTATTTGAAATAAACTGGTGTACAATTAAAAAAAAAAGTCAGCATTTATTTATTTTAATTTGCCAACAAATATTTGCAGGCATTACATTTGCATTAGCAGTAAAAATATTGCAATAAATCTTCAACTCACAAAGCTTTCTGTAACTATCTGTCAGGAAGTCTGTATCAACCTGAACTAAGCACCACCTCACATACACTTTTTCTTATTACTTTTAGGTTTAAAATTTCAGTTTTAACAATGTGAACCTATTTCATTAGATATAAATTAGAAATATGCACAGAATACACACAGGGCTACATTTCAGGGTAAGGCATTAAACATTTGATTTATAGTGATCAGCTACCTTAATCCTGCAAGCTGCATATCCAAATCTTTCCACAATAAAATTTCAAGACATATGCCATTGCAGGAAACACAGGTGGCTATAACTCACAGGGTGGGAGAGGAACAGGCTCCTTGACTCCATGGTCTCCCCTCCATCAGCACAACCACTGTTTCCAATGGCTGGAAAGCTGCATGAGAGTACTGCTATCACTCTCCATCGAATTCCCAACCCAACAGGAAATTACAGTGTTGCTGGTTCTTTTTTCTACAGTGACATCAAACATTTATAGTGACACATATAAGAATATATTATATATTTATATAAATATATAAAATATTTATATAAAATATATAAATAAATACATATACAAAATATGGCATTACTTTCCAGAGAGATGTTACATTTCACAGGCCACCTTTCCTTATCCAGATTTCACTGTCATACAGAATTTGTCATGAAGTTCAATAAACAATCAGCCTAAAAAAAAAATGCTGCCAAAGACTTCCTTATGTAACAGCATTACACTTATCTTCATATTAAAATGACATATCTTAGCAGACAATTTAAATATTTAAATCCTATGGATCTTATTTAATGCTTTGATGCAGGCAAATAATTTCTACCAAAGTCAAAGGAAGCAACAATTGTGTGTAGCATAAGTGAAGCACACAGGTCTCAACAATTGTGGAGGCCCACAATCCTCCCATCTTCTTCGCATTGTTTTAAACAAAAGATCCTCATACAGAATGCATACTTTGGCAGAGTATATGAAGACCACATAGAATAGATACAGCTTTTAAAAATAAATAAGCAAATAGAAAGGCTGGTACTGTAATGGAAATTTTTTGTCCATGAATATTCTATGTTAGCATGAAGGAAACAGGAAATTTAAGCTCTGTTGCACTAAATGAAGCAAAGGACAGATAGAAGAATGTTTTACAGAGAGCTTCAGTGCAACTGTTACTCATTCCAGTGGTATAATTCAGTGATGGGTACATTAAAAGTAAAATAATTAAAAAGAATTTAAAAGATTATCAGAATATTTGTACCTACATCAAATAATGAAACTTAATCTCTTCTGGAAACACCTCCTTCACTCCACAAATTCATTTCTGTTACCTAGAACAGGTCAGTGTTTATGCATATGGATCTATACATATTTGTAAAGCATCCCATACGTTTACTTTTTCTTTGCATACAGAAGTATACACTAGAATTATCGTGTAATATTTGGTATTCACATGTTACATTTAAATAAAGTTTATTTAAAAACAATTATATTACAGACTAACAGAATATTCATAATATATTTTACAGAAAAAAATAGTCATGTATTTATTTTAGAAATATGTTTCTTAAAAAGTTCTTTGAGATTTTTATAAAACTTTTTACCCGTGAAGATTCCCATCAGACCTGTAAAAAAAAAGCTTAACCTTAGCCTTTAAATCCTTGTGGGTTGTTTTTGTGTGTATGTGTGCGTTTTTGTTTTGCTTTAACAACTCTACAAGTTTACAATTTATAAATTATTTAAAATAAAAAACAGAATCTTTTGGGATCAAATTGGTCACAGGCCGTTCTTTAAAAAGTCAGTGGAGACTCCCTGAATCCATTCTGAAGTGCCTTGTGTTTTTCTTTCTCTCTGGGTATCGATAGTGCAGGTTGACAGGGGAATTCAGAGCTCCCTACATATTCTGTAGAAAGCCCAACATGTTTTAGTGGCAGGGTGCAGCTGCAGAGTCCATAGAGGCCTCTACTCCCCTAACTGCCACAGGAGGCAGTGCTCATAAACTCTTTGTGCAATGCAGTACATGGTGTTTGCCCAGCCCCACGAAGGCCTCTGCTCGGTCCAGCTGCCACACACAGATGCCAGAAGAGCTGGCATCCAGCCCTCATTTGCTTTCCAAGTTATAGCAGTGGACGTCTCCTTTTCCCTTGCCATCATATCCAGGAAGCGGTTGTCCATATTTATCCACGCACCAGCAATAACCTCTTTTTCGGCCTTTGGATGGACGACACTGAAACAGAATGGAGGACCTAATTAGCATAATTTTTGTTTTATTCTACTCTTAGCATTATACAGTAGGGATTCCTGCTTGTTTGATATCTGCACTGCTATATCCTAGCCATATATAGAACCAAACAGAAGATTTGATAGAATTGCTTGAATTAAATTGAAGATTTAACACCACTACAAAGTATTACAATAAAAAGTAGTCTAATAGCCTGCCCATCAAGCACTTTGGATCTAATTATTCCATAATAAAACTGCTCTGAGAATTAGCAGAAAACAGCAGAATTAGGCAGCACAGTTTTTGTCTATTGAATACCAGGACTACTTAAAACAGCACAGACTGACGACTGAGACCCATCTTTGGAAAAGAAAGTCAACAGATTTGTTTTACACTAAAGCACAGGTCAAAGACAGCTCTTGCAGCAATAAATACCCTTGGTTTGCACCTGTTTGCTGGAAGAATTTCAATACTGTCATTGACATTTATTAACATATACATAATCCCTCTCTAATGTAGTTATCACTTCAACAACTGATAGGTGTACTAGAACTTTACATGTCTATTTTGCTATAAATGACTTTGCTTGTATATTAGTCTATGACCTACATCAATGTTAGAAATCAGATGCTTATTGGAATTTATTAACAAAAGTGACCAACCTGAAACTATCATTAAACAAGCAAAGATGCTGAACTTCTTTAGAAATAGTAATGCAGTAAAAGTAGATTTAAAAAGTCTGTCATGTACTAAGTAATGGTCTCTCCAAGAAACGAAAAATGGTAAAAGCTAAACTAAAGGAGAAGAGATGCTGCAGGTTACGTTTGGTGTGTAATCCTGGTCACAGTTCAGCCTAACAGTATTGCTGGAACACTGCAAGGTTTTCACTCCCTCAAAAGGCACATGCCTCCGCAGCACAGTTTTGCAATGGTCAACCTCCTTGCTAAGACATAGCCTCCAGTATGGCACAACAGAAGTTTCTGAGATTTGATGATGGAGGATTCACTGCAAATGCTAACAGAGAAGGTCATTTAGTCAGGACAGAAGGAATTCTGACTCCAAGAGAGTTTTTCAAATATTAGTGTTTCATCTGTTGTTCCATCATGTGGAGGAAGAACAGACTAGACACGGTGAAGCCACATATGTTCCTCAATACTGTAAAAGCTATCATACAAACAAAGTAAATGAGCTCTGAGTTGACATCAGAGCAATTCAGGTATTTCAGAAGTTTACACTGGGTACCAGCTGTGGCTTTGCCACCAGGTAGTTAAACTTTGCTACTATCACTCCATTGCATTGCTCTCCAGAGTTTCATACGTCTTACTGTCCCTTGTCAATGGCCCACAAAGCTAAGTGTCTTTCCCAAGCACAGGTACATGAGGAAATATCAAGTAAATGTTAGGCTTTACATGTTGCACAAAGTGCCTGACCCTTTGATGTCTAGTTTAGGACCTCAGGTGAAAGGGCAATATGTCAGAAAGAAGTGTGAATATGGGCCACTCCTGGGACTGCCTGCAGCAGCAGGTTGGTCCCTGAGCCAATTAATTTGTGGCAGCAGAGATTAGTGTAGACAGTTCTCACTAGGAAGCTGTGAAAGAGAGATGAGAGCAGATCACACATTAGACACCAATCACTGAACATACTGTCTTGGCAGAAACCCAAGTTTCCAGCTTGCTTATTTTATTTGTAAATATATAAATAAATAACATTAATCACCATAACTGAAAATTAATCTAGCCTTGTGACATATTTTTGAGTAGGAAGTCTAATGAAGAAATAATACAATGCCTTCTCTTTGAATCTGCAGTCCTTCTGCATTAGCTGTATGGAAATGAATGGCAATCCTGCCAGTGGGATGACAAAATTAACTTGAAGAATATCAGCTTTTATAGGAGAGGATGAAGAATTTCAAGCCTACTGAGAGGACAGCTACATTAATAATTTGCTAAACTACATGATTAGCTTGTGTTTGAATTCTAGTCACTCGGTCAGTTGTTTCCCTGCATCAAATCTTTAAATATAAAAGCAATGTAAATTTTAGAATCATTTATTGTTTCAAAGTCCAGACTAGTACTTGTATGTGCTCTTCACGATTTCTGAGAATGCCTGTTCTAAGTTCACCAACACCAAGAGGATGTGTTTCTTAAATTTTGGTGGTAAGTGGACTGGATTCTACCTTAAGAGGTATTCACATTTAGCACACTAAATCCTTCATGCTCAGTTTTGAGTAATTCATAAACAGTTGCTTTTGCATGATTTACGTTTTACAGATAAGGAAAATGAGGCAGCAGTTATGGAGTTGTTTTTCCCAAGAGTAGAGGCACAGATGGGGCCTGAATTAAAGCACGGGGTTTCTGGCTGTTGGCCTGTTTTTCCGGTCATGAAACTACACTTCTACTAATAATAGTAACACAGCCTCCCCTTTTAGAAGTACTATATGAAGTATGTTACACAACTCTGACTGATTCATAGGCTTGCATCACTGTCAAAACAAATGATCAATTAAAGTTATCGCGTGTTGTTGGTGGTTTTGATTGCATTTTACAGTTGCATAATCAATTTTTGGAATTAACTATAGCACAGTCTGCAGAAACTAATGGCTATTTTTTCCCAAACAGGTTGTCTAGAAGAAATAAAAAATGAAACCCTTGGATTATTTGGGCTAGAGCTTTACAGCTAAAATGTCACTGAAGAAACGAGAAAAATTACCTCTTGCAGTCTGTTATTTTGTACTACCTGATCATCCATACTGTCAATACTAAAGTGCTTCTGATTCAAAAGTGATGCTTTTTACCCTGAAACAGCTAGCTTGCATTCCATACTGAAATACTGGACAATTCATATGGAAAAAAAGTTTAGATAAAAGTATTCACTCTTCTGAATTTTACACTGCACACAAATTTCAAGGCTTTTCTGTATGACTTCAGAAGTCCAAAAAGCTGGAAAACTGCCCAAGCAGTGCAGTCAATAATTACTTCTGATAGAAGTACCAGCTGCCAGCCCCATGCCACCTGCCCCTCTCCCCTCCACAAAGAAGTGCCACAGAGGCATTTGTGGGGCACAGCAAAGCATATGGTATCCTGCTGAATTCCTGATCAGCTCAGAGGTCTCCATGGAGCTACAACCATGGTCTCCTGAAGCAGAGTGCAGACAGCCTTGACATACACCTCAGGCCATGCTGGTTCTTGCCAAGCCCAGTTGTTTTCAGTGGAACAATGCCAGCTCACATTTAGGAATATCTGGTTCTGGTATACAAATATGGGGCAATAATTATAATTCCATCAAAACTTTCTTCGCATGCCTGAGGCAAAACCATGCCTGTATTAACCTAGTTCATGTAACTATACCTATATATACACCATACTTGAATAGTGTAAGCTAATGTGTGTGATTTATTAAGATAAAGAAATCTAAATTTTATAATGTTTGATTTTAACAAAGTTTATATATAAACACAAGGTCTTAAGTTATTTTCATGTTATACCTTGACAGATGAATTTAAGTTCTTGAAATTGTTGCTCATATGCAAATTACTCTCTATAGTTACTTCTGAAAAATCTCTCTAGATGTCCACAAATATCAAGAAAAATAATTGCTTTCAACTCGACTGCAAGAGCAGGTGACCAGGAAGGCAGAATATACTAAAACACAAAGTACCTCCTGAATGAGTTTTCATGGTTTCCAGAGTAATCATAATTTACCTGATTCCTACCATCATACCTCTATATACATGAACATCCTAGGCAGTGCTTTTAGCATTCATTTCCAGAATTAAAAGTGCTCAAAATGCTCCTTTTTTGCAATGGATTTACTGTTTCCTAACACATTTTTTTCCGAATTTTGTTGTCATGACAAAATTGAATTACAGATTGAACAAATAATAGCAAAGAAGGAAATTAATACACCTGCAATTCCCAAAATCAGGCCTTCATTTTGATCCTCCAAAAAGAAAAAAAAAACAAATGATATTGCTGTACTGTCTTGCAGAGAGTGGATTCAATCTGACCAGGACTCATTCACTTATAAAAAGGATGCTTTTTTTTTTTTTCTAGGAGATAATTATACAAAGGTAACTCAAATACATTATTTTTGTCTTATATTTTCTAAGTGTGAGAAGCAGCCTCTCTCTGTAAGCCCTATCTGTGAAGGCTTGTGCCAGGGGTTGATTAAGATTCATTTTAAGGAAGAGCACCCAAACTACATTACACATATTGTATTTACTGATATGGACTCAATTTTCAGGCATCTCTTACAAGATTCTGAGCTGTCCCAAACTATCATGAAACTACTTGGAGCAGTGCAAATTGGCACAGTGCTTGCCAAGACTGGCCAAGTATGAAAGTGCTCCTTCAACATCTATGTTTTCTGACCAGAGGGGCTGTTGCACATAGCATATCAACCTTTTCTAAAGCAGCTTGAAAGTTTCCAGATAACATGGAGACTACATGCTGTGCAGACGCTTGTCTTTGCTCTGTACCAACACCTTACTTTAGTAAATGAACTTCTAGGAATTAAGACTAGAAAAGAGTATCCATAAAAAGACTATCCATATTTTTCCCCCTCCGTATTTTTTTTTCTGCCTCAGTTAGAGAACCATGACTGTACAGTGAGGCACTTTAGTATGTGCTCACTGTGGATCTGATTTACCATATATACACACTAGGGACAGTGTGCAAACCACCGCATTTTTGCTGACAAAGCTAAAACTTTGAAGTCTAAAGACAGATGAGAGGAACATCTACTGAACAAAGTAAATACCAATCTGTGGTCTTCTGTAATACCTAGAGGAGGGTAAGTACTGCAAGATGCTTGCATATCTTCAGTGCAGTTACATGACATGCTGTTCTGAAGTAGCTAAGCAAATACTTCTATGGCACAGCCACAAAACAGTCCTTGCCTTGCTCCACAGAGTAGTTCACACAGCAGTCTGTGGCATTTCCTGAATGAATGCAGACTGGGATTTGAGCCCTGCTGTCTGCTAATTTACATGCAGTGAGACATGAATTGACAGTGGGTTCTCAAAACTAAAGAAAAAGAAACTCACCCTGCTTGGGAGTTACCACCACCTGCCTGGGAAAAGCTTGGAAGTAATACAAATTTGGCAGTGTGCAGCCAAGGTCAGAACACTGGAAACCTCACCCCTATTTCAAACAGCCTACCTGACACTGCCAGCTCATTGCAGAGCTCCAGGGAATACCTGAAAGGTTAAGACTGTTTCTAAGAAAGCTGGAAGCCAAACAATGGGGAGATACCGCTCTTAAAATAAGGTTGCCTCTTCTGAGGTTGATCTCTCACTTCTAACTAACGAACTATTATGCAGTAATGCACTAAGTCAGCCACTCTTGGTTACCAGACATAAAGAGGCTGACTTCTGTAAACCCAAATGTGAAAAACAAGATAGTCTACAAACAAGATCTGTCCTTACAGAGTTTGCCTTGAAGGAAATCTGAAGGACTTTTTTGAATTCTGAAAATTTTGGAACTATAACAAGAAATACATTTGGAGATAGGTCACTATCTAAACAATTGTATTAGATGAAATGTGCATACAAAGAAAAAATGTTATGTCTTGCAATTCTGCAAGTTCTTGAATAAGCTTCAAGGGTAGTACCAAATGGAGAATGCTGCTTTAGAGCATGAATGTATTGCATACATGTATATACCTTCCACATAGGTCTGCATTTGCAAAGAGAGAAAAAAAAAAAAAGAGGAGGAAAAAAAGAGGAGTGGGCTGAGGAGCCAACCTTGCTACAGAATAACTACTAGATGTATAACTTCCATGATAACATGACCTGGATTTTGGAAATGATCTGTGTAGTGCATAAAGGACAGACACATGCTTTTCTCAAATTGCTTTTTGTAATATAAACCAACACAGTTCTTCTAGGAACTTTCAAGCATCTATTTACAATTCAAAGCATTGATCTATTGCAGTCATATGGCAACTGCAACATTTAGCTCTGTGGGTTATTACAGAGGCATTGCTTTTTTTAAACTGAAGGGCATTAGTATCTAGGACACTGGCCAACCTGTGTGTGATTAAGTTGGAAGTTTCTCAAATTAATCTGCTGTCATAACCAACAGAAAATAAAAACATTATCCCCATTTGACAAAGTTCAACAGTATCAGATCAGGACCTAAAATTGGGATTAAACTAGCTTCTTTTTAAAGTGATATATAAAATATATATATAATGCACTTTGCTGGCAAGATCCTTCAACAGCAACACAGAATAAGTGAAATGTATTCACTGAAATGCTCAAGACACTGTACTTACTTGCTTTTTCTTGTAGAACCCTTTCTTGTCACAATTTGGAATATGGAAACCCCTGGGACTCAGGACATTCAGGATCTTTAGGTGATTTAAAGTGTCTTCCATTTCTCTACGACAAGGACCCTGTTAGTGAGCACATTTGAAAAAACATATATGAAATTTCATTTACAAATCCTGTTCTTCACAGAAGAGTTAATAAATCTGCAAAGGGTAAGAATCACAAAAACAAATCTATTAAAAGAAATGTCAAAAAGCAAAACAATCACAGATGAAATTCTGACATTATTCAAGACAAAACTGATTTCTAAGCACTGAAGGCCCTATGCCATGCTTGCAAACAGACTAACATTTCCAGCTGAAATTACAGCTGTAAGGAAGACTTGACCATTACGTAAATCAGTCATATATAACATATATTGTGAAAAGCTGATCCTCACCAAGTGGGAAAAGAAAGCAGACAATTGAGAACAAACTGCTTTGTAAATCTTCACTAACGTCATTTTATTTCTGTGATTCTGCTAGATTTAAAGACTTGAATGCAATGGATTAAATTGAAAACACGCAGTTTGGCATACTGTATATGCCTTTATAAATATATTGGAACTTTGGACAACAATTCCAAATTTCAGCTGGACCAAATGTATGCACCCATGCAAATGAATGGTTGCACACAGCATTTTCGGTAGATAAGTACATAACTTTTTGCACCAGTTTCTCCATATGCAAAAGGAAGACAATGGTGTAGTGTGGATTAGCTCTAATACAATGACATAAAAACTTCCAGAACCACTTCTAAAAGCATGTCTCAAACACCAAACTAATTGTTTCTCATTGCAGGCCTTTAGGGTACAGTATAAAATGTTACCAGACCAATTTTACAGCCAGAAATCCAGGAGTGGAAGAGTTCAAGTTTTGCCAGAGGCCAAGAAGGGAGCCAGTATCAGCAGAAGGATCAGAATTCAAGAATCACAGCCTCTACATACTCTGTGTTTAGCTACATGCTGCTCTGAGCACATTACTGACTCAATTCACTAGCCTGATTCTTCAATAGACACCCCAAAAAGTTCTTTTTCACAGTTGCAGGGGTTTAAAACATTTAAGTTGTTCTATCAACACAAAGACCCACTAGTACAATTCTTAATTAGTGAAGTAATGTATTACTACTTGCAAGCATAAATGTTAAGTTTGTTGATATGAAGTGCCTTTCATGTGAGTGTCTGAAAGCATACAGACTCCACAGCTCTGCTGAAGTTTAAAAAATAAATTTTTGGTAAGCAAAGATCTTCCTTGCTGCTTTCATACATTTTTGTTCAGTATCAATCTCACAAGCTCTAAACAAGCTATTTAAATTGGTGCTCTTATTGGCAACTCCTTAAATAAATGGTTCAGACACCAACTACAAATAACACACACAAAGATTTTTTGAGTTAGTTTTGGAGTTAGTTTTGAGTTAGGCCTACAAAAAGAGCAACAGCCTTTTTTAACTATTATCTTGAAGTAGGTTTCAAAAGTAAAAGGATGAATATTAAAGCTAAGACGTAGACATGGGCATAATGGCATTTGCTTGCAGAGGTACCTGCCTCAAATGGACCTGGTTCTGGTTCCAGTTCCTACAGATATACGCAGATTTAGTAAATCAGTGTGCCTTTACACACAGGGCCTGATTATCATGTACGTGAAACATTTATCCTAGTTAAGGCCAGAACCCTATTTCCTCAGAGCTACAAACGCTCATTATTTTACTGGAAGAGGTTTATTTCAAGTTTTGGGGAAGAAGGCATGCTAAAACTTGGATACTTAAGTGTTTTTACTAGACAGCTGGACATCAATGACAAACTGAACAAACAACTGTGTTAACTTGGAGGCCACACACTCTTCAGACACAGCTTTCCACCTCACAGGTCTCAAAACCTTCTCTTGCAGGTAGGAAGCCTTGTCTGGTTTCACCACAACTGTTTTGATGAGATGCCAAAATATATCCATCCATATTTTTAAGTCAGCTGGCACAGGCACAAGGATAACCACCATGCCAGCAGTCAAGAAATGCACAAACAGGAATTATTGTCCCATCAGATTCACCACATTCTGGCTGCCCTGCAAATACTCTTTCTACTGGGCACAGTAAGCTGGAAGCAATAGCAGCTTGTGTGCTGTGAACCATTACATTTATGCAGTGGCACTAAACAACTACTGCAAGTGGAGGTGGTGTTCAGCACGTCATAGAAATAATGACTTGAGACTTAGTTTCAGCTGAAGCTAAGTCATCCCCCTTGATTTGCTTCATGGAGTATGAACACAATACCACCACACTGAACGTCAAACGTCTTCCTTTTTTCCATTGTTTTGCAACCCAATAATGCTGTTTGCAACCAAGTTTACCAAATAATGACACTACTAAACATGTCACAGAAAACACTCATAGAAACATGTGGAAACAAGGTTTTTTGCCAAGAGCTGACACAGTGAAAATTACATTAAAATCAATGTAAACACCAGTGCATTAGGCCTCTGTGTCTTCTGAACATGATCTGTTTGGTCAGCTGCTTATCTGCATTTGCAGATCCAACAGTTGTATTGGCCAAACGGCCAGAATACCCTAAATAGGTACAACAATAACCATTTTTATTTATCTTGTCAAATGCACAACATGCACATACACACAAAGGCATATACATGCAGTGAAATCTCTTAGCTTTTATAAAAGCACTTACATATTCAGTTTCTTGTTTGGATTCGGAAGAGAAATTCAGTGTATCGGTACTCTGTGAATCATATTCCACTTTATAGCGCTGTGTATTTTTGGCTTGCTCTTTCCTGATGATATCTATTTTGATGTGCGGTGGATGCAATTTCAAATCTGGCACCCTGTGGGAGTTTGGGATGGCCTGATTTTCTATGCTACTGGTACTCCTGTCTTCTTCTGAATCACTGGAATTTCCTATGAAAAGAACAAATTCAGTGAAGAAACAAAGTTAGTCAACCGCCAGCTGAGTCTGGAAGGGCAACAGACCACTAGACTACTCTACATCTTTAGTTTTTCTGTACAAAAATCTTATATAAAAACACGAGCAATTAAGTATTCTGCATGCATCAGGAAGTCTATAGGCTATGTGTAAAGAACTGCAGTGAATTTTCTAACTGAAAAATCTCTTCAGTCCTAGTGAGCCTTTCAAGTATACCATTCCACCACCTGTGCTAGGTGCCTATGAATGTACACCCTGCCTTGCTAATCACTTGAAAAGTATTTACGTTCACTTCATTTCAAACTATTTGCAAACCACTACCGCCCAAGTTTCTCACTCCTCATTTTTTTTTTTTGCTGGTTTCCCTTCCCGGCAGGAGGAGGCAGGTCTGCCAGGTGTGGAGCCCTGCCAGCACCTGGCCCTGAGTCAGAGCTCTGTTAGCAGCCTGACCAACATGGGTCGTGCAGAGCATTCAAATCATGTACTTCTGACCCAGAACAGATTTAAACAACTTTAATTTAATACAGCTAACACGAGTATGTTATTGGATGGAGAGCAACTCTTCATCTTCCCCAAGAGAGTAAATTAAAAAAAAAAAGCGTTAATAAAAAATTCTACCATGCTGAGTTTGATGGTTCTAATTAACTATTTTTAACGCTGTTTTTCTCTCTTAGTTTTATTCCACATACATAACAGGAAAGAAAAAAAAAATAGCACATTTTCATTCCTCTACTATTAAATTCAAAAATATTTCTAGTTGTATAAAATATATTTTGGGGTAGTGGATAAAAAAATTACCATTCATTCTGTAGTGGTGTCACAGGACAAACATCTACTTTCATTATGAGTTTCAAAAATATTTTTTCATTAAACTATCATCCACAAAACTACAGGAGAAACCTACAGGAAACTACAGGATTATTTTTTCCAAAATACTGCATAAGCCCAGCGTTCCTGTACCTTCTGAGGTATTTGTCTACACAGCATTTCTCTCTTAGAAGACTCTTGCAATGTAACTGTAACTGGCTGCATTTCCTCCATGGAATTTTTCAAGTCTGGATACTCCTGCTACTGTCAGCTAAGTCCCACTAGTTGCTGCGTTTTGGTGCCTTGGCTGCTGGCCACTTTTTTTCTCTCTCTTTTTATTTTTTATTTTTTTCCCTTTAAGGAAATCACATTGTGAGCACATAATGATAACTGATGTGCAAGAAGCATCCTGAAAATCTGTATTAAAATTATACTTGACGGCTCACTGGAAAACCACAAAAGCCAAGAAATTTAGTGCTAAAACTGAAAGCCCATGTTCACATAGCTCATTTGAGTCTCGTTATTTCAACACATACAGTATCCTGGCACTGGCCATACACAGGAACCGAGGAGGAAAACAAGGAGGAGGCGGCGGGATCAGAGTTAACATCTTGGTACTGGTGGTTTTAGTGTAGCCACTGCTGGCAATGAACATAATTGACCGGGAAAATCCAACTCCCAGTGCAAATGGATTAAGGAAGTTCAAGTCTTAAGTCTAAATTTCCTGGCTTTTGTGGGTTTAACTCAGACTCTCAGCAGTATTTGAACATATTTTTGGTGGTTTAATGTCCTGTTTTTAAACAGTGGTATTTTTTTTTCCACATTCTCAGTGAATTTTGCAATAAATGACAATAAAATGTTATAAACCTAAATCTTCTAGATATAAGTACTGTGACTACTGTGTTTTCTCATCTGTCCATTTTTTTTTAGGTTTACCTACTATAAAAAAAGTAGAAAGTATTCTTAATGTGCATTGAGTAATCAGCATGCTGATCATTTCACAGTTTGTATAGACCACCACATATTGACAGAATTTCTTACACTTGAATTCAGAATGGTCATAACGCCACACTTTAAATGGTAAAGCATATTCCATTAACTCAATTCTACAAAAGTTGGTGCCATGGTACCTCTACATCCTGTTGTAATGGAAACAGAACTGCTACAAAAGTTGCTTCTTCTCTTTCAAGAACAGATTAGAAGGTTTGTATATGAACAGTAATACTTCAGACTTTTGTGTGCCAAAACCTGAATTGTAAAGTCAGTGGCCTACTTTAGTTGGCATTAAGAAGTTCCTGCAATACACACCATCCACACTGATTTCTAGCAATTTCTAGTGAAGACCAAAAGTATAGCACATAACGCAGGACAAAGCTACATGAAAGGGAGGTGTGATCCTGCTCAGGGAGGGAGGGCACCATGCCACAACCTTAGTTCCCAAGCTTCAGATTTAGAGCTGAAACTGGAGCGTTACCCACGAGGAGGCAGGTACTATGTGTACACACAGGTTCAGCATAATACTTCTTTTTTGCACCCTGAATTTTCAACCTTCATGCCTTGAATGTGAGCTGTAGAGACCTACTTTGCACTTTTTAAGCAATCAAAGCTCCTACTGACTTCAAAACAGGAATTCTTCCTGCGCCAAGAATGCAAAAACAGGAACTCAGCATTCTGACTATTTAGCCTGAAAATGGAAATATTTTCATCAGGGAACCAACATTCAGCTCTGTCTTTCCCCTCCTCTAACAGTCATTGTTAAAAGCACTGCCCCTCCACGAAACACTGCCAAGTCTCACGTATCGAGGAGACTCCCTCCGTTTTCAATTCATTTGAAGGATGAATAGTCAAAGCCAAGTTCATGTGATGAAGGAAGCTGTTCCATGTTCCAATGAGATTTAAAACTGCAGTGAGTACCTCTGAACTCTCGCTCATTTAAAGTATGAACAGCCTGGGAACAGCACATAAATAATTATAATAAGGCATCTCTTAGTCTCATAGCAGCCAGTTAACTGGAACACTGGTGCCACTTCCTCAGCTAAGGAAAGGCCAGCCAAAGAGTCCCTGTAACCTAGCAGAAAAACTCCTGGCTTTTTAAAAATGCAAACAGTGGAAAGCCTTTTGACACACTTTTCTATTAAATAAATGTTAACATACTTGCTGTTGGCTAACAAACAGTTTAATGAAATGTTTGCACAGGGCTGAGTTTTCTTGATCCGAATCCCAATTTTTCCTGCCTCTAAAGTTTCCAAATATGCATGCTAACAGAACTTTTTCCAGCTGTCCCTTCCTCTTCAAACCAAACAGAACCTGCTCGGTGAACGTCTCATTTACAAGATATGTAAGAGGTACGGGAAAGCCTTCGTTTGTCTGAAGGTTTATTTGCAATGCAGGGAAAAACAACATCCTCTTAAACACTGCTGTGCAAATGCTTTGTTCTGAACAACCACCTTCAAGGGCCAGGAAAACATAACTTTTTTTTTTTTTTTTAATTCCTGGGCTTATCACTGCCCTGATGTAATCACGCTGCAGCACAAGAGCTAGCCCACACTCTCTAGTTTTCTCGCACCCTCTTTCCAGGAACACCGGGCACAAATCTCAAGGATTACACTGTCTCCTCTTCAACTGGGCAGACTCACGACCCAAGCGAGGAGCACACAACGCCTTCCCTCCCCCAAACTGCTCTCAGAAAGAGCAACTTTGCCTCTTTCGCGAAGGATTACTTCACAGCACCAGGGGTGAAGATAAAAAAATAAATAAATAACGATAGTAAGAGACACAAGAGGTTCACCTCCCTCATCCTTTGGGGTAAAATAAACTAAAAAAAGAGCATCCCTCCTTCAAAAGCGACCCCAGCCCTGGCTGCCCGACCTCCCCGGCGCGCGTGGTTACTTTGTAACTTCCCGAAGAAAGAATGAAGCAGCCGCTTACCTTCAGCCAGTGGCCCGGGCAGCACGAAGGCCCGCAGCTTGCCGTCCCCCGTGGCGTTGGTGCAGAGCCCGCGGCCCTCCAGCAGCGCCTGCAGCGGCCGCGCCTCCTCCCGCTGCGGCTGGCAGCTGAGGCCGGCGCCGCAGCGCTCCGTGTAGATCCCGCAGGGCTGCCCCAGGCGCAGGGCGCAGGTGAGGCAGCAGCCGCAGCCGGGCTCCCGCACCCGCTCGGCGCAGTCGGGCTGCAGGGGCTTGCACTGCTGCAGCGCCCGCGCGTCGCAGGGCTCGCAGCGGACCACCGGCCCCGCCAGCGCCAGCGCGGCCGCCGCCCGACGGCCTAGCAGCGCCAGCGCCGCCGCCGCCACTGCCCACAGCACGCCGGGCCGCGGCACCATGGCAACCGGGGCCGCCGGGAGGCGCCCCCGCGCAGCTCGGCCCGGGGGGAGCGCCCCGGGCTGCGCCGCTCACGGGACTCGGGGCGGCAGCGCCGGCCGCCGCTCCTCGCCCGGAGCTGCGGGGCAGGTAAAGGCAGCGGCCTCTCGCAGCCCGGCCGGCGCGAGGGGAGGAAGCGGTGCCCGCAGCACGCTCGCACCGACCCCTCTCTCTCTCTTCAGCCGCCGGCCTTTGGTAGCATAAAGGTGATAGAAGAACTCGCTGGCAACAAAGGCAACTTTTCCTTCCTATCCCTCCCCTCCGCCCAGCAGAGCGCCTCAACCACTTGGCTTGAAACTAACGTTGATGGCTTTTTTTTTTTTTTCCACACACAACACTGAAAAAAAAAAAAAAAAACGCTTCCAAAAGTAAAAAAAATAAAAAATAAAAATAATCAAAATAATAATAATAAAAAAGCCCAGACGGTCTGAAGAAAACTTGTTTCAAAAATGCTTAGAAAAAAAAATAAAAAAAAAAATAAAAAAAAAGCAAGGGTGAGAGGGCTAAGAAAAAAAAAATAAAAATAAAGCGAACACGGCTCCCTTCTTTTTTATTCTCTTTGTTGGCTGCTTCCCGCCTCCGCTCCCCGCGACTCTGCGCCCATCTGTCCGGCGGCGCTGCCCGGCCCTGCCATATATCGGCACGGCCGCCCCCCGCCCCGCCCCGCCCCGCGCCGCTCCGCTCCCTGCCGCCCCGCCGAGGCCGCGCAGCGCCCCGCGGCGGCAGTGCGGGGGCTCGGCGCGGCCCCGCGGCGGTCACTGGGGGCTGGGGGCTGGGGAGGGGCCCGCGGCGGTCCCTGGGGTTTATGGGCACTTCTTAGTGAGGGGCGTTTCGTGTTTTTTTTTTTTTTGTTCTTTAGGGGATAAGTGCTGTGTATGTACTTGTGTCCCCGTGGCAGCGGGAGGGGATGTACGAGCACAGCTCCCGGGCAGTGCCCTTTTTTGGGCTCCTCTCTACAATCCTGCCTGCTTCGGGGCTGAAAGCCTTCCCTCACACACACGCTTGCACAGATGTTACTCTCTGGCACCCTGTGCTCTCTGGCACACGATCACTCGGTACACGTGGTGATCCAGGCCCGTGGATGCAGCTCCCCCATCTTCCTAAAGCGTTCTCTGAGCTCTTTAAAACTTTTCCCTCAGTCTGCGAGAAAATGCTTTCCATTGCAACATCCTCATAAGTCTGTGGGAAAAAAAAAAAAAAAGAAAAAAAAAAAAAAAGCAAGCCCTACAGTCGATTTTGCACACTGCATGTGTTTTCGCTCTGTAGCCAGTGCAAACTCTGCCCCCACTCTGCTTGTCTTGTTTTGCTTAACTTTGGTGGAGAAAATTTGAATTGCCAATGCAAGAATTTGTGACCATCCTTTCTGCAGCACTTCTGAGACCTAACACAGAAGGATATGGTGAAATATATATGTAGGCACATATATGGCCTTTCTATCACAGGAGCCTGCTCCATATACAAAGTAAAACGAATAATGCTTACAGATACTGGCGTATACAAATACTGTCTGCCATGGAAATGATGAGCCAAACCATTACGCTGTTTTTAACCCCTGTGTTATTAACATTGAAGTTCACCTTCCGGTAATTCATCAGCTGTTCACGTGTCTAAATTCAAGTGGAAAAGTGTAGTTTTCAAGTGGAGATGTTATCACTCAAGGAACTGCCCTGAGAATCTCCAAATCTGCTCTTTTTTACAAATCAAATCTTTTTTAGAACATTAAAATCAGCTCTGGCTTGTTTTCTCCATTCTTTGTTCAGACAGTACCTTCCAACCTTCCAAAATACTGTCTGGAAAGCAACACCGTACTTAAAAAGACCAAAAAAAAAAAAAAAAAAAAAAAAAAAAAAGGTTTTATGCGTAAATAATGTGATGCAAGAGTTAATAGAGACTTTTCCTAGGGAAATAAAATGAATGAGGTGTTGGAAGAGAGGTCAGATTCGCTTAATATCCCGATAGGCGACAGCACCAACGATTTTCAGCCTTTTGTCCTCTTGCTCATTTTGTTAATTGACCGAAAGAGGTCGCCGGTTGTCCAGTATTGGATTCGAGACTCACTAAATCTGAGCGAACCCAGCCACATGGGGGGAATTAAAAAAGCACTTGTACACTGCGTATTTTCCTTCCTTCCTTCCTTCCTTCCTTCCTTCCTTCCTTCCTTCCTTCCTTCCTTCCTTCCTTCCTTCCTTCCTTCCTTCCTTCCTTCCTTCCTTCCTTCCTTCCTTCCTTCCTTCCTTCCTTCCTTCCTTCCTTCCTTCCTTCCTTCCCTCCTTCCTCCCTCCCTCCCTCCCTCCCTCCCTCATCCCTTCCTTCCTTCCTTCCCTCATCCCTTGCTTCCTTCCCTCATCCTTTCTTTCTTTCCCTTTCTTTCTCTCTTTCCCTCTTTCTCTCTTACTTTCTTTTGTCTTTGTTGTTGAAAATTATAGCAGGAAAGCTTATTTTATTTTGTTTTTAATAGTTGTTTATTGTTGATTCATTCTGAAAATTGTTAGGATCATCTTGCATTTTGTTTATCTAGAACTCAGATTAAGTCTAAAAGAAAGAAGAGGTGTTCCTTTCTAGTCTGGTAGTAGCACAGTAGGGTAGCACTGTACATGGGATTTCCTCAATATGTTCTTGCTTTTCATCAGATCTACAATGAAGTCAGTTCATATAATGTGTACTTTAAACCAGTGAAAATAAAAATGCAAGGAGTTTCAGCCTGTGCACCCCCAGTCTGTGAAGACATACTGTCATGTTGCCAAAATACAGTATTCATTTAAATGATAGTTTCTAGGTCTCTGTTTTCACAAAGGCAAGAATGAATGTCTCATAATTATTTGTCACCTGTCTAAAATTATAATTTAATGAAAATTTCCTGCAAGACCTGCTCCAGATTCAGGGGTATAATAGGAAAATAAATACTTAGAAATAAATCAGAAGTAAACAGCCCAGGTGTTTTCCGGATCCTGCCCCTTAACCATGCATGAAGTAGAAAGCTGTACTGGATTCCTTATAAATGCTATCCTTTGCTGCTTTTCTGAAGACAGTTTCTGAATTCAGCTTGACAGAAGAGAGAATAATTGAATTTGGAAGCAGATAATATTAGGAAAATAAAGGAGAAATAAATCCTTTTGGGGATGTTAATGGAGACATTTTAGACAGTAATGAAGCCTTTTCAGAATTTGTCCATCTATTTGCTAACAGAAGCATACATAATGAAAGGGTATATATTGGCAGTATTACAGAAACAGCTACCAAACACTCCCATTTACTATTGGAGATATCTTGTTAACCATAATAGCAGAAAGGAAAATAGCTGATAGGTTTAATATCACAATGCTCTTATACAGAGTTTATTGAAAGATGTGTCCATCTCTTTTATGTACTCATTAGACATTATATGGCATATCATGACAATAAAAAACCATATGGAATTTAAAGAGAAGAGGGGAATTAGAGGGAGAAAGAAATTAAGAAAAAGATATAGCTCTCAAGATTCTTCCTAAGAACAGCAGAGATTGCTCCTTGGTCAGATGTTCTCCATAACCCACATAACAGTCAGCAATCTGGATATTGTACAACTTCCATAACACAGGTGTTAACATAGAGGTAACAGGAAAAAATCTGCTTCTTTACAAAGTCTGTTGGATCTACATTTACTAGAACACTTGGACTTCTATCCACAGGTAATAAATAAACAAATAAATAAAATTCAGATCCTGTCTTGAAATTTCAGTGGAGTGTAGAAGTGGAAAGATAAGTGAATTTGGATTACTGGAAACAGACTATGGCTGAGAGTGGAGTACATGGAGAACAGACCTTCTCTCTGTGTATTTGATTTTGAATGAATTCATTAAGTGTTAGGTCATTCTATAAGTTAGTGGGTCATGAACATACCTCATGCATTTACATTCAGTCAAGTTTGGAAGACAAAAAGTATAAGAAAATATGTGAGAATTTAATAAACATTTATAACATAAACTTTTTTTTTCTCTATTTACCAATCCTGTCCCTTCTTTTCACTGTGTTACAGTACAATAATATCTCACTATATTTGTCAAATATCATCTATATTGCATATGTTATAGAAAAAAAAAAAAAAAAGTAGTAATTTTAATGCCTGCAAATCTAAATGCCTTGTTACCAAGTCAAAAAGATATTTCTTAAAAACTTTTTAAGATTTAAGTTGAGCAAGAAAAATACCAAGTTCCTAAACTGTCTGTCTTAGACTGTTATTAGAACTAAAAGCATATGCTGTGAGTTCTCTTGAGAAGTTTCCCCTTGCCAAAAACATGAAGTTTTTTGGGGCAACCTGTGCATGAAAGAAGATAGATAGTTGTAACTCCATTGTCTCTTAACCATACAAATTAAAATTACATAGGTCTGAACCTTTTCCCACAGAGTATGGCATCTCTAACACTGTATAATGCCCTAACTATTGAATTTCTGACTATAAATTGGCAATATTTATCACGCCTTCTTGATTTACAACTCTTCTTTTTTGTTTGTTTTGCTTTGTCTTGGATGTCAGACTACACATCATAGTCCACTATTGGACATCAATGGGATACCCAAAGTCTCTTTGTTCTCCAAGCAATTAAGGACCTTTCTTCTGTTGATGGCACTGAGCAGGCCTCAGGTCTTTATGAATGCCTACTGTTATGTACCTGAACCCTCTGGATGCTAATGCTGAAGGAAGTGATAGGCTGCAGTCTTATAAGAAACAAGTATTATGCAGATCATTTTAACAGTAATTCAGGTCGAAAAACACAGATTTGGGAGGTTAAAGTTAGATGAACTTTAAGGCCCTTTCCAACCTGAGCCATTCTATGCTTACCATCATGTCCCACTCCACAATAGAACCACATACTTCAGTCTGGGAAACCATATGTAGAAAGAGAACAGAAATACTTATGACGTATTTGAGGGTGCATAGTTGGTATTCCATGCCGTCTGGTGCTTCTTGTTCTGTTTTTCAAAATTACATCTCCCTGAGGGTTAATCAGAAAATTATCTAGACTTTTAACAAATATAGTGAATAGATTGGTTTGAAATTTCAGCACAGTTAACCTTGCACAAATGGGTACTTCTGAAATTCACACGTATACATCTTGGTTTTGACTCTAAGTCACAAACTAACTCTTTCAGTTCTTTGGAGAATCTGGGAAGTTAAATCATGACATACAAACAAACATTCTAGTCCTTCTGTACACAGTAGTTTCTCAAAAGGATTAACGTCATAATTGGTGCTGGAAAGATATATACATCTCCTTGTTATATGTGTGTGTGTATATATATGTGTGTGATCACATAAAAAGGGTGCTATATCAAATTTTGTTCCTGCTGCTGAAAACATTGGCAATATTCCTGATGATATGACAACATTCAGGTCTGAGTGTCCCTTCAATCCATGTGGAGAAAAGCCATCAGAAGACTAGAAGACTAGTCTGAAATACAGCCCTGCAGTGCACCCAGTGCACAAATGGGAGCTTCTGTACTCACTGTTTCACCTTACTGATCTGATGTCTCTGTGATTTGAAAATGTCAGCACTTGAAGCTCACCTATTAACATGTCTGAAGAGGTCATTCTGGAGCATGTCTATTACTCATGAACACTACTATCTGTTAGTTAGGCTGTCACAAGGAGTTAGTTTTAGAAAGGCATATGTGATATGCGGAATCTTTCACATTGTTCTCTGACTCATTTAATTATCCTTTCATAACATTTCTAAGAATGAAGAACAACTACATTGAAATTAATGGAGCTCAAAATGTGAAAGGTTGGCTGGAGGGGAAGGAGAATGAAGCCGTGTATACCTCATCTCACTTGGCAGTAGATTTGGGAAAATAACATTTCACGAGGAGGGTAAGAGCATGACTACATCTCTCACCTCGCTAGCTAGAAAATATAATGGACACTAGGCATTATTATTATATGTTGATACTCATTTGTACAGCCTATTAAACAAATTTGTCTGTATGGGATGGTGATCTTGAATCCACAATTCAACTCTGAAGGAAGCTCTCCTAGAAAACTACTGAATGATTGATGAAAACTGACAGATCCTGATATAACTTCACATATTGTCCAGCAGTTTTTCCACTACAAAAAAGTGGCCCTGTCCTTATTGGCTTCTGTATAAATGTCTCCTCTTTAGATTATTTCTGCACTGAAAATCTTTGTTGAGTTTGGGCAGATTGGTCAAAAGTATGATACCAATTTTTACTGAAATATGTACAGTTTTAAATACTCACATATAGCTTCATTATCTCAGGAGGACTTGGAAACTGCTCTACTGACAGATGGAATAGTTATTTCTATATTATTTCTATTTCTATATAATAGTTATTTCTACAGCTATGTCACTACTATGTTCATGTTGTACTATGTAAAATTGTTTCAGTCTACTAGAAGAATAATTTCAAGCGGATGCTGCTTGAGCTTTCTGGGCCCATTCACACACAAACTTTCCAGCAAGCATTTTTATCTCTCCAGATAGGAGCCACAGATAAGGGCACTCTCTTTCAATGTTCCCTCTGAAAAGTTTACTTTTCATTTTAACCAAACTAATTAAATTGCTTCTTGTTCATAAACGTCTCACTAAGGAAAATACCAGCATGACAATTCTAGTCTCTTTCTTCAGTGGACTGTATATACAACTACATATTTTATCATTATTCACTTGAATAAATAATAGTTCCCAATGTGGTTTTGAAAGGAAAGAGCCATAGCTGTATTTTATAATTAACTCAAATGATAACTTGGTCTACTGACAAATGAGGCTGCATCAGGACTTCTCGAACCCCAAATTAGGAAAATGATAAATTTAAGAAAAAAATCTCTGTTGCAACCTTGCTGCTGCCAATATATTCCAACTCCATAAGATTTTCACTAATGCTGGCAGTTTCATTAAATATATAACATTAAATATATACCCTCTTATAAAATCTTCATTGTTTCTCTTAGAACTAAAAACAGTTATCTGAGTTATCTGAAGGTAATGCATGATTGTAAGATCTTTTTCTTCCAGTAATTGAAATTTTTGTGGTTGTCATTGTTTGTTTGTTTGAGTTATTATTATTATTATTATTATTATTATTATTATTATTATTATTATTATATTTTAAAGTTAAATCTGCCTAGGAACTGAATTGTCTTACAATGGTCTACACTGAGAATTTGCTCTGATGAGACTGGATTAATATAAAGCCATTTCAGAGAGAGACATGACCAGGTTTTCTAAGCTAGGCAACCTCTATATTAATTTAAGGACCTGACTCCCAAGATATTTATTATTACAGGAACAACCTGTTTACATTCTTATACTCCATCTTCTAAAGAGCAGTAACTTAACATAAAGCTACACTCACTGCTGACTATTCAAGGGAATGCAGTCTTAATAATTAAATTCTCATCTTAAATAACACCTTCTTCAGCACACTGTTCCACTGAATTTGGTTAGACTCCTTGAGTCAGATAAAATTTGTTATAAAGATGGCAGCCTTGCTGGTAATGCTGATGGTAATGCTAGCAGAATTAAAATATGGCTAAAATGGGGAAGGCACTAATAGCTATATGGATAAATGCATGCAGATATAGACATATGCAAATATATTAAAACTTTCCACAAGAAAATGTGGGTCATACAGTCATACTTGCTTCCATATGTGTGACCAAAAGAAGAAACTCAGTGGAATGCTTATTAAAACAATTCCATAATTCTCAGTTAGATATTAAACAAAAAGTGAAAATAAGCCTAAACTCTACTGAGCCATTTTGCTTTAATAATCTAACCAGAGGTCCAAAACAGTCTTTGAGCAAAAAAGATGAATAATACTCATCAGATTTTTTTCCAGACAACTGAACAGACTAACAGCTCAAAAATCTGGAAATTATTAAACATATAAATAATCCCACCCTCCTTTGGGATGTTAAAACTATTAAAAACAAAGAAGAATAATTTGAACTAAGTCATCTGCTGTCCTGTGTTGTGGGATCTACAAGATGTGGCAATAACAGACGATATGAAAACACAAAGTTCTTAGAAGAAATCTACATTTGGAATTAATTTGTTAAACTGTGAATTTTGCACTTTCAAAAGCACCAGCACCGTGATTTTCAACCATGTATTAAGACTATAGTAGTAAGATGAAAGCAATATTTTATGTCTTCTGTGGACACTACAATTTCCATACGGTCCAACACATTTTATTTAATTATGATGGATTCTAACACCAAATGCTATCGTAATTATGCCTACTTTAATTGTGGTATTGCAGGCATCTAAATAACATACACTTTTAAAATCAGATCCCTGTTCATACAATGTCATAGTTCTGTACAGAATAAAAAGAGACTTATAGTACTCCAATGCAAGCAAATGGGATTTGTTCTAAGCTTGGCATGTAATTTAATTCCATTGTTAGAAAAGACCAGAGACATGCTGAAGCATAAGAAAGTAAATAATCATATTACTACTTGCAACAGAAAATACTGTTAACTCTGTATGAAATCTAACAGAAGCTACTGGGTGCAGGAGTTGCCCTTCCTTAGGGTCCATGTTAGGAGTAGTTAAAAATCCTTATGAGTGCAATTGTTGAAGTAATAGGGAACCACCGCCCAAAACACAGGCCACATGTATGGTCGGTCAGATGCTTAAATGTGTGGGTGGAGGGATTTCACTGGGAGCTGAACACAAACAGAGACTGGGCATTACTGGAGTAGGGTTGTGCATGCAGTATTTTAGAAGAGAAACAAACAACCCAAACATCACAGACACAACAACAAAGTACCACAGACAGCTAGAGGAAACACTCAATGTAAACGGGTTTAGCATGACAATGAAAAAGGACACTTACGTCAATGAAAGGATGGAATCTTTCAAAATTATCTTTTCTGTTTCTTTTCACAACTGAATATAAAACACCACACTAATAAAAGAGGTTTTCCATGGACCTTGGAAGTAAGAATCAGCAGCCAGACAACAAAAAAATCCTAATCCACAAATCCAGACAGTTTTCTGCCAAACAATCAGCTGTTCAGGAGTGACTGATTTTAGTGTCTTAAAGACAACAAGCATTTATTATTATTATTATTATTATTATTATTATTATTATTAATTATTATATTTTTTTCCCCCTAGATTCAGGTCACTTTTAAGAGCTCTCCACAGGAATACAACTACGTTTTTTATGGAATCAGCCATCAGAAAGCATCAGTGCTTAAATATTTATGTGACAGAGGATCAGATTTGGCTAGGCTAGGGCTAAGCTATGCCTTTCCTTTTTCTGCTTAACCAATGGAAGTGGATAATGTCAAGCCTATCATTGCATATCGAGATTTCTAGTTTGGCTTCTGAATACAGAATGTTATTGATAAGATTTCAGATCAAATCTGTACAGCTTTGGAATTAATGCAAATTAGTGGGTTTAGATTAGCCGTTGACAGAAGAATATGTCACAAATTCAGGAGACTAGAAAATTTATGACCAAGATGCATAATTATCTTCTGCCTTGAGTTGCCCTAGTGATATCCAATCTTAAACAAATTTTCCATTGCCTAAACATATAAATAGCTGGCAAAATAGCAAATTACTTAGGAATTCTTAAATGATAATGCCACTTTTTCATGCAATTTAGATCTGATGATGACTGCTAGACTTTGGATATGATTGCAAGTGGAATTTCTGAAGAGAACTATAATCATATTTTTTAAGAGAAAAAACTTGGGCTTCTAACTGTAAGTGCAGATAAAATCAATAGGTATCCCTCGTCATCTACACTATGTTTGAAACTACTACTCACAACTAAAAAAATGGTGAAAACCCAGCACTTACTTTTCGTACCAGAATATTTGTGATCAATGTAGTAAGGATGAAAGTGTCACAGTTCCTTTGTCCATGGATTATTTTCAATAGGATATAAAATAACATTTGCAAAATTATCTTATATGTGCTTTATTATTGCTGCCACCATGAGCTCCAGAGCTTCTGCCCACAAATGTCATCAGAGGAAGACAACTCACTGAATAGGAAGAGTTTATACACCACTTTGTAGTGGTATTTGTACTAGAACTTGGACCATCATGTCTTCTATTTTAAAATTACATAATCTAAGTGTGGAATTATTTTCACAACACTCTCTCATGACTTCCATACTGTAATAGTAATATCATTATTATTTCCATAACAATAACTAAGAAAGTTCTGAAATGAACAGCCTGGTTGTGTGGGTAGATGTGCAACCATAAGACAAAAGATAATTCTTGCCATGGGGATCATACAGATAACATAAGAAAGACAGTCAAAGAGGTTGTACATGATACAGTATATTCTGATAAACCAGAGTCCCCTGATGTAGATTCCAAGTGCAGTTTCACAAAGGTTTTCTTCCCAGAGAAAGCCAATAGAAAACACACACTTCTTCTATAGCAATGTCTAGTTACTTGTTTCTACGTTTGCAGAACTCTTTGTCATCTGCTCAGAAGCAACTGTTCACACTGCAAAATGAATCAGTTAAATGATCTTGCTTAAATAGATAGGGAACATTAGGCTGTTTAGTCACTCAGTGAAGTAGCTATACAGACTGGGTGGTCTGCAATTGCTTCTGGCAGCACAGATGCAAGGGCAGCAAACTGTGGTGCTTGGGGTCTGGGGTAGGAGCTTAATAAACAGGCTTTGCTGCCACAGGAACTGCAATGTTAAATGTATATATATACACATAAGCATATACATATAAACAGAAAGAACAGAATTTTTCTACTAGTGTAATTACACCATCTCTTTCCATGACTTAACCTGAATTGACAAAAGCTGCCTTTTGTCAGCATGGCTGTGACCAGGATAGGGGTTCTCTTTAACTAAACTGTCAGCCACAATGTGTGAATTTTTTCTATTAAACAAAAATACTGTCTTCTTACACTAACAGTGTCATAGGCAAACTTCTGTTTGCAGAGTCTTGCTTTGACAGGCATAAAGCTATATTATTTGATGGCAACATGGAGCCATATGGGAAATGGGTTGCTGGTCAACAAAGTTCAGATTTTACTCAAGAAACATCTATGTAGTGAGAAGCTGACTGGCATCATTGTTGGCATATCATAACACTGAACAAACATTGAATGCATAAAGTAAGTTTTTTTCTCACTCTTGAATCTCATGTTAAAGAGAAGGCTTGTTAGTAGAGCAGAGCTGCTACCTTATGTTGTATTTGTCCTTTGACACCAGGTTTCCAGTTTCGTACAGAGTTCTTCCTATATCACCCAGGCACAGGTGCTGTGATGGTCCCCCTCCTTTGGAATGACAACAGTCTCCACCAGCACTCTAAACCACCATGACCTTTGAAGTAGGCCTATATATTTTATTAACATATGTGCACTTCCTCAGCAGCAGAACTGAGTGATTGCATCTGTAACAGTATTAACCGGGGAACCACACAGAGCATGTCAATTGTAGGGTTGTGGGGGTTGTGACATCTGGGAAGCTGAGGTGCTAGGCAAGAAGCAAAACAACAAGAAAGGGCACCAAAAGGTCAGAGTAAGGACATTACACTATTTTCCTGCACTTCACTACTTAACAGGGAAAGTTTGTTATAGAAGTGAAGCAGTGACCTCTTCTATGAAGTGAAAACTCCTGGAACTCATGTAACACCTGTGTTCTTTCAAAACTAAATATCCTGTTCCTGCCCCTAAGGCCATGAGTCATAGAATCATAGAATCATTAAGGTTGGAAGAGACCTTCAAGATCATCTGGTCCACCCATCACCCTACTACCAATGTCACCCACTAAACCATGTCCCCATGCACCAGGTCCAACCTTTCCTTGAACACCCCCAGGGTTAGTGACCCTACCACTTCCCTGGTCAATCCATTCCAATGCCTGACTACTCTTTCTGAGAAGAAATGTCTCCTAGTTTCTAACCTAAACCTCCCCTGGTGCAACTTGAAGCTATTCGCTCTAGGTGTATCACTAGTTACCTGTGATAAGAGGCCAACTCCCAGCTCCCCACACCTTCCAAACAACTTTGTGTCACAAAAGATTATCCTCTAAAACATAGCCACATTCAAGCAGCTGAATACATCTCCTTCAGGCCTCCAAGCAACCACAAAGCCTTTCTGGGATTACAGTTTCAAGAAGAGTCCCAGTGGACAACTGCCTTACTGCCCCAGAAAGGAGAGAGAGCAGTGAGTGTTTTGTGTGCTGATGCTTCAAACTGCCCAGGCTTTATCTGAGAGAATGACAATTAGCTTGTGTCACAGCTTTTACTAACAATTAACAATACTAAGCTCCTCAGGACAAGGCTTGTGAACTGTCTCTGTTTAGTTTAATAGAATAAACACAGACTTAGAGTCTTCTGCATGCAAAAGGGTTATGTGAGGTCAAGGGCAGATTGGACTAGTACTTGGAAGATTGGTCTACTGAGAGCTGTTAAATAGCCAAACCACATCAGCTATAGAAAATTCTCTAAACTAAAAACAGACAGAGACTAGACCGGTCAGGAGGTGTGTCATATATGGTTGTCCTGTTCTTATGCTTTTCCGGTAATCCATTCTGTGGACGCTCTTACAAACTGGATTTGATGGACCACACTGCTAAAGATATACTCATGCCCTCAGGGGTCACAGAAGCACAGCAGCATTAAGCTCAGTTGCGCAAGACTTTCTCTTTATACCTATGCCGAGATGCATGATCATGGTTTGTCTGACTTCTTTTATAAAAACTCTTCCTCCTCACTGAGGATACCACAGTGTGTCTGGAAAGGGATGCTGTCACCGCAGCAGAGGTCTCAGAGGGAAATGCCCTCAGTTCCCAGAGCACAGAACAGGAAATGTTGTACTCACCCACTGCCAGGTGTCCCAGATTTGAGTGTAACTGAATGTCCTACACATTAATTATGTACAAAGTATGAATGAGAATGAGTATCCACTTGAAAAATTTAGAAAGTTTTATTTTATTTTATTTTAGCAAATTTTAGCAGTTTTATTTCATTTACTCATGTCAAAAGGTTATTCTTCCAGACATTCCCCAAAGAAAAATCCAATCATTTAGATAAACTGGCTATATATTAGCACATGATTTGAGCACCTTTCCCACTTTGGTACTGGATATGAGGTTTTATAGAGTCTTTCTGCCGAGTTGCAGCCTTCCCTTTCTACTCTATCTTGTGAGGTGGCTAGGAGAGGTGCCATCCACTTAGATAAGCCCTAGGTAAGGCTGGCCTTGTCTCCAAGGCTGCTGCTGTTGCCAGCCTCTGCATACCATGCCCCACATACTGGCTAAATGCCACCACTCAGCCCCTATCAGCCCAGATCATGGAGGCCCTGAGCCTGCCTTGTGGGTGTTGCCATGGCCACTATGGGTCTGGTCTGGTCCAGTTCAGTTTGGTCAAGAGCGAGGGGCACAGAGGGCAAAAGGAACCCTGTTTGCTGAACCTTTCCTCTCCTATGAGGAAAAGCTGAGAGATCTAGGACTGTTAGGCCTGAGGAAGAGAGAGCTTGGGAGGGTATCTTGTCAGTGTGTATAAATGCCTTAAAGGAGCGTGGAAAGAAGACAGAGCCAGGCTCTTTTCAGTAGTGCCCAGTGACAGGAAAAGAGCACAAACTGAAACACAGAATGTTCCCTCTGAACGTCAGGAAACACATTTTTATGTTGAGGGTAACTGAGCACTAGCACAGGTTGCCCAGAGAGGTTGTTGAGTTTCCCTCCTTGAAGATACTCAGCAACCATCTGGACATGGTCCTGGGCAAGCAGCTCTTGGTGGCCCTGCCTGAGCACAGGTGTTGGACCAGCTGTCCTCCAGAGGTCCCTTTGAACTTCCTTAACCATTATGTTATTCTGTGTGACACCTGTGGAGTTCCTGGTCAGTCTAGAGAAAATTTACGTCTGAAAATGAGATGTTTTCCATATGATCTGTTGGCCTTTGTAGTCTCTCTTTGAAAACAAAATCCTGACTGTTTTGTTTTTCATAGTTAATAATAGTCAGCAGCACTATTTTATTTTTTTTTTTCTTCTGAACTTTTATTCTAAAAGAAATGATCAACAGTTCTTTTTATTGTCCCTTCACACTTCTTAAATCCCAGTGTCGTCTGGACCAAAGCATTCACCTGGTCCATGCCATATCCTGCTTAGAACGTTTCTGGTCTATGCACTAAAAGCTTTACTGTATTCCATACCTGTTTCTTTTGCTTCATATAATCTAACTAAATTTATTCCTACATATCTTTACCCCCTATATGAAACTTTCATCAAAAATTAAGACCCTCAATTGCCAGAAACCATTCTCACCTGTCAGAAAGAACCAAACAAAGCATAGCACTTTAATAGTCCAGACAACTACTTAGTGACCACAGGAAACAGTAAATAGAAAAATACCTTTATTATTTTTTCTTGCGTTTAAATGGGACTTATAAGAGTAAAATGTTTGCTTGTTTCAGAGCCCAGATAAGGGCTATCACTGAGACAGTTTCACAAAGTTCAAAGTATTCGTAGTCCAGCATTTGCATGTTTCAGAGTTCTGCTAAGGACTGTCACTGAGATAGTTTCACAAAGTTGAACATATTTGTAGTCCAGTGTTTGCCTGTTTCAGAGCCTTGACAAGGACTTTCACTGAGACAGTTTCACAAAGTTGATTGCATTTAATAATGTGACAGATATAACAGATTTGGAATTGCTATTGATAAATAAACTTACTGCAATAGCTCTAATATATGATAATGTAATAGTATATGATAATATGATAATAACAAGTGGTGTTCCTTAGGGTTCAGTGGCAGTAGTGGTGCAGTTGATACAACAGAAAAAAAGCTTGCCATCCAAAGGGACCTGATCAAGCTAGATAAGTGGGCACATTTGAACCTAATGATGTTCAACAAGTGTAAGTGAAAGGTGCTGCACCTGGGTCAGGGCAATCCCAGACAGGAGTACAGAATGGGAGAAGAACTGATTGAGAGCAGCCCTGCAGAGAAGGACTTGGAGGTTCTGGTGGATGAAAAGGTTAACATGAGCCAACAGCGTGTGCTTGTAGCCCAGAAAACCAACTGCATCCTAGGCTGCATCAAAAGAAGTGTTATATATGGAGTGGTAATTCCTGTCGAGAAAATGGTTGATATTAATAAAGAAGGGGGAGATTTGGGAACGTGGCCATGGGGGTTGGAAAGCCCCATGGTTGAGATAACATTAGACTCTTAACGACGAGACCATCAGGAATATAAAAGAGTTTAGAGGGAACAAAGAAGGGTGATTCAGGAGACTCCATGCAGTCTCTGTTTTCTTGTTCTCCAGCCGTTAAGGCATGGAAGTTTCTAGGTGTTTGCTGTTGTTGTTACATTCAAAGTTGTTTGACCAATGAAAAGTTGTTTTGAAAGGAACTGCTGTGGAGAGAAGGGTATAAGAGGGAAGCCTGCCCTCAAGATAAAAAAGGCAACACGATGAAGTTACATCAATAAAGAAGCAGGAAAAAGAAGTGAAGAGGAACAGGCTGGCAGAATGGAGACCAAGATGGGAAAAGGCATTTTGATTGCCTCATGAAGATAGGTTCAGCCAAACTCAGCAAACCGCTCAGAGAAGCTCGTACAGAAAGTCGCTGGAAATAGGCGCACTGGAGCTGGAGAGAAGCTCGAGCTGAGAGAAGCGGACCTGTGCACACAACTGCCTCTCGCTGGTAAGCAGTTGTGCATTATGAGGAATCTGTCCTTAGGAACAAAGACTGTCCTGGTAACCTTACAGCTTATTCTCCTTATTAACAATTGGACAGATTATGAGCCTGAAATAGGGACCGAACTGAGGTCAAGGTGTGGGACTTTGCAAGTAGAAATGACGTGGTTGCAGTGGGATTGCTTGGCACTTGGCGAGCAATCTCTGAGGCCTTAAAGAGCCCTGTGGGACCACAGTCAGAAACGTGTGGTTTGCCAGACAGTGAGGGAGCTGCAGGCTCCTTTACTGATCCGACTGCTACGCCATGGGCCCCTCTGCTGCTACAGCCATCGAAGGCTTTTGCTGTTACGCCTCCTGTTGATCTGAACGTGCCTTTTGACCCAGGCCTCATTGGCCTTAAAAAGGAGATGGATATGCTTTTCTTCAATCTGGAAAGAACGGGATACATAAGGCCTGAAGACTGAGTCGCTTGACAACTTAAAGCAAGACATATTGTTCAAAAGGAATGGAAAATGGAGACTTGTTAGAAATCAAGAAAAGGAATGGAAGATGGCGACTGTTAAGTTATGGAACTTAAAGGATTGTTTGTTACCTTTCCTGATTGCACGTATGTATAGGCATACTTGGGTTTAGTATGTAAAGCAATGTTCTGTATATGTAGAATGTTTGATGTTTGTGTGTGCGTGTTGGTGGAGCATAGACTCCCCGCACACCCAGCACTGTTTACTTGCCTTTTATACCTTTTAGAAATATTTGTTTTATAAATATTACAAAATTCAGATTGAGTTGAGACCTCATTTATAACAGAAGCGTGGCAGGCAGGTCAAGGGAGGTGATTCTCCCCCTCTACTCTTTAACTGTGAGACCCCACTTACAGTAGTGCATTCATGTCTGGGGCGTGCAGCACAAAAAGGGTGTGGAGTTAGAGTGGGTGCATAGGAGGGCCATGAAGATGATCAAAGGGCTGGAGCACCTCTCCTATGAGAACAGGCCAAGGGTTGTTCAGCCTAGAGAAGAGAAGGCTCCATGGAGACCTCGTTGCAGCCTTCCAGTACCTACAGGGGGCCTACAGGAAAGCAGGAGAGAGAGTCATTATGAGGGCATGTAGTGATAGGACAAGTAGCAATGGTTTAGAACTAAGACAGAGGAGATTTGGATCTTCTTTTTTCCTCACTCTATCCTTTTTTTTTTTTTTTTTTTTCCCTTAACATTAACTTTTCTTTTATATCCTAACCTTGTGTGTTCTCTTCATGCCGTGACATTTAGCATGACTTGGATAGAGTTGAGTACTATAGTCATATATGTTTAGCTGGTACTTCATTAAGCTTATTATCATATTCAGGGGTGTTAACTTTAATATTTTTTTTTACAAATAATGAAGCTAAAGGTTTCACTCCATGCACTGTGGCCTTCAGGATTCTGTTCTGCTGCCAAAACAGGGCTGTTGTGCCACCTTAAGACTCCCTCCATCATCATAACAAGCTTGCAGACCTTGTATAAGAGATAAGCATGAGCAAGTTTCTCAGCCCCCCTTTGTCCAAGGCTGGTGCTTGTCAGTGATGCTAACAAGTCTGACTGTTCTCCACAATTCTGAAGACAAGATGTTTCATGCATCTTTGACCCATTGCTGAGATTTCCGGTTTTCAAACATTAAATAAAAGAAAAATGTACAAAACTTCAGAAGCTTCCTTACTCATTTCATAACAATAACTCAGAGGAGAAAGTGTAAACAGGTAAAATATAATTGATACATCTTATCTCTGACAGCCCAGGAGCAGTGCAAAACTGAAAATAACTGAAGAATACACCAAGATAATCCAACTGAAAGTTGTATGCAAAAGTTGTATTTTTCTATATTTAATCCTTGTTTTGCCTTCTCTATGTGAAGGTATTGAGCTGGATTGAATTGAATTTTGAATTAACTTGACATTTCCTGAAAGAGGAGGAATACTTCCATCTCTTTGAATGGTGTTATAGTGTGGGAATAAAATTAATAGCTGGTAGAAGAATCTAAACTTACTGATTATAAGTGCAACAGAAAAGTGTTTTTCTTTAATCAGTTCCTTTAGTGACATTTCCAGTCCAACTGGTAGATAATACCGAGGCACTTACAAGAAGCAATCTAAATAAACTACTAGTTCTTGGTTTTCTAATAGGTCTTCGATTATTAGCTGAAACATTACTATAGTGACAATGGACATTAGATATGTTCTGGTTTTGCACCATTTTTAATAGCAATAGCTCCATTAACTCAACCGACATTTTAAGGGAGAGTAGATCAGAACTGTATATTGTAGAGAAAGAGATACTACATATGATCCCTTTTTGCTTCAGGAATATTTAATTTATGACACTAAATATGGTGCACATTTGCCTTTTTCTAAGTTCTGAACTAATGGCATTTTTTAAACAATAAACTATGATTGTAAATGAACACAGGCTGTCAATAAGTGTCCTGTTCTGGATATAGCTTCTTACTGCAGGAGTTGCATATCACTGAAAATACTTCTTATTCCATTTGCTTGGGAAATTGCACATGATAGCAGTAGTTCACCTTAGTCAACATGAGCCAAAGCAATGATGTATAACACACTGATTATTTGAGTTAATCAGGTTTATTTTGGCAAACATAAGCTAAGGAGCACTTATATGGGAGCTCCTGTAGTGGCTAGGGAATCTACACCGAAGTACCACTTACAAGCAGCTGCATGGAAATTACTGGAAGTAACCTCATCTACCAGTACTGTCATAGCATCTTGTATAGGTGGCCACAGTCTTAACTGAGACCTCCCAAAAGGAGGGTCTAAATGAGCTGTCTACCCACTACCCCATACAGTCCCTTGGCTCTTCTGCAGCAATAACCACTCACCATGCTCAGCTTCACAGTGTGGCTGACAAATCATCCCTTTCAAGCTAATGTGAGTAACATCTCTTCATGAAATCATACTCATAAGGGGTGAGCAAAACAGAAATGTTTAACAACAGGCATGTTCTAAAGAAAGTTTAATTATAGCAGTAAATCTAAGGTATGACATTTGTTTTCACTTTTATGTGCTGTAGTTTTAATAATCCATTCATTTTGCCATGATTGTTTAAAGCAGGAAAAATCCATGTAACCATTACAAGCATTATCTGTAGACAAGCCAGTAAAGCAGCTGTTACATAATATGACTGCACAATAACTACACTCTAAACAACAGCATGCTCCCTCATAAGCATGTATGTGTGAATGTGCATGTGTACTGGAGCAGTATTTGAAAACGTTAGCCTAAGTTTAGGTATCAGAGGAAGAAGACACATTTTCAAAGGTGTCCAGCTCCCATTACTTGATGATTACAAAAATCAGACTTTGAGATAATGTAATGAGCTGAGTTTGGAGTTCAGGCTCAGAGTTTTTAATGTATTTAGGGATGTAAAAAATGCAAATAAGTGGCTTGTGAATTTTTCCAGTGCACCTCAGCAATTTTGGATTAAGTTATTTCCAGCTTTCAGTAGAAAACAGTTTTGTCTGAACACAAAGATTTGAAAAAAAATTAACTATGGATCATATTCACATGTCAGACTTACATTTAAATCCCACACTTAATCAGTGGATGGAACAAGATTCCTCTGGAGCAGAATGAAGACACATTACAGGTGAAATAGGAAGTCCTGCATACCAGTTTAGTAACAGTTTTCTAATGAGAGTGTTCAGGATGCAATATCATTTTATATTTTCATCCAAGATGTAGGATTTCCTGTTCCTTTTCAAATCTATAACTCTCTGATCATGTGTGTGCCAGATTATAAGAGCCAATGCAAGAGATACATTGCCTTTGCTTCTCAAAAAAAAAAAAAAAAAAAAAAAAAAAAAGATGCTTAAGATGCTTACCCTTTTTGAGGGCTTTCAATGATCAATACATAGTCAAAGCCCGAAACTGAGAGCTAGCAAATAAGACAAATTGGGCACTAGTATTTTAATGGAATTTAAATTAATTAATGCATTTAGATTTATATATCTTTCCTTGGCACCTACCATTTATCTACACAAGTTAGAACATTTTAGCACAATTGCATTTTCAGTTGACAAGTATAAGTCATTTTTAGATATGGGTCCACCAGCTGAGATAATTTGGATGAGCTGGTCTAGAAATTTACATTAACAATCAACAGTTTTCTTCCTAACTGCTTTATTTGGAACACCAAATAGGAAAATGGGGAGGATTGGCCTTTTTTCCTATGATTTTTGGGGGCATAAATTCTGCACAATATCCTTAAGGTTTTGACCATTTTTATTAGCAAAACTGAAGAACTTGGCAAGCAAAAGCAATAAGATTTCTGTCAGCTTGGAATTTGTGTTCTCTAAAACTCTCTTCCTCCAGATGTAGCAACAACACTACAATTGTCATATCTGTTAAAAGATGGTAGTCATTTTTTAGATAGTCCTAAATTACTCACGTTGATCACTCGTGTTGGCTAGACAGGCCACATTGTTCACATATGCTTATTAATAGCTGCTGTCAAATACTGTGTCATACTGAATTTCACCTTTTTTCACTACAGACACCAAAGTGTGTAACTTAGGTTTTTTTTGGTGTTGTTTGTTTGTTTTTAGTAAAAAGCCTTTACAAATGAGTAGGCCAATTCACAAAAATTAAAGAATGGATCTGGTGATACTGACTCTCCTGGTCCTCAGTGACAGTGTAGCCAAAAGTGGGTTGAGATGCTGTCTCTATGTGAGTAAAGATAATTCATGGTGATATACATTTACATTAATTTGTTAGTGGTACATTTTGTATAAGATTTTCTCCAAACAGATACTTAGCATGCAGTATAAATATTTGAATGGAAAATGTAAGTGTTTTAACAGAAGAAAGGTCTGTTATTCATAGACCAATATTTAGCTGATACCAGGTTGCTCAGTCTGGATCAGTTCTACTGTACACAAACAAATAGAATACCCAATTTTTTGATTTTACTCAATTAAAAGAAAACTCATTTCAGTTCTCTGTGGAAAGGTACACATTATGCCAAATGTCAAGAGTTCTAGAAACTTCATTTGGATAATGTTACAATTGTCTCACAAAATGCAGAACCTAGTTCAGGAGCCAGGTCTTTGCCATTTTAAAAGTTAACCTGAGACAAGTGTCATTTATGCTGAAATGATATTTATTATGCATTTATATGAGTATAAACAATTTGTGAAAGAGAGTTGAATTTCCTTTAGTGAAGAAAATAAAAAGCTTTGCCTACACTGAGGTGGATCCATTTAAATTGACGCTCTTTACCTTTCCTTTATGAGGCATTGCCTTTAAAGGGAAACACGCACATCAGAGCCAACCCACAGAAGTAGTAACTGAAATCACAGATGGGTAAAATACCTTCAGGGTTTATAAACTCAAAACCAGCTCCTCTTCCCTCCTCTTGGCCCCATTCCCTTTTAAATGTGCAGCTTTCCTGACCAGGTAGAATGGGAATGGGTGCCAAGGTGAGTTGTATTTAGTCCTCTGCTTGTTACACTACAGGGCAATAAGAGCAACTGATCTGCTTTTGCTTTCTGCATTCAATGTTCAGTCTGAAAATGTCAGAATTATCAAATTGATGGCACCAATTTTGCATTTTGATCCAAAATCTCACAAGTACTTGATGCAGTATTTGAAAGTGTCTACTTCTCTAGTGTCTTCTTGATTAAACAATAAAAAGAGAAAAAAGTCTCTCTCTTTCTCTCTCTCTTTTTTTTAAATTTTATTTTTAATATTTATTATTATTAAAAGGAGGGGAAAAGCAGAAATAGATCTCTATCTTTCGTGGTTTGATGTTATGTCCTGTAGGAATTCTAGAGGCTCTGAAACTAACGGCAAACAACTCCAAAACTTCTCTTATTTTCTTATCTTTTCTTAATCCCATAATGTATTTGAAGGGCTTGACTCACAAGTTTTCAACATTTAAAATAAGCAATTGGGATAAATTGCTTTATAATAAATAATAATTTGGTTAAGCATTTACACTGGATGTGGAGAACAGAGAGCAAAAAGGTAAATCAAAAGACAGACGAGATGTAATACTTATCAAGAGACTGTGACAGAAATGTCTTCGGGGACTTTTTCCACTGCAGCAGCTGCAGAAAGGCTCCCTGCAATGTGACTCAAACACAAAAGCAGGATCAAGGGCAAAAAAGACATGCCCATTTTTCCCTCTGCTGAAAGATGGGGCTGGAGGAGATCTAAGACCTTTTGCTCTGCCCTGTCAAAAAGCAGACAGAGAGAACACAACTGAGACAAAGGGAGAAGAAAGTTGCACATCTTTCAGATGTTCACAGAAATGTCCCTGGAGGCCCAAGGAAGAATTGCCATATCCAGGATGCAAAGATACTCAGGAAAGTAAGACAAATTAACAAAGGGTATGAAGTTGATATGCTTAAGGAGCAATGAAATCTAGTGGAGAATTAAATTACCTCAGATTTAGAGCATTTGCCTTCTGAATTAAGAGCATCTATGTTCTGGTTGAAGAAAGATTCAGTGATATACATTAACATAACAGTTCAAGCTGATAGTTTTTAGCTTTCCTGCATGGCCCACTGAGGGAGTGTACCCTCCAGGAACTGTATGGATTCACCCAAGCTCACTCTGCTTGTCTCCCCAGACATGGAAGGTGGAAAGTATGTTGCAAAGATACTGACACTGACTGAATATGAGCCATTGTAGATCTAGATGCAGTTTAACTGTATTACCTTGGCACAATGCCTAAGTTCCCCACAGTGCCATGGCTTTTAATAATTTAGTGGTACCATTGCAAAAGGACAGTATGTGTTTCCTATTCAAAGATAAAGCGATTTTACTTCTGTCTGTCATGAACTTATCAGGAAAGGATTAGTCTGACTGACGCAATTTCTGTCTCTAAATTCATCTTTTACTGTCATACAGAGCCCTTCAACAAGTTACTATAGTCTGTCCTAGATCATGTATGATTTCTTCTTTTTCACTCCTGATGCCTCAAAAAGGACTTCCCGTCACTGGTGATTAGAAACTTAAATGTATTTTAGCTTTTCGTTTCCTATTTATTTACGTGTTTATACTTGAAAATGTTATTTATTTATTTACTTATTTGAAATAGCCCTATGCCAGGCTCAGCACGCTAAACTTGTTTCAGTTTCTCCCTTAAGATGGACTCCTCATTATCCATAGCATTCTCTTTTCTGTCTCCATTGCAGTTTAAATATATTTCTGTGGATATGAATGACTAGAACTTTGTAAAATATTCTACCCTAGCTCTTACTAATGCCTTGCATACTATAGATGGTGGCAGAACTTCACTGTATACAGTGAAAATGATGTCTTTGTTTTTTATCTTTCTATAGACATGTCACACTGGAAAACTTTCTGTCATCCTTCATTTGACCATTTTATCCTGCTTCCTATGCTCTTCTTTCACTTTCACCTGATAAAGATCATTTTTTTTTAACAAATTGTTCTGTCATCAGTTACTAAGTGGTTTCTTTTGTGCTTTGTACTCTTCAACCCCATTGACATTGCTCCAGTTTTAGAGGTTCTCATAATTTCTGTGTGATAAATTAGTCCTCAGCAATATCTTAATTTGTCAGTTAGCCAGAATCTCATGAGGACACACCTTATTCTCTCCTTAATGACAACAGTGAGTATGATCCTTTCTCAGACTGTTATGTATATACAATGCCACTGATGACAACTTCATCCTGGTAATGTAACTTGCTTTTCAATACATACTTGCTGTAACCTTCTGCTCAGTTTTTGCCTCATCTATGTTCCAGTTCCTATACTAACACCCTTCCTGAACTTGTTAAACAATAGTTTCCTATGCGGTAAAGTATAAAATGTTATACCAAAATCAACACTCATAGAAACACATTTACTCATATCTTACAAGAAAGTTATCTTGTTATTTGTAAATTATGGAAGACTAACCTACTATGTGCCTCTGATGAAGAAAACCACATTACAGTGTAGATCACTTTCCATTTGCTTCCACAGATCATCATTCTTACCATAGAAAATCTGTTCTAAGGGCTTTTGTAGAGTTAGGCTAAACTGATGAGAATGCAGCCACCTAGATCACTTAGCTTGTTCCTTTTCCCCAAACTTTTGTAATTAGACATGTTATCTCTAGTCAAAAAAAAGTTCTCTCATCATAATACCACTCACTCTCAAACTGATAGTAATTAAAAATTTCTGCTACTGAACTTGCAATTTCATATGTCCTTCTTTTGGTATTCTGAGAGAAATCTCATCTGGTCCCTTTTTCCTATCCTTTCCTTCTTCCTTGATTTCACTGCTCCTGTTTTATTTATTTATCTATTTATTTATTTATTTTCTAAACTTCAAGACACCTCTGTTAGTTTATCATGCTCTTTTTCTGCTATAATTATGTCCGTACTTTTAACACTGTATCTGATGTAATTATTTACTTAGTTAGGTCTACAGCCCATTATTAGTAGTCTTTTTCTCCTTGCTTGGAACTCTGGATTTGGGTGGCATTGACACTTAGACTTGATTAGATTCTGCTTATAGTCAAATCTATAAGATGCTTTTCCTAGTCAATCCCAGCAATTCATACCTAGTTTCTCAAAATTTCTTCCTGTAAAAAAATAATATCTATTTTTTTATGTTATATAATTCAGTGACCTGATTCAACCTGTTCAGTCTAGTATTGTCTCCTATGACCTTGTCTTCTATAAGACACTTGGTGCTTTTAAAAATTAAATTCAATATGAAGTTGTGTTAAATTATTGTGGTGGGTTGATCCTAGCCAGAAGCTAAGAACTCACCCAGTGGCTCACTTTATTCCTCAGTAGCAGGACAAGAGAGAGAATTAAAAGAGAAAAACAAAACAAAACAAAACAAAACAAAACAAAAAAAAACCCTGAAAACTTACGAGTCATACAACGACAGTTCAATAAGTGAAGTAAAACTGTAAAAGTAAAAGCAAAGTAAGAAATTCATGCACTATTCCTATCAGCAGGCAGATGTCCAGTGAATTCCTGGGATGCAGGCTCTCAACACATGCAATGGTTATTTGGGAAGACAAATGTCATAGCCATCAATTTCTACTCTTCTCTTCTCTTCTCCCTTAGCATTTATTGCTGACATAACATTACATAGCATGTAATATCTCTTATGTCTATTTGGGTCAGCTATCCTGGCTGTGCCCTCTCCCAGCCGCTTGCCCACACCAGTCTATTTGCTGGGAGGTGCAGAGTGGAAACAATAAAACGTCGATGCTCTTCAAGTACTTCTTGAAGTACAGCCAAAACACTGTTTTGTTATCAAAAATGTTTTAGACACAAACCTAAAACACAACGCTATGCAGGCTGCTATGAAAAAAAAATTTAGAACCATCCAGAACCATCACATTCATTAACAGAGAAATCAATGGTCTGTCACATTCAACATTTGTGATCCAGATTATTTTTTTTTTAGAGTTTCTGTATAACAAATCTGTCTGTTACATGATACCAGTGGCTTCTGTTTATTAATTTATTTATTTATTCATTTATTTATTAATTATGTATTCTTTAGGGATGAAGAAGAATACTGATAAGTGAAACCATAAATGCCCCAAACACCAAGGCAAATGTGAAGAATGAATATACTGAGACTTTTCAAAGCCCTCTCATTGTGTCTTGTGTACTTTTTGAATTTTATACATGTGGCATTGCCATAGTGACCTTTGCATAAGGGTTAATTTCACTCCACATCATTTTATTTACTCTTGTGGAAATTTCTGGGAGAACACTGCAACCTGTACAAGACTATTTTGTTGTACAGCAGCTTCCATCTTTGTTTCCTTAAGTAGTGTAGGTATGGTAGCATTGGACATAACTATGATCATGGTGGCTACTGGTTTTCCACTAGTATGTGCTATGGAGAATGTACTTTACAACACTGAGCAAAGAGTGGAAAGGATCTTTAAAATCTTCCATTTCCTCATCTAAATATTTAAGGTTTCAGACCAATAAGTTGTTGGCTGTATTACTTCAGTAGTAAAAAGAATAAAGATATTTATAATGGTAAACTTGCTGGTGACAGCTGTGGTAAGAAACAACTCTTCTTCATAGCTCAGAAGGACAGCGCATGCCACATCTTTTGCACCATAATTTATAACTTAATTGTTCTTTTGATTTATATTTCTATAAAGCAACATTGTTTATACTGATCCATAGAAGTTTCATCTGTGCTAGAATATTTTATCTTATTCCTCTTTGTTATATACTATGTTGCAATTATTTTATAAAGGGCATTACTCGCATCTTAAAGGTCAAGGTTATCTGTGTTGCTCTAGGTGCTCAGAATTATCAGTAAATTTCAATTTTTTTCTGTCCTGTTCAAAGCTCTGCTCATGCTCCTGAATTACAGAATCACAGAATTGAAGGGGTTGGAAGAGACCTTGAAAGATCATCAAGTCCAACCCTTCTGCCAGAATTGTGCAGGACCAGTGAAATGTGCTACAGCTTTTCAGTCTGAATCATTATTGCTATAGGTAGGGAAATGTCTTTGTGACACTATGTTAATTAATCAGGAACCTTTATGAACAGTGATTAAATTCTTTCTTTATTTTTAAATTTAAAATCCTTAAACATTTTTTTAAGATATTACAGAAAATAATGTGGATTTTTTCCATATCTTCATGGCATTTCTCGTTCTGTGTCACATGCCCTCACACATTTGTACAGACTTAGTCACGTTTCAAATATCCTTAGCAGCAATGAAACCGAATAGCAGTGATGTTTACATTGTTTTGTTTAGCTGTTCCCGTGGAAGAAATAATACTGTATAGACAGATATCAAAACAGGAAATGCAAATGGTGTAAAGGCAAATGGTACGGTGTTCTCATACATTTGTGGGAAATCAAAAAATACCAGTCTTAAGACATCTGATAGTGGGAGTTCTATGTTCTGTTGTCCTTAATTGCACTGAGTCTTAATAATGCTTATGTTCTTAATCAGATTTCTCCCACTTTAAATGACCCCACTGATTTCAACAAGACTACTTAGGGATTCGTTGCTGTTCAGTATAAAGTGGAGTACTAAAATCTGGCCCTAATTTAGTAACAATTTAATTAGATGTATGCATTTTTAATGATGGGTTATTAAATGGATCTCCTCTTCTAAGTGATAATATTCATTTCATTTCAGTCATAATATTCAGCCAGGTAATATTGGATAATACCATTCATGCTGTGGAAGTAGTGGAAAAATAAAGATCATTTGAGTAAGTTATAAATTCTCGATATATAGCATTGACCCTGCTTACCTGTAATATTTCATTTACTCACTTTGGCAATGTCTTGGCAACCAGTCAGAATCAAAATCTGAGTCTAGATAAGAAGACACTGATATTCTTACCTGCTGCCACAGAGATGGCAGGTTCTGTCCTCCTGCCTTGGTGTTTAATTAGAAATCTCCATGAAATATATTATATGAAATTCTGTTCCATATCTAAGAAAAGGAGATATTCTACATGACTTCATTACTGTGACCAGTTATTTTTTTTATCTCTGTAAGTCCTTTTAAAATTGAGAAAAACAGTTGCTAGGTAACTCTAAGTTACCATCATGGTAGTGCTGTGAATCTTTTGAGTCATTTTAGTCTTTTTTTGTTTGTTTGTTTGTTTGTTTGTTTTTTGTGGATTTTTTTTCTTTTAATTTTTAAGGAATGGATTCCAGTCTTGTAAATGTAACTTGCCACTTGAAGGTTGTCTTTGAACTTCATGCCAGCACTGTTTGGCTTACACAGGAACAATGAAAAGAAAGTATAATCCATCACAGATGACAGCCATTTGTTTTAAATCAACGGTCTTATTCTAACAATAAACCTGAATGTTGAAATAAGCAAACCCAATGATATTTGTGCTTAAAAGTGTTGAATATACCACAAAGCTACCAATTTCACCAAAATTCCAGTCTCTGGAATATAGAGTTTAAAGAGGGATGAGTATGGATGACTCAGAGAGAGAATATATTAAGGTTAAGACAAGTCTAAATATCACACTTGATCCACAGACTGTTCAGATGTTGAATTATGATGAGTATACTGTTTTGTCTCCCACCAATTATGTTATCATTTTAGACCACATAGAAATGCAATAAAGGAATAATAGACAATGTGTGTGATAAATAGCTCAACATGTTGCTTTGCATTTTGAAAAGAAATTAAAACTCCTTTAGAGCTTCCTACCTATGATTTTGTGCAGTATTTTTTTTTTTTTTTTATACTTTGCTTCTAGGGTAAACCACATGCAAATGGAACAATAAATAAAGCATCTTCTATACCACAGGAACATGTTTCAGTAAGTATTGTTGTACTGCTATAGAAAACAGCCTTGAGTGAACACTCCCTTCTTTCCTTTCCCTCCACCCTTCCACCCTTCCTTCTGACTTACCATATACCAGCTTACTCACAGCGTCACCATACATTTCCTAAACTATTCAAAATTATCACCTGTCTTTCCTTCTTTCAATCTGAGAAGTTACAAAGTGTTATGCTTAAAAAAAAAAAGGGGGGGGGGGGGGGGGGAGGGGACAGGACAGGGGGGAGAAAGAGGGGGAGGGTGTTACATTTTCCAGAAAAGCAAATTTTTCTGTTTTGGTTCTCTGAGAATTACCCACTAGTAACTTACTAGTTACTTAGTAGTACTTACTAGTTAGTTTATGTACTCCTTTATTTTGCTTTTATGTCAAAGTTTTTCCATATCCCAGAAGGCAGGAGAGTAAAGCAGATAGCATCTACTTTTGACTCAATAGCCAAACTGAAAGGCAGTGTATAAGTGGATGATCTGTATCAGCAAGTGGATGCAAGGCTTAGGGATTCTTACCAAGCCCAAGCAAGTTTAAGCTAGTTTAATTTAAATGTTGAGGGTGACAGAAGAAGGTGTTATACCAGGTTAGATTCCCTGGGACTATCTGAGTTGTGATCCGAAATTCAAAGGAAGACTTAACGGCCTTTGAAGCAGATCTTGGGTTCTCCCCTGAATCTAATCATGTAGTTAATGGCTGTCAACTCATATGCTGTTATTATTGGCTGGTAAGATGTAGCAAATTTGATTTCCAGAAGTGTTCAGTACTCATTGTCCCTGAAGAAGTCATTATCTGAGTCTCTGTATAATATATATATTATCTCTTCCAGCAGTTGTTTAACAGGGCAGGCAGCTGAGTACCACACAGCTGCTTGTTGACTCTTCCCAGGTGCAAGGGCGACAGCACTGGAAAAAAGTAAAAAACATGGGTTGAGATAAAGACAATTTAATAGGATAAAAAAGGAAGGGGAAAAAAGAAGGAGAAAGTAGAAGAACAAGAAGAAGAAGAAGGAAGAAGAAAAATAATATGAATAACAGAATTATTATAATAATAGAATATTCAAAAACAAGTGATGCATAATGAAATTGCTCACTACTTGCCATATGAAGCCCATCCAGTCTTTGATCAGGGGGTGTCCTGGCCTACTCCCCTCAGTTTTATTGCTAAGTTTTATTTTATTGCTCAGTTTTATTGCATATGGTATGGGATATGTATGGGACCCAGCTTTGTCCAGTTTGAGTCAGCTGTCCTGGTTCTGTTCTCTCACAGCTTCTTGTGCACCCCCAGCCTCCTCATGGGTACGGCAGTAGGGCAAGGACTTTTGGCAGAAGCCAAAAGTCCTTGACTCTGCGCAAGCACTGCTCTGCAAAAGCTAAAACATCAGTGTGCTATCAACATTATTTTTCTTCTAAATCCAAAACACAGCACCATACCAGCCACTATGAAGAAAATTAACCCTATCTCAGCCAAAACCAGGACTGAAGCTTAAAAATGTCATTCATTCTGTATGCTTTGTTCTACTAACACCAATAATGATCATTTACACAAATGATTTTTACTCTACATATAAGATTTATGCTCATAGTAACTAATTGAAACCTTTTCCTCTTCTCTTTTCACCTTCTCCTCTCATTGATTCTAGAACTAGGAATTTATAAGGTTGAAGATTTTTTGAACACAGGTTAAGACTAGCATGGATGAAACAGCACTGGCAACTTTCCACATTTCTATGCCGTGATATCACATCCTTGTGATAAGAAAATGGTCAAATTTCTGTTTCCATGTTACCTGTACCCTTTGCTGAGATTGTCAGCAAGGTTGCAAATTATAAACAACTCTGAAATTTTGTGACCTGCTGGCCAGGAGCTGCTGAAGCCACCAGCTCATTTCACAACATTTAAACAGTACATTACCATACCTAGCATTTTTGTCAACAAGCTGAGGGATTGATTGAATGGGTGTGTACATCCTGTATATTGGTTATTGTTAGACATAGCTCTTCATCCAGTAACAGTGTAAACACCTCTTTTGATTTGTAAGAATGTCAAGACACTTGCAGACAAATTGTTCAGTTAAGACTGTGTGTGCTTATTTCAAGTGATCCACATGTATTCTTTCAGACCTGTGTTCAATGAATAGTGACAGTCTGTGGAAAAAGGCATGACAGGAAAGGAACAGTGATAAAAAGAAGAAACGTGCTGGCCAGCTCAAAAGTGAGAAAGAAGCACTCTGAAAGCTGACATGCACTCTGCATGAAAAACATACCTACCCTTTATTGTGCCTGTGAAAATGTGAGAAGACAGAACAATTCTTGTCTACATGGAGAATATTTAGTGCTCAAGTCTTCTCACTGTACAGATAAGAGTATCAGAGTATAAGTCAGAGTAGAGCTTTCTCATATCCCTGGGTACTGAGTTTTCTTGCTACTAGTGGTATACGCACATAAAAGCCAGTCAATATGCATCAGATATATCAAAGATGAAGCAAAATAGAGTCTACCATATGGAGAGTTCTTTCTCAAACTTTATTTGCTTTGTGGCACAGTGTCAGAGGCCTGATCACTGAACAAAACTAATCATCCCTAAGGATATTTGCAATATTGACAGTTATGTCTCCTCAGTACACCCTGGGATGACTGGCAAGCACATACATTCATTCTTTTTTTTTTCTTTTTTTGGTAAGTCATCAACTCTTTCTGATTAAAGAGCCTATGTCTCACCCTAGTATTCTCTCTCTTTTCCTTTGTATTGCTGCATAAGAAGACACAAAATATTATAAAAAATATATAATTTTAAGGATATAATTTATTTAATTAATATTTAATTTATATTTCTATTTATTGTATGTATAATTTATAATAAATTATGAAAATGTGAAAATTATTATTAAATAAAAATATAAATATAATTAATGCATAAAAAGAACTTTCAAGATCTATTTTAAATGCATTTACTCTGAAAATATGCTGATCTTTCATCACTCATTTGTAAAATTTCTTGATTTTGCAATTCATATTTGAAAACATAATGCCATCTCTAGTTTCTTCCATTTTGTACTTTATTTCAATATACGCTACTCTGTGCTCTTGCAACCTTACCTTAAGTACTGTGTGTAGCTTTGGGCACCTCAGTCTAAGAAGGATACACAGTTATTAGAGTCTGAATGAGGGCCACGAAGATGGTGAAGGGTCTAGAGGGCAAGACATGAGGAACAGCTGAATTAGTTGGTTTGTTCAGCCTGAACAAAATGGGACGGGTCACTGCTTTGTGGTCTACAGCTTCCTTACAACAGGGAGTAGAGTGGGAGATGCTGGCCTCTTCTCTCAGGTGACCAGTGATAGAACCCAAGGGAAGAGCATGAAACTGCAACAGGGGAGGTTCAGATTGGATATTAGGAAAAGTTTCTTCACTGAGAAGTTGGTTAAGCACTGGAACAATCTCCCCAAGGAAGTGGTCATAGCAACAAGCCTGCTGAAGTTCAAGAAGCATTTAGATAATGCTTTTAGACATATGGTTTAATTTTTAAGTAGTCCTATGTGGAGCCACGAGTTGGACTTCATGATCTCTGTGGCTTCCTTCCAACTTGGGATATTCTATGCTTCTATAAATTGCACAGCTTCTTCTACAATGAAGGGCCATCTTCCCTGCAGTATTCATACTCTCTCACTGTTTTCTTGCTTGTTTGTTTGATTTTTGTTTGTTTGTTTGTTTTCATGTCCTGTATGTTTGCCTACAGGGATTCACCACAGACACAACATCCTTCCACAGCAAACTGAGACAACAGCATTACACTTGAAACACTAGAGGTTGCTAAAGCCTTTGTTCATTGAGTTTTCTCAACTGAAACAACATGATATATCTTACAGAATAAAAGAGTCATGGTGGGAAATTTCCTCCTACTATAGACATACCTAAACTAGCACTTGACAGTTCATTCTCTGGATTCTCTTGCATGACTATTAACAAAATGCACAAGGAAAGGTCATGTTCCAGTGAGTAAAATGCATCTATGATAAATGCAAGATTAATGCAGAATTAATGATTTAATGGTTAGGATCTATTTATTGATTGTCAAACATAAAAGGGACTAAGAGTAGTTGGCAGCCTTTTTTTAATTTTTTTTTTTTTTAAGAATACTGCTTAAAAAAAAAAGCATATGTACATTTGAAAAAATAATGAAATAATTATAGGTAAACTATCTGTGTAATGTAAGATGACATACACACGCTGTATACCTGAGATTGTGCCTCGTGTGAGACAATATACCTACAAGATACTTCTACAGGTGGCTTTTAGACTCTTATATCATAGATTTCTCATTGAGTTGAAGACTAACTCCTGTAAAAAGATAAGCTATTGAACAGTGGTTTATGTCTCCTACTCTTATATATGCAAGTCTAGCTAACAAAGGGTAACCAGTAGTTTTCTACCAGTTGTTATAAGCAAAACTCATACAATTTGTCGGGTAAGCCACTCCCTTCTTTTAGTAAGCTTTTTGCTTTAGTTGATTGCCTGACAAGGTGAGATTAATGAAGTGCTAGGTACAAGTTGTAGCTAGTAATCAATTGATGGTAATCAATTTCCACAGCTGTGTGATAATCCTAACTGGATTGATTTTTTTTATTTTTTATTTTTTATTTTCCTGGCATCCCAGCCCCTGGAGTAAAGTTATCATGCAAGGAATTCATACTATGTTTTATTGAAAAATAGATTGTCCAAAAAAGTTTGATAATGTGACACATATCTGCCTTGCCCCTCAAAATAAAAGAATAAATAGAAAGACACCCAGATGAGTTATTTGTAGTAACTGCATTGCTTCATAGGCTTAATTTATAAATAATGAACATTTGGGGCTGCCAATCTGTGAATACTTTTGGAGGACCTGCTTTGTCCAATCTCTCTTCCTGACAAGAATTTCTGTGAGGGAAGCAGGGATTGTATAATGAACTCGCTCTGACATCTGGTCTGGGGGAAGCTGGCAGGCCTTTTCTCTTCCCAGCAATTCTAGTGGTTTCCACTGCACTCCAAATTCTCCAAAAATATTTTTGTTTTGGGAAGGGAAAGCAAACCCAGAGAAGAGATCCTGAGGATGGTAGGAAAAACTGGCCCCTGACTTCCAGAAGGATACACATGCCAGGAATGGCAGGGCCAGCTGTTTTGACAAGGCTCCCACTGTGGCAAGCAGAATGTCCCTTGTGATGACATCAGATTGGAAAGTTGCCCAGCTTGCATGAGCCTGTAACATAGCTTTTGAGCTGAGTTATATTTAGAGAGGGAGAGTAGTAGATGAGACATATGGTGCCTAATTCTCTTTCAGCCTCAAGTCTAGTCATGTACATGAACAGATTTCCATTGATTTCAATGGCTAAGCCATTTCAGCACCAGTAACATGACTGACTCTACAATTGTAATGTAACTGAAATTCAGCCTAAGGAAAAAAGCAGTTTTGTTCTGTGTGCAGCTGATGCTTTAGAAATAACAAGGGAGAGCTGTCTTAGCTTTAGCCTTCCTACAAGGGCCTGTTAACACATTGTAAGCCTTTTCTGCTTGACTTACTAAGGCATCACTGAACTTCAACAAAATTTGTTTTATAAATAAACTCTGTTTGTTACTATGGCTGGAAAAACAGAGTTGAGTCTCTGATCAAAGATGAAAACAAAGTCTTTTTGTCATTATTTGCACTTTAAGCCTTCATTGTCAGAGAAAAAAATAGTTGAAAGTATCTTGGTGTGAGCCCAACTCACTGTCTTACAAGAGCTACGGTAAAGCGGTGCAAAATTATTTAAAGTGCAAATGAAAATCAGTTTGTGCCCATTCCTGGGCCATTATGAGAAACAGACTTGCTTTGCAATGCTAGTGATCTTTGTATAGTCATAAAAACAGAGATTTATTTGCTTCTTATCTTAATTAGTGACTACAGATGCCAGCTATACTGAATGAGCATTCTGCACCTTCATAAGTTTTCTTCTTTTATCTGAGTTGCTGAGTTTGAAAGCTGCCCAGCTATTGAAACTCCACTTGAAGTGCCTAAGATCAGAAAAGAGCCCAGAGCAGCAAAGTGATATAATACTGTTTTATGCTAAAATAAATACATTTCTGAAGTTTACTGATTACTCCATATAGAGCAGACTTGACATTTAGTGTAACATTTGCCTCAACAGTACAGAAGCAGGCAGAGAGATGCCCTGCAGGGGCAGCTGAGGAATTCCAGACAGGAGAATCCAGGCACAGCTATGCCTACTCCTACCACCTGCGCTCCCCACCTTCTCCACAGAAAACGTGTCAGCACAGAGCAGAGCAGAAGGAGCAGCCTCAGGCTTCTTTGAAATACACAGAGGGCTAAGCAGTCCCTGGCTGGCCCATGATCACAGAAATGGACTTAAGCTGCTTAAAGCCACCTTTCTCACTGATGCTTTTCAGCTGTGCAGAGGGCAAAATAGGTTCAATTGGAGAAGACACCCTTAAACACAGTTTGGGATTCATTCTGACTCTTTATGTCATAATGTATCTTCTGTGACCTGGCTAACAAGGAAAGCCAGTGGTCTGCAACATCTTAATAAGTCCCTTGCTTCAGATATTCAGAAGAAAACATTGGATTAGGGTCAGTTCATGCCTCCTTGATTTGGAATACACCTAGTATGGGCTACATACATTAGAAACAGTGACAATATGTTTTCATTAAGTGTACCTACAACAAAGTGGTCTGGTTTATCTTGCAGTTCCCCACACTCACGTTTTAAATACTGAAGCCTTGATGTGAACACTACAATTCAGTGATGGAGGACCAGTGCCTTTGAGACAAGATATTAGTTTTCTCAGCATTGATTCTGAGGCTATGGCATAGAATGACAAATTCACTTTAAGTCCTTTGGGAGAGTTCTAGCTGCAAAGCATTTCCAGCAGTAGCTGCAAGGAAAATGTAATAATGTTAGCAATTCAAGATAGTTTCATGAACTTTAATCACTTTAATACTGGTAAGTGGCTATGGTGAATTATTGGTGAGGAAATTTTGAGACATCTTTATATTGAATTCAGTCTACAAAACAGAAAATGCAATATGGAGTGACAGCCATGTTTTGAAGTTACTTAAAAATTGCTACCTGGAGTCGAGCAGAATTTATTTCTGGATGAGTATGTTATTTCAGTATTACCCTGTAGGTAATACTGTGGGTATCCATCTCAGTATTTTCAGGATGGTCTAGCCTTTTTACTCGTACTGCTCTGTAATGTACTGACATGGGACAATATACTTTCTGCTTCCTCTGGTAAGTTATTGACCTCGTATCTTTCTTTCCCTGTATGCAGATCTCCACAATATCTAACAAATTGTTTCATCTATGTTAAACTACAGTATAGCCTCACTGATCAGTCACAGGTGGCAATAATGTGATTTATTTGTCATTTTCTTCAGGAGCTCTTTGTCATGGTCTCAGGTGGTCTGCACAGAGGATCAGATTCTTAAGAAAGCATCCATGCAGCGGTCCTTGTGAAAGTGAAGACAAGAAATAATCCCATCAGACTCATTACTGAGCACAGAGAAAATAGTATCTGAGATTGAGATCAGCTCTATAGGAAATGCAGTCAGTGCCCCCTGTCTCCCTGGAAACCTGGCTGCGGCCTGAATTAGGAGACTTCAGGAACCAGGTTGATTCCTGGGTAGTATCTGGTGCTGTGTTTTGTGTAATGACATTACACCCCTCCTGAGAAAGTGGAAAGCATGAGGACAGTGGTTAGACCACTGCACGTGAGGTGGGCAAAATTAGATAGTGGGTGTAGGACAATTTTCTGGGAACAGATAGTTCTTGAACCACCAGAAAATGCTCCCAGTTTGTGGATCTGTGCGTCCCAAACTTACCTTGAAAGGTTGACATACGCAGCCTACCTCATCACCCCAGGAGACCTCTCTTCAGTTATCTCTGTACTCAGGTATCTGATGTATCTTTCAACTCATACTTAAGCCTGATGTTGGCAATTTTCAGAATGTAGATGCTAGAATAGATAATAAATCAGGCATTTCCTACTCCAAAGAAGTTTAAATGAAAATAACAATGGCCTTTATACATCTTCATGGCAGCTTCCAGACAATGGGTAAGTATAAATCATATTTCTAAACTCAGCTGTTGTATACATGATGAAAGAACTGAGCATGAGGTATGGAATTAGCACCCCATTTATATTGCATTACCCAAGCCCATGATTCCACTCCATCAGCAAATATCATGTGCAATAAAAATGTCAGAACATACTTGGTTGGGAGTTTCTTGTTTTGAAGGGGAAATGTCACTGGCTGGAAATACACTGGATTGGTTTCTCACTACCCAGTGGAATATTAGTCTTCAAAGAACAATCATCTGTAGTTGGTCAACTTGCTATCCAAAGGAGTGTGTATACTCATCTTGTCATCTCATCATGTGCCTCCTCCTCCTCCTGACACATTGTAAATTCTTATTCCTGTGGCACAGTGATGGCTTCCAGTAACCTTTCAAAAACAGAAAGCCATCTTCCTTTGGGATTATTTTGTGAAAGCAGCAAGTTTAATATTCTTGTGCATAACATATGTAATAAATGAACTAAAGTGGACACAATGCACTCTAGGGTATGGTGTATTAGTGCCTTGATGAATGCTAGTTTGCACAGGGATTTGGCAAAGGTATGACTGGAGGTTCATATGAAATGTGTGTCAAACCTGCACTACCACAGGAGGCAGAAACACTTTATTAAATATCCAATATTAAAGATCATGGATCAAAGTATCATTGTCAGTTCTTCTTTGGAATAATGCAAATCCTTGGGAAGTCAACTAAATATAATACAGATGTCTTCATGTTGCAAGCCATACAAAAGAAAAAAAAAAAAAGCTTTAAATGTCTTATGTTTTTTAAAAAGAATGAATGTGAGTTCATATATGCAGCAGAAATATAGATAAACCAGCATGCATAAGCATGTCTTCACATGTTTATTGTTGACAGCAGAGAGATCTTAAAGATACTGTGCTGAAGAATATGCAGTCTCTACAGTATATTTGATAGTCAGACTTGTGCCACTGGTGCTCACCTGGTGTATAAATGACATTGTTTTGAAGGCTTTCCCTCTCTTCTGACAAATAGGCATTTTAAACTTCTACATTTGTGGCAAAAGTATTTTTAGTGTTCTTGATATGTAATTAAATGAGCCAGATTGTTAAGCATGCTAGGACAGTATTGTGCTAGGGCAGTAAATCTAAACAGAGAGTATTTTGGCAAGGTAATTATATGCATAATAGGCAAGTATTATAAGTATTTGTTTTGAAGGAGTATTTTATTCAAAACCATGTAATAGCTGAATGGGTCAATTTTATTCAAAACTATGTAGTAGCTAACTGGTTAGATTTTAATCTAACATTCTAAATTCACTCTTCTCAGGAGGCAAAATTATGACATTTACCTATAGATAAAAGGGAGAACCATGAAAAGAAAAGCATTGGAAGTTGGAAACTTGCCAGATGTTCAGGTGGCAATGGACAATGCCTTCAAGGCTTACTTGGTACTACACCAAATAAAATACTCAAACACTACCAACCCTGCTTCCCAGCAGTCCTCCTTTTCATCAGTAGTCTCTCCTACTTGTTCCTATACTATCTTGCTCTCTCTGTTCTTCTACTTAAGGACTGGCAACAGCAGCACAGGAGTTAGGCAAGAAGTGACTGCTAGGATGTGACATGGATATGGTCAAAAGAATCTCCATAAGCCCCCTAAGTGGACCACAAGAGGCTTGTTTTGACAATTTTTTCCTGAACTTTCCAGGGATCCTACCAACACAGTTTAGGTACTCCCAAATGCTTTAAATAAAATTAACTTGCATGAATAAAAATAGCATATCTCTGTGCCAGGTAGTGAATCTATTTTCAATGAAGAACAGCTGCTCAGAAAAGCTCCTCACTGCTTTCATAGTTGGGCTCCTCAGGATGTAGGTATTCTTCATCTGGATAGGTGGAATGCTCTGATGGGTAAGGAGCTGCATCTGCAGGAGTGTGGACATCACACAGAGAGAGGTGATCCTCCCACTCTACTCAGCTCTGGTGAGACCACACCTGAAATACTGTGTCCAGTTCTGGGCTCCCCAGTATAAGAGGGTTGTAGAACTTCTAGAGAGACTCCAGTGTAGAACCACAAAGATGATTAAGGGATTGGAGCAACTGCCTTATGAGGAAAGACTAAGTAAGCTGGGCCTGTTTAGCCTAAAGAAGAGGAGAATGAGAGGGGATCTTATCAACCTCTATAAATATCTGAGGTGACAATGTAAAGAGGATGGGGCCAAAGTCTTCTCCGTGATAGCCAGTGACAAGACAAGGGGTAATGGGTATAAATTGAAGGACAGGACCATATGAGGAAGAACTCCTTTACAGTTCGGATGACAGAGTACTGGAACAAGCTGCCCAGAGAGGTTGTAGAGTCTCATTCTCTGGAGATATTCAAAATCTGCCTGGATGCAATCCCATGTAACGTGTTCTAGGTGACCCTGCTTGAGCAGGGGGGTTGGACTAGATGATCTCTGGAGGTCCCTTCCAACCTCAACCATTCTGAGATTCTGTGAGCTGCTCCTTTTGAATAAGTTAACAGAAGTTGAAATACAGAAAATTAGTGCGTGCATTGTAGTTAATTGACATTTTCTATGCAATTCAAAGCAATGCAGGCCTCCAAAAATGCTTTAAAGGGATCCTTAGAAAACCTTTGTGGTCTTCACACTACTGAACACATCAGAAAACACTACAATAACATTAGATCAATGTGGATACCTCGATTCAAGTTAGACTATGTGTTTATGTGGATACCTCGATTCAAGTTAGATGTATTTCAATGTTTCCTTTTTAATAGGCATTCCTCGTGTGTCAATGAAGTAACATGCCCAAATTCAGGACTATACTCTGAAGTAAAATTCTACACTTAGCAAAAAAAAATAAATAAAAATACACAATTTCCACTATATACCTTCATGCCAAGGCAAGTTTTGGAGGCTATAATAGGCTGTAATAAGCACTCCCACAAACTGCTATACCTGCAGCCAAGGAACATTCAAAAGGTGCGACATTCTTTTTCTCTTCTGGAAAACATCAGAGAACATCAAGGAAATTACTTTCAATCTGATCCTATTTATTTTAGTAGTCTACTGATTTAAAATCATCAGGAGAGAGAGCACAGATGATCTTCACCAAACAGATAACCATATCTCCATTATGAGGAGCAAAGTCCACAAATCAGCACAATGCGGGTGATGTGGAGCAGAGAGGATACACAGCTGAGGTGTGGATGCTGAAAGCTGGAATGCTGCACAAAGCAGGTGGGCCATTGGGAGCTTTCAGGTAAGTGGAAGGGAGGGACTAATGGAATATTTTTTGGGAGGATTTTTGTTATTTTCTTGTTTGTTGTGGCTGCCTTACCCCTTCCCCCCTCCCCCATCCAGGAACTAACTGGACACCACGGAGCAAGATACAAGTTTTTCAGAGTGTGAAGGGTGAAAAAAGAGCAGATAAAGAACAGGTTCCTGACTCAGGTAGAAATGTTTTGGCACCCTGGAGAAGACACGGAAGAAAAGTAAACAAAAGGCAGAGCCGTGCAAACCCTTGGAACTGAAACAAGCATGTAGATCATCTTAGATGCCCCAGGTAAGTGAAAACTAGTTCAAGTTCTTAATGCAATAGTACCTTGTTCACATTACGCATGCTGGCACTGTTTCAGTATCTTCCCCAAGTAGATGCTGTGCCCTTTTGCCTTTGGGAAGCCAATTAATGTCTAAAGAGTGAATATAAATGAAAATGACTGCTCAAAAATCCCTTAGAATTACAAGACTGTGATCATTATTAACTAAGCTAGTGTCATTGGGTGTGGCAGCTAGGGGACAAAGTTTTTCGTTTTGGTCTTTTTGATTTATATGACAAAAGGAGAATATTTCTACAAAATTATTTTCTGTAGTTCACGGCAACAGAATGATTTTGAAAAATACACAAGTGAAGCTACAAATTTGTTAAATATTGTCTTTAAGCAGTTTTAATGTCCTTCATGAGATGAACTTTTTTGGTCTTTGGCTATCTCAATGATGGGTTCTTCAAATTGCCCATGCCAGGATCCTTCAGTAAAATGTCATTTATATAAAGGGTCTATGGACCACATATTCAAAACTTGTGGTCCAAGCACTTTCCATCAGGGATTATAAAGGCTTTGACGTTTTGTATTTCAGAAAAAGGCATAATTTTATAATAATAATTATAAACAGTCTTTCAAGGACACAGGTGTGTAAATCACATCCCAGTATTAAATTTTGTTATATCATTTTTGCCAGAATGGAATGTAGTCATTGGTAAAATGTGTCAACCCTAAATAAAAGACTTGTTGTACAAAAGACTATTTTACTCTCTTCTTCTTATCTTCCTATACACCTTTCAAGGTTTCTGAATTACATAGTCAGAACTACAAATTTTCAAAATCTGCACAATGACAATTTTTATTTTTATTTTTTTGCCAAAGTTTTCAAAGACTTTTTTCCTGTTACTGCACAGAGCAGGTAGGTCACGAGCCCAATTACATGCATCAGCTGAGAAGTGGAAGGGACTTGTCAGAAAAAAAAGGGTAAGTAATTCTGATAGAGACTCGAGAGATGGAAACTGTAGACTGGAGGATATATACAAAAAGGATGGCAAGAGGCTTTTTGTTGTGTATTCTAATCCTCCAGGGAAATCAAAGTAATTATAGCCTATATAACAACACAAAACAATGCAATGCTATGAGAACAGATCAGTTCACAGATAAATACAGGAAATATGAAGGTGGAATTAATAGAGGCAATTTTTTCAGTATGCCACAGAGCGTAATGCATGGGGGAGACAGGCTTCTGTTTCTAGACATAAACCTGTGGATGTATAGGTAGGTTAGGAAAGATATTCCACAGAAGATCTAGATTATCTTTGTGACAGGCATTAAACAAATGTGATTTTTACTAAAATGAAAGTCTCTTGGTTTCCAAATTGTTGGACATTAAAAAGTAAATATAAGCTGAAAAAGATGGTGAAGGAATGCCATCTTTTGATAACTAAAATAACCTGAAGTTGAGCAGAGGATCAAAATATGGTAATGGAGCTTCCTCAGAGACCTAGGAAAGTCAAATTTATTAAATTTTCCCTGAAATTCAAAAACATAAAGAAGCATAGCAAGTAATAGCAGACCATCACACAGGAAGAATATTGTAATAAAATATCTGGGATTTTACACACCGAAGTTAAGTTGCTTGTGCATGTAAGTCAATGTTTAGTTTGTTTTACTTGCATAATCATGTCCAAAAATTAAATTTGTTAGTACTCAGGAAGCCTGTGTTTGTTGTTGTTGTGTGTTTTGCTTTACCATTAGAAATTGGTGGAATGATAACATCTTGAAGTCAGTGCAAATTAAAGAACTGAGCAAAAACTTAAAAACTTACTGCAATTATGGAAATCACCTTGGTGACCCAGAAAAGCAGAAGTCAGATCCACATTAGTTTTTAATATAACATTCAGTTATGCTGTCTAGCAATATCTCCTTTTGTAAGGAACAGCTTCAGTAAAGTAATGAGGTTGAACAAGCCAACAGTAAACTTCAGAACAAAGTCTGTTGGGAAAGATCCCCTTTTTCTGTAGTTGTCTTTGACCCTTTTTACTCCTCTCTGAAAGTATACTTTCTGCTAATCATTGCCAGTTATTAAACAGTGCTGAGTTCTGCAAGCACATCTGAATTAAAATTTCTTTGTTCGGCAGGCAGTTTCAAAGCTAACCATGCCATCATGTTTAACGAAATGCTTCTTTCCTTAGGGAGGGTTTAAAATTAACATCTACTCTCACTCACTAAAAAGTACACATACACAATTGGTATGTCCCTCTTTATAGAAGAAGTCAAACTTGGATTTTCCTTTAAGGAAACATGAGCATTTTCTGAGTTCCAGTTTGAATATTGTAAAATGGCAATTAGGAAAAAAAAAAAAAAAAAGGTTTCTTGCGGTCCAACTTTCCAGACCAAGCATAAAACCAAAAGACTTTCCTCTTTTTAAAAGGAGGACAAATTTCATGTGATAACATGGTAGTATTATTGATGTTATTACTTACTGTGAAAGAGATTTACATGTTCATGGGCTTGTGCATAGATCTTTATTAATCACACAAACACAAAGGGTTTTGTTGTTGTTGTTGTTTTAAATATCAATATTTGTTTTAACAGAGATAAATGCTTGAGTGCAATAGTAGTAGCCTCCTACCTCTCTGGGGGACAACTCTTCTGGGGACAGTATGTGGGTTAGTGACAACATCTGCAATGTAACACTTGTGTCCTGGTTTCAGTTAGAACAGAATTAATTTTATTTCTAGTAGCTGGTGGAATGCTGTGTTTTGGCTTAGGATGGGAAGAGTGCTGATAACACCCCGATGTTTTAATTGTTGCAGAGCAGTGCTTATACTAAACCAGGGACATCTCAGCTTCTTGCTCTGTCCTGCCAACCGGCAGGCTGGGGGTGCAGTAAGAGCTGGGAGGGGACAGACCCAGGACAGGTGACCCAAACTAGCCAAAGGGGTATTCCATACCATCTGACGTCGTGCTAAACAATATATAGGGGTGGCTAGCCGGGGGGAGGGGGCCAGACTGCTCGGGGTTAGGCTGGGCATCGGTCAGCGGGTGGTGAGCAATTGCATTGTGCATCACTTGTTTGTATATATTATTAGTAGTAGTACTATTATCATCATTGTATTATTATTATTGTTATTGTTATTATTATTTTCCTGTCTTATTAAACTGTCTTTATCTCAACTCACGGGCTTCACTTTCCATTTCTCTCCCCTGTCCCAGAGAGGGAGGGGGGAGGGTGAGCGAAAGGCTGCGTGGTGTTTAGCTGCCGGCCGGGTTAAACCACGACAACTTGTTTGAGAGATCCATAAGATAAAAATGTGAAATTGGAATCCCACTGAAATTAAAATCAGAGTTTCTGTGGCCTGAAATTTGGGTTTACAATTTCTCCTCATTCTCTGGGGAAGGTGAAGAAAAAGAATGGCAGAAAAGTCTAGGATGAGCTAAAATACTCTGTGTTTCAAGCAGGAGTGCTGCAGAAAGTTAAAAAGGTAAATACTGTAGATGGATCCAGATAACTTGTTTGCCACAGGTATTATTTCTAGATACATTAGCAAAGAGATCATTGCAAGCTCTAATTTATCAAATGACAGATTTATCATTTAAAATTGGGTTTTTATTTTAGTGCCAGACATCTGCCCTCATTGTTCTTGTGCTGCTCAGAGCAATGCAGAAGTGCAGAACAGAAGTGTTCTAAAGCGTTAATGGTCTAAGTAGCTGATATGGGTAGAAGGTAAGAGAAAAGATTATAATATATAAACCAAGTAAATAATGTCAAAACTTAAACAGAATTTAAAAGCAAAGTTATAAGCAACATTAAAGGCATGACAAAGCAATGGACCAGGAACTAAGGAGAATTATAAATCTGAAGCAAGGTAAAGCTGAGCAATTAATCACATCTGCCTTTGTAATCAGCCAGCCATCATAGGCTGAACATATCAGAGCTATAGAAAAATTATCTAAATACTTAGAAAGCTCTGTATGTTTTTTCATCTAAAGTCTGGCTGGCTCTTCACTGTAGGCCCTCAATGAGCTTTCATAGCATGGGAAGAAAGGCATTGAAAATTACTCAGTATGAACAAGGAAAAGTGAGAGAAGATTCACTGACCAAGTCACAAAGGAAAAGGGGGACTGGGAGAATGAAGAACTGCCAACTGTAGGAGAGGATCAGGTGTGAGACCATCTAAGGAACCTAAAGGTGGACAAGTCCATGGGAGCTGATGTAATGTATCTGAAAGTACTGAGGGAACTGGCAGATAAAATTGTTAAGCCACTATGTATCATATACATAGTGAATATACATGAAGTTCCTGGTGACTGGAAATAGGGAAACATAACCCCCCTTTTAAAAAAGGAAAAAAGGTAGACATGGAGGACTACAGGCCAGTCAGTCTCATCTCTGTACCAGGCAAGATCAGAGAGCAGATCCTCTTTGAAACTATGCAAAGGCACCTGAAGATCAGAGAGTTGATTTGTGACAGACAACATGATCTCAGTAAGGGCAAATTGTGCCTGACCAATGTGGTGGGCTACTGCAACAGGGTTACAGCATTGGTGGATAAAGGAAGAACACCTGATGTCATCTGCTGCCTTGGACTTGTGTCTTGTACAACTTCTTTTTCTCAAAATTAGAGAGATATGGATTGGATGGATGTACTACTCAGTGGTAAGGAATTGGCTGGATGGCAACTCAAAGAGCTGCGGTCAATGGCTCAATGTCTAGGTGATCAGTGATGAGTGGTGTTACTCAGGGGTCAATATTGAGACCGGCACTGTTTAATCTTTGTGGCTGACATCGACAGTAGGATTGAGAGCACCCTCAGTAAGTTTGCCAATGAAACCAAGCTGTGTGGTCATCCTGCTGGAGGGAAAGAATGCCATCTGGAAGGACCTTGACAGGCTTGAGAGACTGGCCTGTGCAAACCTCATGAAGTTCAACAAAGCCAAATGCAAGGTCCTGCATCTGGGCTGGGGCAATCCAAAACACAAATACAGAGAGCAGCCCTGAGGAGAAGGACTTGAGGATTTTGGTTGATGAGAAGCTCACAATGTGCTGGCAATGTGGGCTTGCAACCCAGAAAGCCAACTGTATCCTGGTCTGCATCAAAAGAAACATGGTCAGCAGGTCGAGGGAGGTGATTCTCCACCTCTACTCTGCTCTCATGATATCTCACCTGGAGCAATGTGTTCAGCTCTGGGGTCCCCAGCGCATGAAGGACATGGACATGTTTGAACAAGTCCAGAGGAGGGCCACAAAGATGAGGCTGGAGCACCTCACTTGAAGAGGAGCACCTTCTCCTATGAAGACAGGCTCAGAGAGCAGGAGTTGTTCAGCCTGGAGAAGAGAAGGCTACAGGAAGATCATACAGCAGCCTTCCAGTACCTAAACAGGGCCTACAAAAAAGCAGGAGAGGATTTTTTTTTTTTTTTTTGTCAGTGACTGTAGTGATAGAACAAGGAATAATGGTTTATACTAAACAAATGGTATGTTGGGATTGGATATTAGAAATAAATTCTTTACTCAGAGGGTGATGAGGCAATGGAACAAGTACCCCAGAGAATCTGTGGATGCATCATCCCTGAAAATGTTTAAGGCCAGGTTGGACGGGACTTTGAACATCCTTGTCAAGTGGAAGGCGTCATTGCCATTGGCAGTAGGGTTGGAACTGGATGGTCTTTAAGGTTTCTTCCAACCTGAACCATGATTCTATGATTCTATGATTCTATGATTTGTTGAATCAGCGTGCATATCAAGTTTTTCACAACTACCTATACTCACATAAGGTGACAAATTATAAAATTTTTATTCTTTTCTGCAAACTTTTAGAAAAAGAACAATTGCTGTTTAATAGGAAAAATAACTGAGTATGTTGTTACTTCCTTTTGAGTTTCTTTGCAATAATTGTAACATTAAGTTAGTACTCTGCAGTTTTAAATGGGAAGATGTAAACTATACCATAGAGCACAGAATAAAGATGGGGAGGAGGAAAAATGGATACTGAAATTCTGCAAGAAACAAAACAGTAATGACAACATTACAGCCATTGAAACATTCACTGTTTGTTTCTTTCAAGTGTAGGATTGATGCAGTATTTATTATAAAATAAATACAAATCCTTCATATGAAGATACACACATAAAAACCTATAAAGATAGAAGATGTAATCTGGTTAGAGTTAGGCTGCAAGTTTCATGAGAAAGGAACCGTTTCTCTCTAGATATTCCTGCAGAGCACTTCTGGTTTGCTATCAAGGCAATTATGTTCTGTGCTATAGAAAGAACAGGTGAGTCCTTCTGGAGTTACTGGAGTCCTTCAGTAACATCACATAAAGCCAGGAAAAGCCCAGTTCTTACAGAAGAATGTGGTTCTTCACACAGCAGAAAGGCCTGTGTAAGGCTGGAGACTGGAAGGTTCTCCAGATACCCAGATAACACCTGGTCTTGCTGCTAAAGACTGAGGCAAAGAAGGCATTAACTATCTTAAATAAACCTTTTCCTCGTCTGTTTTACTGAGTTTCCCCCCATACCTAATAAAGGATAGAAATTCTCCTTAGTCCTCCTTTACTTGTTTGCCTACTTATAAAAACTTTTTTTTTTTTTTTTGTATTGTCTTTGACAGCAATAGCCAGATTGAGCTCCAGTTGGGCTTTTGCCCTTCTAACTTTGTCCCTGCACAGCCTCATGACAGCTTTGTAGTCCTCCGGAGTGACCCACCTCTTCTTCCAAAAGTTGTAAACCCTCTTTTTCTTCCTGAACTCTAGCCACATCTCTCTGTTCAGCCAGGCCAGTCTTACATACTGGCTCATATTCTATCATGTGGGAATGGCCTGTTCCTGTGCCTTTAGAATTTCTTTCTTGAAGATTGTATGGCCTTCCTGGACTCCTTTGCCCTTCAGGACTGTCTCCCAGGGGACTCCACCAATAAATCTCTGTAACAGGATGGTGTCTGCCCTCCGGAAGTCCAGGGTAGAAGTTCTGCTAACCTTCCTCCTTATTTTCCAAGAATTAAAAACTCTATTAATTCATGATCTCTATGCCCAAGCCAACTGCCAACCTTTACATCACGCACAAGTCCTTTTCTGTTAACAAGCAAAAGATCCAGCCAGGCACAGTTCCTGGACTGCATACTCACCAGCTGTGTCAGGAATTTATCTTCCACACAGTCTAGAAACCGCCTAGACTCTTTTCTCTCCATTGTGTTGTATTTCCTTCAGACATCTAGTAAGTTCAAGTACCCCATGAGAATAAGGGCTAGTGGATGAGGGGATCAAGTGCATCCTCAGTAAGTTTGCAGACGACACCAAGTTACATGCGTGTGTCGATCTGCTCGAGGGTAGGAAGGCTCTGCAGGAGGATCTGGATGGACTGGACCGATGGGCTGAGGCCAACTGTATGAAGTTCAACAAGGCCAAGTGCCGGGTCCTGCACCTGGGACACAACAACCCCAAGCGGAGCTACAGGCTGGGAGATGAGTGGCTGAAAAGCTGCCTGGCAGAGAAGGACCTGGGAGTATTGGTTGATAGTTGGCTGAATATGAGCCAGCAGTGTGCTCAGGTGGCCAAGACAGCCAACAGCATCCTGGCTTGTATAAGAAACTGTGTGGCCAGCAGGGCTCGAGAAGTGATTGTCCCCCTGTACTCAGCTCTGGTGAGGCCGCACCTTGAGTACTGTGTTCGGTTTTGCACCCCTTGCTACAAGAAGGACATTATGGTGTTTGAGAGAGTCCAGAGAAGGGCAACAAAGCTGGTAAGGGGTCTGGAGGACAAGTCTTATGAGTAGCTGCTGAGGGAGCTGGGGTTGTTCAGTCTGGAGGAGAGGAGGCTCAGGGGCAACTGTATCGCTCTCTATAGGTACATTAAAGGAGGCTGTAGCAAGGTCTATTCTCCCACGTGCCTGGTGTCAGGATGAGGGGGAATGGGCTAAAGTTGTGCCAGGGGAGGTTTAGGTTGGATATTAGGAAGAACTTCTTTACTGAGAGGGTTGTTAGGTATCGAAATAGGCTGCCCAGGGAAGTGGTTCAGTCACCATCCCTGGAGGTCTTTAAAAGACGTTTAGATGTAGAGCTTAGTGATATGGTTTAGAGGAGGACTTGACAGTGTTAGGTCAGAGGTTGGACTAGATGATCTTGGACGTCTCTTCCAACCTAGATGATTCTGTGATTCTCTAATTCTGTGATTGCGAGACTCTTCCCAGCCATTTGCAGAACATTTCATCCACCTCTTCAGCCTGTTTAGCCAGCCAACCGGAACATCTACCTGATTGGCATTCCCCGTAATTCTTACACATAAAAATTCAACCCTGCCATCACCATTATTAATCTCAAGACAGTCCAAACACTCCCTAGCATACAGGGCTTCCCCACTGCCTCTCCTTCCTAGCCTATCCCTTCTGAGGAGTTTGTATCCCTCCATTGCAGCGCTCCATTCATGCAAGCCATCCCACTGTATTTCAGTGATGACAACTATGTTGTAGTTTTCCTGCTGCACAATTGCTTCCAGCTCCTCCTCTTTTGCCTATACTGCATACACCAGTGTAGATGGACTTCAGTTGGACTAGTGATCCTGCCACCTTTTATGACCATTCCCAGACACTCTGGTGATTTCTAACCCACCAGTGTCCTTTGTGCCTTTGGTGCCACCTGGATCTCCATCCTGTACCTCAACAGGGGCAGCAGGCTGGTGAACCTTGTTAGCAATGGTCCTTTAACCATTCTCATACCACCTCCAGGCTTGTCTCTGTTAAGCCTAGTTTTATCCTTCCCCTTTAAAATCTAGTTTAAAGACCTATCAATGAGCCCTGCTAACTCCTGAGCAATGATCCTTTTCTCCCTTAGAGACAAGTGAACCCCACAGGGGGTTAACACAGCAGGCACTGTGTCTTGTAAAATGACCCATGATCAAAACAAAACAACAACAACAAAAAAAACAAACTCCAAAGTTCTGCTGGTGACACCATGCTCGGAGCTAGATATTGATTTCGAGGCTCTTACTCTACCTCGCCTTGTCAATCCTTCCAACTGGAGGGATAAAGGAAAACTGTTCCCCAGTATTGTTCAAATCAACATACAGAGCTTCATACCTATTGTTCATGGGCACCTGGGAAGGTGGGGAAGTCCCCGAGAGGACATACCTACTGCACAGGAATTTGTTGCCATTGCTCCTTATCCTCTAGGTTGGTTCTTTCAGCCATGTGGAGAGAGGATAGAGAAAACCCTCTACTGAACATCCCTGCTGGGCCCGTCTTAGAGAAGGTACCTTCTGACTCCAGTAGTCTATCTGCATCTTGGACTCCCAGATACTTCTCATGAGGACTGCCAGATCCTGGCAGCTCCCTTGGGTGCCTTGAGGGACCTCAATTCATGAAAACCCTCGTACACCATGATCCCCTGCTCCACTGCAAAACGGGTCTGCACCAGAGCCAATCTACTCTTTGCATTGTAGCCATGGCTCTGTGGTTGTCTCTGGTGCCTGTCTGTGTTGATTCACACAGGGACCTTAACAGGCTTGAGAGGTGGGCTCATGCGAGACTCATGAAGTTCAACAAGGCCAAGTCCAAGGCTATGCACCTGGTCAGGGCAATCCCAAAGCTGGGTAACGAGTGGATAGAGAGCAGTGCTGTGGAGAAGGACTTGTGTGTACTGATGGATGAAAAGGTTGACATGAGTCTGCAACGTGTGCTTGCAGCACATACAGCCAACCATATTCTGGGCTACATCAAAAGATGAGTAGCCAGCAGGTCAAAGGAGATGATTCTCTCCCTGGACTCCATTCTCATGACATTCCACCTGAAGTACTGTATTCAGGTCTGTGGCCCCCAGGAAAAAAAAATAAATACATAGACTTCATAGAGTAGGCCCAGAGGAGTGTCACAAAAGTTATCAGAGGGCTGGAGCACCTCATTTATGAAGAAAAGCTGAGAGAGCTGAGGTTATTCAGCCTGGCAAAGAGAAGACTAAGGGGACACCTCGTTAAAGCCTTTCAGTATATAAAAGGGGCCTACAGAAAAGATAGGGAGAGACTCTTTATCAGGGAATGTAATGACAGGACAAGGGGTAATGGTTTTAAACTAATAAAGGGTAGATTTAAATTAGACATAAGGAAGAAAGGAAACATAAGCAGATTGTAGCACTGTAATGAAATGCAGTAGAGGGCCTTGGGAGAAACAAACAAAACCCACCAGGCCAGCAGTGCCGTGAGCACCCTTAATGTTGCTGAATGGCCCTGTGACCAGTCTGAGGGCAATCAGACTTCCATCTGCAAACAGGGAGATGTTTCAGCTGTAATTTAGAAGGCTCAGGAACTGCAAACAGTGAGTCACCAGAAATTATTATTCCGGAGAAATAATTTGCTTTGTGTTTGCATGGAAATGCTTGCAGAAAGGCTGCTGTTGCTTTGTAATGAAAACCTAAGCCTGAAAGCTGCTATGAAGGGCAGTGAGCTGGAACTGTGCACTGGAGTCTGAACCACGGCTGTAAGTTGTCAGAATGGCCTGAACTAGTTTTCCTCTTCAAGACAGATGCAGCACTCCAGCTGTAGTTCTGACATCCTGACCTTTTTCTGAACATTTTTTTCCTGGGAGTATGAGTTCAGAGGGATAAAAAATCAGCATGAGATGTTGGAAATTGCTATTTTAAGTAGTAGGATTTATTTTAAAAGAAAATAGCCTTTCTTTTCATTTTCTCTCCTCCCTCCATTATTTAACAACGTTTACTCAAAATCAAGTAGCAGACTATAGTAGTTTGTGTTATAAAAATGGCATAGTTCTATTCAATCTTGTAACTGTATGGATGAATCTTCAAGTGGTACAAAATGGCAGAAATTGTTTCAAAGAACACTTGAATTTATGCTTCAGAATACACATGCAGAGAAGAAACTTGAATTAAATCTTTCAATACAAAGTGGGTCATATTTTCTCTTTCTGTATGACTTTGACTATTAAAAGGGCTTGACAGCCATAGATGATTATTTGTAAAAGAAAAAAAGGAAAAGGAAAAGGAAAAGGAAAAGGAAAAGGAAAAGGAAAAGGAAAAGGAAAAGGAAAAGGAAAAGGAAAAGGAAAAGGAAAAGGAAAAGGAAAAGGAAAAGGAAAAGGAAAAGGAAAAGGAAAAGGAAAAGGAAAAGGAAAAGGAAAAGGAAAAGGAAAAATAAAACAACTTTTTCTCCTGAGAAAAGTGCCCAGCTGCTCTCACTTTAAACAGCTTCTGAAGAGTAACAAAAAATCAGGCTGACGGGGCAGGAAATGTGAAAAGATAAGAGTAAAAATTCAAAATTTCTGGAGCTCAATGGAAATATAAAGATCTCACACCAGATATATCTCAGTTATTCTACATTTTTTATCATGTAACCAATTAACCATCATGTAACCTGGTCACAAACCATTAGACCACAGCTACACCAAGAATTGCCAGAGGTTTTTGGAAGAAATGTGTGACCTGATGCATAGCAGGGGGCTACATCTGACCCATACGGTCCTTTACAATATGCTTGCAACATCAATCATAATCCTACGGTACAGTACCCTTTCAAGTTTTGTTTCAATTCAAAAATAAAAAGTGTTCATATATATACATATGAATATATATATATATATATATATATATATATGCATGCATGTATCTATGTATGTTTTCAGAGATATTTGGGAGTCGCTATAAAGGAAGCACTGGATGTTTGTTTATCAAACTATTTTGACCAGGGGCCTGGAAGTCTGAGCTGGAAAGTTTGCAGCTTGTGACCAGAGCTGCATGTGCTATCTAGGCATCCTTGATTCCTTTCTATAGTGCCCCGACGAAACTCGCAGTACCCAGACATGTTTTCACTACTGTTTTCTGTTTTGCTAGTGTGTGGCTTTCCTAGAGAAGTTACTTACTGCTTGCTGTTGATCTTTGGAGTCAGAATGTGCAACTCAAGCAACGTCACAGGTCTTATCTCACTTGTACTCCCCCTAAACTGAAGCTAAGAAGAAGGGCTAGTGCAGCCTGTAGCAGAAGGGAGCTTCTCAAGAATCTGCCGATTGTGCCAATCTATGCAGTTCACTTGTAAGTCTTCAGTGAGTGAGATTGATAGTTGTCTCTTCTTGAGGATAAGTGGGCAAAACTGATTCCTAGGAGAAAGTGCACTTTATCACTACATCTACGCTCCCGCAGTTTGTACGCTTGTGACAGGGCTTGTTGTTTATCTGTCAGATTTAAAAAGGCAGTTGACTTTTTATCTGCTGTTGTTAATCAGCTTCAGTTTCTGATAGAATTTAGAAAGCATTCTTGTCAAATCACTGATATGTTGAAAAATATATACTGAAGACATGGCATTCAGGAAAAAATGTATGAGATACAGGAGATCATTTATTAAAAATAGTTATGCATGGTTATGGAAATTCAGAAGGAATTTTTATAGTTTATACCATAGCTGTTTTTTTATATAGAAAATATTTGGCTTCAAAGGCTGCCGTCAGATACTTTAAGCCTTATATTTAGTGCCATTTTGTCACTGCTTCAGTAGGAAGCTTTAATTTCCTCACAAATGTAGATAAGACTGCAGGTATGTTTCTACACTGATTCAAATTTAGTTTCTTCATATCAGAAACCTGTAGGATATATTTTGACTAGTAGCTAATAACGTAAATTCATATTTATTTTTCTGAGTATTGGTTAGACCTTAACTTAACTTCTGGGGGTCATTTTGGTTCACCTTTGGGAAGGCAGAATAGCTTTGAAGAAACTTTTGTGGGGTTCTTTATACAGAGCCACTGGTAATAAATTTTCAAAAGAGTATGGTAATGGACATAAAGCACTGCTGCCTCTACTAACCTTATGGCTGGTTCCTAAGTTGAATAGCCAGAAAACGGTTGAGCTGTAAGGGTGTCTCAGTCCTAGAAAGTGTATTTAAAAAGGACTTCAGTACAGCTTACCCTGCACTTGTGACATGAGTTTGTACAGGAACAGGGGAGTAAGTAAGAAAGAATTAATGGAGAATGGAGTCTGGGAGTAAAATGGAGTCATGTGTTAAGACATGCTAAATGAAGGAGGATGAAAGACAGCCATGTTCAGTAACTGGATGAAACAACTCTGAGAAGATATGTGGTTATTACTGTCATTCTTCTAACATTTTTTCCTAGCTGCTTCCTTACCACTCTTCTCCAAAAAACAGACCTCTATGCCCAGTGTCAGCAAGGAGGCTTGAAACAGGTATTATAACTTCAGAAAAGAACACTGCAAATCAAAGTACCTGAGAATTGTAGGGGTAACAACTTCTGCTTACTCTTTTGCAGCACTGAGTCTACCTGAATATCATAAGCAGGATGTAACAAGAAGAATGTAACAAGCAGGATACCAGGCTTACAGCATGGTTACCTCTGTCACTTCTCTGCCACCCTACACTCTGGACTGTCTTTACTGTTAATGTGTTTGGTCTGATGCTTGACAAAAGAGAGGAGAGGCAGGATAAGTGGGGTGCTCTTCAATCCTTCCTTTGGGATATTTTATGCTTTGCAAAAGATAAGCTAAGGTGTCTTGGGTCAGTGAGGTGTCTGGAGGAGTCTACAACTCTTTATGTACTTTAGAAAAAGAAGATATTTAATGAAATACGTGAGAAATCCTTGGACTTGGGACTGCAATTTGAGATTCCCTCTTCCCAGGTGAGAACTGATAACCACATAATTTGTGTCTTGCCCACTACATGCAGTGGATCCTGAGTTGCCTTTCCAGCTCTGTCTTCAGTATTTCTTACTGGCTAGCCATCAGTGGCTCAAAGTGCTGATTTCTCCCAGCAGTCTCCTAGTTAGTTTTGGACCTCATTCTGAGACATCTAATTTTGCTGCTGCAGTACTGCAGACAGACTTAATGCAGGCTTCTGAACTTTGATTTGAGGGGCTCAAGTGCCTACCTCTAATCACCCTTTAAACTCTAGGCTTATAACTGTGATATGACTACTGGAAACTGAAATAAATGCATGCACTTGGAAGCAGACCATCCCCAAGTTTCACTGGTACCCTGAGGAAAGTTAATATTTATTTGGTCAGTAAACTCAAAATGCGATGAATTTTCAAAACAAATATACAGTACATGGTGTAAGGCCAAAGGCTGTTCTGATCCCAAGGTATTATTAAAGTTTCAACATTTTGGCCTCTACCAGTTTCTTCCATGCAATTCTTAGAACTATTACTCAGACAGTCCATGTTAACTGGCAGGTGCCCAAGGGCAATATATAAAGAACATATTTCACTGCAGTTTCTTAACTGGATAATTGATGGATAAGAGCTAGTATAAAATGAACACCAGCTTGTCCTCAAGCCCTCTTTCTAGGCTTGAACTTTTAATATTGGTGCAAAAGCAAAACCCTAAAGTACTTTCATTATTCCTATATCTCTGATAAGTGTTTTAACAATTTCTTCTTCTTCTTCTTCTTCTTCTTCTTCTTCTTCTTCTTCTTCTTCTTCTTCTTCTTCTTCTTCTTCTTCTTCTTCTTCTTCTTCTCCTTCTTCTTCTCCTTCTTCTTCTTCTTCTTCTTCTTCTTCTTCTTCTTCTTCTTCTTCTTCTTCTTCTTCTTCTTCTTCTTCTTCTTCTTCTTCTTCTTCTTCTTCTTCTTCTTCTTCTTCTTCTTCTTCTTCTTCTTCTTCTTCTTCTTCTTCTTCTTCTTCTTCTTCTTCCTATTATTATATTTGGAAACTGCTAAACTTTAAGAAAACCAGAAACATTTATATAGCCTTAATTTAAGACCTGAAGTGGATTACTGGAGGTTCGGGTTCTGAATCAGTTAGCTTCTGTGTACTGTTTCTATTGTGTAAAGAGAAAAAATGCATCACCTGCTCCATACTGCCCAATTGCAACAAGGAAAGATTTTTTGCACTGGCATATGTGGAGAAAGCTCTGTGGCCCTAAATTCTATCATGGCAAAGCTCTCACTTACTTCACCTTATAAGTACGTAGTATAATTTTTTTGGATTGGTTCATTCCTGAAAACTGTCTCCTCAAATATGACTTCAAAAAACATTTCTGAATGTTTTGAGTTGCAGGAAACAGGAAGCTTTTACCATTCCTTTCCTTTTCAGTAGGATAACACCTGCTCAAGGTCCTATGCAAGTTATTCGCAAGCCTTTTTGTTTGCCATCTTTAAAGGAATGAATTTCAGCCATGAGTTTTCAAAAATCATGTTAACTCTTTCTAGAAGTGTAATATAAACTGTGTTTCAAAGCTGGGTTTTCAACTGAGTACTACTAGAGCTGAAAGAAAATGAGTGAAAGAAGAAGAGTAACTAAGTCATATCATCTGTTTCCCCATTTTTGATGAAATTAAAAGAAATGAAGCACAATTTCCTGATCAGTGCTGTTGCCTTCAAGCAAAAGACAAAGGCTCTGAACTTTCCACCCTGTCCACTGTATTCCAATATGTGTACTGGATTGTGTCAGAAAAGGATGGCCAACTGTAAGTACTGAAAAATAGTGACTCAGCCTCTTTCCTCATAATCATGGGGTTTCTGTGGAAAAAAAAAAAAAAAAAAAAGTTTAACTTTGCCTTCTCTTTTATTCATGTTGACCTTTTGAATGACACATTTTTCAGTTAATCTCTTTATCCACGATGACAAGATATGTACTTGTTTTTAAATAAAAACTGACATTCTCACATAATAGGATGAGTTCAAGAAATGAGGTTTAAGAAAAATATATATGACAAAATTTTATCACTACAGTGGGCAATGCAGTTAAACTATGCACAGTATTTACTGGTTTGATTTTCTTAAATACAGCCTCTCATGTCATAATTACAACAATTTCTAATTATTTTGTTTTACTAGCACAAATATGTAGTGATCCCAGTAAACCTTGTTCAAGAAACCCTTTCACTCCATCTATAAAGATGATTTAGTATCTGGTAGATAGAAAGCCAATACTCAGAGGTGCTTCTTCTTTTTTCCTCACTGGATGATGCCAAGATTTGGCTGAGAGGTAAGGGTTCCAATTTTCTTTTGAAAATCCTCACCTTGTTCTGAAAATCTGCATTTCCTTCCTGGTATTTGCATAACGAGCAAAACTCTTGGCAACCAACCAACTTAACTTCTGGCCATGTAACAGTCAGACTGAATGGGAGCCCTGAAAGCATGTTATCTTCTCATGAGGGTAGAAAGCCTAAATTTCCTGAGAAAATCTTCATTTAATGTAGTGTATAACCCAAATAATTACTCTTTCCATAAGAAAAAGGTCCCCCTCTCCCACACTACTTCGTTCAAGCTGGAGAAAATCCAACCAAACACCATCCAACCCTCTATGTGGCTTGGGGGAGGGGGGCAGAAAGCCTCCAATTGACAAATATTGTATCTGGTAGGGTAATTTAATCACTCCATGGATAAATATCACTTCATTTTCTACTGCTGATACATAAGGTCCCAGATATTACCTGAATATTTATGTATAAAAACTGAAACATTTAAGCGATGTAGGTGAATACTACAGACATTAGAAAAATCCAGGTTTAGGTTACCTGTGCAACCTAAATTCTGCCCAAATTATTTTTTGTATTATGATATCCTCTTTAAGTAAAGAAGGTTGTAAATTCTAACCAAAACTTCACAAAAAATCGTATGGGATTGTGTGGTGGTTTTTCTTAGAATGCTGATAACTGAAAGCAACATAGTACTCTGCTTATTATTATGTGAGTTAAATAAGCCTTGAAAATCTGTTAGGAATGTTCTTCCTATAGTATTCTGAACCTCTGTTTACAAAACAGGACTCTGCAGATGATGGTAGGAGTTTTGAGATAGCTGTCCGTCTCTGAGCCTTACTACTTTGTCATGCTTGGTGGTATATGCATCCTTCCTAATTTTTTATACAGCTATCCTAGTACTTCAGAAATTGTAGTATGTGTCAACCTTCCATCTTTTCGTATTCTCCCTTAGTACTTTCTTTACTATGCCAACAGCATATGCATATAAATAAACTGAGATGTTAATGGAAGAGCTTTAATGCTAAGGATATGGAACTGTCAGTACACAGATATTCTTACATACTCTGGGCACATGCTTCAATAACATATTTGTTATTTCTTCTTAAGATACTGAGTATTATACAAAAGTCTTGAGAATTAGGATATTGTCACTGGTCAATGGGCACAGCAGAGAAAACAGGAAGGCTCTTGTGTTTGTACTATACTTAGAGCCAAGAGCTAGTTTCCGTACTAATGACAGGAAATGTTGAGCAATAAGATTCTTGCTCCAAAAACGACATTGAAAATTAGATGTTGTAATGCTCCCTTTAAATTATAGGGTGAAGGATATAGACAAACAGCAAGTGAAGTAGTGAATAGTGAGTTACCCTTAAATGAACGAATAGTCTCATTTAGGAATATAGAAAAGTAACTACATTTTTCCAAGTGAAGCCCTACAAATACTTCTGCATTCTCTATTCCAAAGCAATATTGCATACCCGTATTCTCTGGTAAATATCAGTAAAGGATGATCAAATTTAGCATACTTAGCTTTACCTAAAATTTTTCAAGGTTCAATGAGCCAGTATTTGGCCAGGCTGTTAGCACACTTACATTGTTTAGAAAACTAGAATCACCTGTACAGTGTACTTTACAAAAAGTACTAGAGTTAGTGTAAGGTAGAATTTTTGGCCCAGCTATATTAGGGAATGTTTTAATTATGAACGAAGGGCCAGGTCCTGTGATTTCCCACTGGAAATAGGAGGAGGTGGGAATGCTACTGAATCAGAGGGGAAAGGATTCATGAAAGTCTGTTGGGAAACAAAACAAAACAAAACAAGTTAACAAATACACTTTCATGCATAATGCAGCCTTTGGACTATTACCCACTCCTCTTCTTTCAAGTGGGTACCAATGATGTAGCTACAGGAAGCCTGAGGTTTATCAAAAAAAGATTTCAGGGCAACCCTGGAGAAAAGATTCAAGGAACATGCTATTAACAGCCATAGTCAACATGGGTTCATGAAGTAAAAGTCCTGTCTATGTAATACATCTCCTTCTATGACAAGGCCATCCACTTGGTGGATGAAGGGAAGGTGGTGGATGTGGTCTTTATGGATTTTAGTAAGGTCTTTGATACTGCCCCTCACAGCACCCTTCTGGACAAATTATCCAACTGTGAGATAAAACAGGTTTGTGCTATTCTGAACAAAGAACTGTCTCAACAGTGGAGCTCAAAGAACTGCAGTGAGTGGGGCTACATCTGTTTGGGAGATGGTCACTAGGTCGCTACTGGTGTTTCCCAGGACTCAGTTCCTATTTTTTTTTTTTTTCTGTCTATTTTTATCAATGATCTGAATGCATCCTTAGCAACTTTGCTGATGATACTAAACTGGGAGGTGCTGTTGACTACCTGGAGGGATGAGAGGCCTTGCAGTTATGTATATCTACAGATAGCTAGATAGACAGACAGACAGACAGACAGATAGATAGATAGATAGATAGATAGATGGATAGGAACATTGGGCAATCAGCAACAGCATGAATTTAAATACCAGTTAAATACAAAATTCTGCACCTAGGGCAGAATAATGCCACAAATGGATACAGACTGGCAGATGAGTACCTAGAGAGCAGTTGATCAGAAAGGGATCTGGGGGTACTGGTTGACAGCTGGCTCAACATGAGTTAGCAGTGTGCCCTGGCAAGATAAAAGTAAGGGGTAAGGGCAAACTGCATTTTGGGGTGCATTAAACACAGTATAGCCAGCCAGTCAAAAGAGATTATTCCCCCACTGTATTTAGCACTGGCACAGCCTCACCTTGAATGCTATGTACAGTTCTGGTATCCACAGTATAAAAAAAGATGCTAAGATATTTTAAAGGATCCAGAAGAGGGCAAAAAAGCTGATAAAAGGGTTGGAAGGCATACCCTATGCAGAGAGCCTGAGGACGTCTGGTTTGTGTAGCATGGAGAAAAAAAGTTTAAGAGGTGATATCATTGCTCTCTACTATTTCCGGAGGAGGGGAAGTGGAGAGAGAGTGCCCATCTTCTCCGTGGTTACCAATTAGAGGATCTATGGGAATGTCACAATGCTGTGCCGGGGAGGTTCAGACTGAATGTATGGATTTATTTATTTATTTTTTTAACACGAGTGGTCAGACACTAGAACAGACATCCTCATGAGGTGGTTGATGCCAATAGCCTGTCAGCGTTCAAGAGGCATTTGGACAATGACCTTAATAATGTGCTTTAACTTTTGGTTAGCCCTGAAGTGTTCGGGCAGTTTGAGTAGATGATCTTTGAAGATCCCTTCTAACTGAACTAGTCCAGTCTAGTCCAGTCCAGTCACAGAAGAGATAAAGACACTTACAGGAAGTGATATATGTCATCTGAAAGTAGACAACTAAAATAGATCAAATAAAGCTTTTTCCAGTATATCTAATTTTCTGTCTAACTAGTTGTGGTGGTTTTACTCAGGTGGGCAGCAAAGCTCCACCACAACCGCTCTCTCACTCCCCCTCTCCTCAAAGAGGAAGGGGGAGAAAATACAACACAGAGAACTCGAGGTTTGAGATGAGAAAGGTTTAATTAAAGGGAAAGGGAATGGGGAGGAAAAAAGAAACAAAAGAAACAATCAGTCCGCGCGGAAGCACAGAGAGGGAAAAAAAAATATTCTCTACTTCCCATCGATGAGCGATGTTCGGCCACGTCCTGGGAAGCAGGGCCTCAAAACGCGTAGTGGTTGTTCAGGAGGAACAGCCCCCTCCCCCACATGAGCCCCCCTTTTTATTGCTGAGTGTGACATCAGGTGTTATGGAATATCCCTTTGGTGGGTTTAGGTCAGCTGCCCCAGCAATGTCCCCTCCCCATCACTTGCCCACCCCCAGCCTGCTGGTTCTTGGGGGCTTGGAAGGAGTCCTGATGCTGTGCCAGCACTACGCAGCAATAGACACAACACTGGAGTGATATCAGTGCTGTTCCAGCTATAAGTGCAGAGCACAGCACTGTGTGGGCTGCTGCAGGGAAAAGGTGACTCCAGCTCAGACAGACCCAACACACTAGTGGCTATTGAATATGCCATACTCAGACATATAAAATCATGTGAGGATCCTACCCAAAGACCAAAGTAAACAGTAGAAGACTGTAACAATGCTCTTGCATTAAACTCTACCTCATTTTCATTAAAAAAAAAAAAAAAAAAAGTAGTACTATGATAATAGTACTACTACTAATAATGTATACGAAACAAGTGATGCACAATACAATTGCTCACCAGCTGCTGAACAATGCCGAGCTTATCTCTGAGCAGCCAGTCCCCCCACCCCAGCCAGCCACCCCTATATATTTGTTCAGCATGGTGTCAGATGGTATGGAATACCTCTTTGGCCAGTTTGGGTCAGCTGTCCTGGGTCTGTCCCCTCCCAGATCCTGCTGTACCCCCAGACTGCCCACTGGCAGGACAGAGCGAGAAGCTGGAAAGTTCTTAGCTTAGTGTAAGCATTGCTTTGCAACAATTAAAACATTGATGTATTATCAACATTCTTCTCACCCTAATCCAAAACATTGCACTCTACCAGCTATTAGGAGGAAAATTAACTCTATCCTAGCTGAAACCAGGACAATATGTTACTTACAACTTTCAAGTGCAACTAAATTTCTCTTTCCAAATACAATTCACTTAAATATTGAATATGTAATTCACATTTGTAGTCCACTCCACAGACAATTATCATGAAATCTATTAAAGCATAGTGCAAAATTTCTCAGCATAAGAAAACCTCCTATTTTAGATTTGAGTCACAAAGCGTAATATAGATTGTGAAGTGGGAAAGAATATTGTCTCAGCACACTGTGACTTTTGGTGTGGTAAGAAGATGGGAGCCAAGATGATACTAAGAAAAGAGAAGCATTTATCTGGCTTTAAAAATGAAAACACACATTTGGTTGAAACAGTGCAAGGAATGTTGCAAGGAGTCCCACCGATATGACAAATAACAAAGATGTATTAATCACATTAACATCTCCATATTTCTTCTGAGAGTGAATGGTAAAGCGATCAACTTTTCTCTGCATTTTTTATCCTTCTATGAAAAAAAAATAATAAATAAAAGTTCCCTTTGGGGTAAAACAAGCAACACTGTGTGCAATATTCAGTATATGGGTACACCATTGTCCTTCCTTTTTGTTACTAATAAAGCATAACCATTTTTATTACATCATGGTCTCTTTCCTGAGCAATACTAAGGAACTATATTAATAGAATAAATAATTAGGATTATGATCCTATTTTACATTCATCACCATCAGATTGTACCTAACATTTCCTTGCCTGGTTATTCATTACTGTAAAATACTTGATCAGTTTGTTTGACAAGTCTGAATAATCTGCATTACTTGAAACCTTTGTCACCTTGCCATTTCAAATAATGCATGAATAATCACAGTATCCATGTCCCAACAGTGATTTCTGAGGGATATCACTTATAACTTTCACTTTAAAAACAGACTTTTCTAACCCTACCCTGTTAATCCTTATTTTCTGCTGCTGTTAATACACAACAGGATACTATTCTGTGGCAATTCATTTCCTAGTAACTACCTTTAGCAAAGGACCTTTTCAAAAGCTCTTAGAAATGTAAGTATCCCAATGGCACCTTTCCACGTGCCATTGACTCTTTATAAAATAACACAACAGAGTGAATCATAGAATCATAAAATATCTCAAGTTGGAAGGGACCCACAAGGATCATTGAGTTCAACTCCTGGCACCATACAGGTCTACCCAAAAATTCAGACCATATGACTAACAGCGTAGTCCAAAAGCTTCTTAAATCCTGACAGGTTTTTGCTCTGACTACATCCCTGGGGAATCTGTTCCAGCGTGCAACCACCCTCTCAGTGAAGAACCTTTTCCTGATATCCAGCCTGAACCTCCCCTGTTGCAGCTTAACTCCTTTCCCTCAGGTCTTATCACTGGTCACTAAAGAGAATAGATTGGCACCTTCCCCTCCACTCCCCCTCATGAGGTGACCAATGAGGTCTCCCCTCAGCCTCCTCTTTACCAGGCTGAATAGACTAAATGACCTCAGCCATTCCTTGTACGTCTTCCCCTCTAGGCCCTTCATCATCTTAGTAGCCCTGCAGTAGTTTCACATCCTTTTTATACTGTGGTGCCCAGAACTGCACACAGTACGAGAGGTGAGGCTGGACCAGTGCAGAGTAGAGCAGGACAATCACTTCCCTTGACCAACTAGCAATGTTGTGCTTAATACACCCCAGGATACAGTGGGCCCTCCTGGCTTCAAAGGCACACCACTGGCTCACATTCAGCTTGCTATTGACAAAACCCCCCAGATACTGCTCTGTGGGACTGCTGTCCAGTGTCTCATCACCCAGTCTGTACTTATAGCCAGCATTGCCTGTGGCAGGTGCAGGACCTGGCACTTGCTCTTGTTAAACTTCATGTGGTTGGTGATTGCCCAGCTCTCCAATCTGTCCAGATCTCTCTGCAAGGCCTTTCCATCCTCAACAGAGTCAACAACTCCTCCAAGTTTGGAATCATCAACAAATTTACTAAAAACACACATCCTACATCCTACATCCAAATTGTTTATAAAAACTTTGAAAAGAACTGGCTCTAAAATGGAGCCCTGTGGGACCCCAATGGTGACTTGCCAGCCTGATGCAGCCTCATTTACCATAACCCTTTGAGCCCTATCCATCATCAAATTATTCACCCATCATATGACGTTTTTGTCTAGCTGTATGCTGGATATTTTGTCCAGTGGAATCCTATGGGAAAATTTACTGAAATCCAAAAAGATTACATCATCTGTTTTTCCTTGATCAACTAGATGGGTGATCTTATCATAAAAGGAGATAAAATTTTTTAAACAGCACCTCCTCCTTGTGAACCAATGTTGGCTGGGACCAATGACTGCATTGTCCCCCAGGTGTGCTTCAATAACTCCCAGGATAATCTCCATAATTTTACCAGGCACTGAGTTGTGACTGAGAGGCCTGTAGTTACAAGGGTCTTCTTTCTTGCCCTTCTTGAAAATTGGCACAACATTTGCCAGCTTCCAGTTAACTGGGACCTTTCCAGATTCCCAAGGCCGTTGAAAAAAAATTGAGAGATTATAATGATGTCAGCCAGTTGAGTACCCTGGGATGAATCCCATTCAGCCCCATGGATGTGTATTGATCCAGGTGGAGCAGCACTGTTTGTGTTTTCTTGGAAAATATTTTGTTAAACTGTTAGCCAGGCCTTGCTCTCTTACCATTCTTATTAAAATTTAAAGGAAATTTATTTTTGTCCTGTTATTTTGTGGAAACAAAGCAAGTTTGATCACCTGTTTTGCCTTCCAAAATTAAAAAAAAAAAAAAAAAAAAAAAGGATTTTCAAACATAGTCAATTTTTAAATCAAATTAGAATGGTAAAAGTGGAAATCTTGATAACAATGAAACTCCTATTTTTACTGGACTGGTGGTAGAAGAGAGCAAGGCTGGTTATTATGTAACTGTGGGCCTGCAAAAAGGCACAAGGGAAAATCTTATAACTAATACAAACGTAGGTCAGTCTCATATACTAGGCACTATACCTAATTGAAAGAAACATTGAAAGAGGAGGAAACATTACTCAGGAAAGAGGGAGGGGAAGGAAGGTGAGGGGAGGAGAGGGGAGAGAAGGGGAGGGGAGTGGAGGGGAGTGGAGGGGAGAGGAGAGGAGAGGAGAGGAGAGGAGAGGAGAGGAGAGGAGAGGAGAGGAGAGGAGAGGAGAGGAGAGGAGAGGAGAGGAGAGGAGAGGAGAGGAGAGGAGAGGAGAGGAGAGGAGAGGAGAGGAGAGGAGAGGAGAGGAGAGGAGAGGAGAGGAGAGGAGAGGAGAGGAGAGGAGAGGAGAGGAGAGGAGAGAGAAATACCTATGGAAGTGTCTACTAATTATTTTTAAATGTTTTTTTCTCCTTTCATTTGGTCATAAAATAATTGTAATCCAAAGCCTCTGCACTAGACTTTTCACCTTTTTTCTTGCTATTATTGCCAATACTTTTTTTCCTTTGAAGATCTAACCTCCAGTGCCAGTCATAGCCTGTTAAGGCTATGTTACATCCTCTTGATCACTTTCCAGCAACAAAATCCTATATAAATATATGTCTTTAAGATTCAAATTTCATTTGTAGATTTGAGTGAAAGAAAATTGGGAAAGAATGGAATTCAAATATTTCTGTGTTTCCTCAGCTTGACATAATCCTTGTTATCTGGTGATTTACATTTCAAAGTTTTGGATCCTGTTTTATAGTGTTTATAGAAGTTAATTTCATTTGGGTTTATTTTAAACTTTTTAAAGTTTTCATAGATGAATGTTTAGTTCTAGATTTTCCTAAAAGAAAAGTTAAAGGACCTTTCTGTATTTCACGAAAGTTTGAATCAGTTACTCTGGATCAGTATTCAAATTAATTTCTCAACAATTAGTTTGCCTTGAAGACAATTTCATAATAAAGTGGGGTAAACAACTTGTTTAAGTATATAAAAATCAAAAAATGTTGTGCAAGAGTTACTCATTCCGAAGTGTTCTTTTGACAGAGAGATACAGACCTGTATGTGTACCCACACATACAGAAAGACATGTGTAAACAAGGATGAACACAAACATATGCAGTCGCTCAAAGAACAAAAGAATAGAAATAGAGAAGTCCCTTTCATCTTATTTACTATTAATGTATTTTTGCTCCAGATTTCCCTAGTTTCATAAGTTTTCCTTAACTTTCCTACAATGACATTTGGTTTGTCATTAAGGCTATAAAGCCTTATATCAAGGCTATAAAATCATAATAAATGAGAACTGTCATCTTTTCAATGTCTTTTCACAGTGTTTTTCCCCTGTGTCATATACATTATCATCCACAGGAACTGCAATTCCAGAAATAAAGCTCTCTCAACTCAGACTACTAATGTGGATGAACAATTTCCTAGAATTATATTAAAATGTTGAGGGTGACAATAAATGTGCGTAACTATTTTGTCCTTGTTGACAATAAAAAGAAAAGGTAGATATCCTCAGCAGAGAACTGAGTATTGCCATATTTGTTAAGAAGCACCTCTTGTAAAACCATTCATACCATACAGAGAGCACTGAATGTTAAGCTGTATTAATCAAACAGGTCAATTTCTGATGTCCATGGAAGACAGTATTTGAAAACAGATAGCGTATATTGTGTAGCTATTTTCTACAAAATATGTATGTTCCAAAAAACACTCAATAAAAAACTGTTTACAAAAGAGAATGAGAGATGGAAGTTTTCCTCAGTCAGTTGTATTAATTTGGGGACACTCTAAAGGAGACACCAAGACTTTATTCTATTTTATCTGAGTGATACTAAAGGTTTTTAGTAAGAGTCACTCAATTTAACACAAAAATTTATCCTGCTTCCCTGATACTTTTTTTTTCTAATTATTATTATTTTATTTTTATTACAGTAATAGAGAGAGTCAGTTTTAGCTCTTTTTAGCCTCCCAGATAACAGCAAAAGATCTTGCTAATTTAGAAATCATGTTGCTCTTCTATATAACTTCTGTAGCTGAGCTATGGTTCAAAATGATGCATATATAATGGTTTAAGAGTAGACTAGTAAACTCAAGAGAAAAGATTGACACCAGATCTGGTCACATATTTATATGACTATTTTACAGCATATTAATGGTATGCAGAGGAATATGACCTTTAAATCTGCTATCCAAAATCAAAAGGAAGAAAAAGAAATGGTCTAGCTTATTGTAAGATATACTCTTAATTTAAACAAAAATGTTTTCAGTGCAAACAGTAGAAGAAACTTACATGCAATATCTTTTGATTTTTCTTGCTCTTCATGAAAAGCAAATGTGAATGGTTATTATGTGGCTGTGGTTCACATTGACACAAGCATTTTTTCTGGCTCTCAGATGGACACATGTTGAGAGTTGTTGCATTTTTTCTTACATATGTACCAGTTAATTCTTCAGTGAATGCTGCTCATACATCTACAACTTAATCAGGGAGTGTGATTCTCTGTGTAACTCTGTGTAACTGTGTAAATACTGAAGGTATTTCAGCCTTCTGCATCAAGACACATTTTGTCAACAACACTTGATTAGGGTTTCTGGCTTCTACTTTCAGAAACCAAAATCTGAATGAAAAAACATAAATCAACATATCACTCTTTTTTTTTTTTTTCTTTTTTCTTTTTTTTTTTTTTTTAATCATCAGTTTGTTCTGTTCTTGCAAAAAAACAGCCATAAGCTCAATTTCATTACTTTCAATGTGATAATTGCTCACAGTATTTTTCACAGGTTATATTCTCTGCATTACCTTCCAATAAAATTAAGTGCTCTGCCAGTCTGGTTACATATACCTCAGTGACCTATTGATTTCTAATGTGCTGGTCCTGGGTTTGAGATTGTCAGATTGAGAAAAACAGCAACTGTTAAGATTGGTATTTTATGTTTCTAATGAATCATTTCAGGAGACAGGTGGTATTTATAGAAGAAAAAAAATCAGGAGAGTCATAGGAAGAATGCATGAAAGATTTTATATCTCCTCTGTACCTTTTGAAGTCAGTAACTCAGAGATATAGCAAAGTATTCCACTCCCATTGCACTCATTACTCAAATGAATTGGTTAAATATACCTGTCCATGTTTCCACTTTCCCATTGCAAGTTCCTTTGTAATAAGTTTTCAGTTTAGCTGGGCATTTACTGTCTTCACACAGTTTAGACTGGTTTCCTGAGTGAGTCTTTACTACCACTTGTTACTCCAAATGGACAACTACATTCAGCATATTCCACTGAAAAAGAGCTGGTTTTGTAATATCAGTACAGTGCTAATGATGATTTGCAGGACGTATCCAAAGTTATCTTTGGTTTTGCAGAAGTAGATTGTCATGTTTCTGAAATAAGGCAAGAGCATTTCTTATTCAGACATCACAGTTGGTCTTTTAATTCTAAGAAGCCCAAATAAACTGCTATTGTAAAAGGAAGAAACAAACCAAGAAACGAAACACAAGAAAACAATCCCAAAAGCTTAGATATAGAGGTACATTGGAATACATACTGATGGGAAACAAGTAAAATTTGTTGAAAACATTTTATTTTCTGAAACCAAATAATAAGCACAAAAAAAAAAGAAAGGAAAAACAAAACTCTAGCAACAAGTCTAATGAGCAAAACAAGACAAAGACAACATTACCTACTTCTCTTTCTCTGATAGTTCTATAGTTTTTTAACATCACTTGCAACATTCTCTTCAGATAATCGATATAATAATTGTGTTCTCTTTTTGTTTGCATTCTTTTTTCCAGAAAAATCAGTTCAGATAATATCCATTTCTATCCTGTGTGCTAGGAAGAGTCCTCCTGCAAAACAATATCAAGTTTTACAGACATTGTGTTAAAATTAACTTTTGAGTATTTGTGATAAAGGATATCAAGGAAGGAAACTATATCTATTGCATGTATATTTTCTGCTCAACTCCTGCTCTTGTCCACGGTAGAATATTTATCACCTTAGATCTTCAGGGAAGAATTCATTCCAGAACTGTATTTGACATAAAGTTTCATTAAGGCTTCAGTTTTGATTGGCAAAGCTTATGCTAAAATATATCTTAAATGACAAGAACAGTAAGAAAACTCATTGATAAGAAAAGGAAGGATTAATACTAAACAAGACAATACCTAGTATGAATAATCTGAGTCATCCTTTCAAAAGTGTGTATGGTAGAACAAAATAGATTAATCTGTTAGTAATGCATTGCATTTACAGGACAACAGTGCTTAGGAGATACTGACACACAATTAATTCCCTGAGATATAATGAACACTGCATCTGCATCATGTCTTAGGTAATTTCTGCAAAGCCATAACGACATATTTCATAACTGAACACTGATATTTGAACTAAAGAGGTGGAGCACAAAGCTAGGTGCAGATAGGTTGCATTTCATTAAAAAATCTAAGCTTTGTGTTTTGTAAAACTCTATGAAGATCTGAATATCTTTTTTTTCTGTTTCTCCTTGTATCTACTCATTTGGTATTCATAAAGAAATTTAATGTCTGAACAGTCCTGAAATAACATACATGCCAATAAATGTGCATGTAATGGAAAAATGTCCAGATATTTCAATTGGTTAAATGTAATGTAAATAATAATTTTACTTTCTAAAAAGTCACTTAGTCTTTCCTCAACCTTAACAGTCCAGGGAAGTTCATAATAAGGAGAGTAACAGGGATTAGAAAAGAAAAAAAAAAATAAATAAACAGCTTCCACTTAACTTTCTGTATAGGCATCTCATAAACATTTATTTGTCATCACTGTTCCTTACCTACTACAAGATAATTGGGCTTCTATCTTAAAGACAGTTCAGAAGAAACACTAAGCTAATTCATCTTATCCACAGCTGCAATTCTCTGTTTAATCATCATTTCAATAACACTACAATAAATCTTTGTGTGTTGGAAACTAAGACAGACAGGATAGATTTAGTTTTGTTTTATGAACCACTGACTTCCAGAAACCTTGGGTTTGCTCTGCCTTGGACTCCATCTTGTTACATACTCTTAAATTCATTCCTGGCAATACACAATGCTTCTTTACCTTTCCTTGTAAAATTATTTTCCTTTAGTTAGTTATAATCTGTTCACATTTAAATAAAATTGGAAATTTCGTTTTATTAAGATACACAGAAAAAATAAGGCATACATGTTTGATATAATTCATCATGTTTACTCTTATTTCACCATTAGATTTCCTTGAATGCTTATTTCTAGATTTACTGCTGAGTCCCTGTATAGTATAGACATGATTTTGAAAAAAGGCCTGTTAGGCATCTTATTCAATTTTCATCAGAATATGAGTGTTGAAGGTACATGTATTACAAACTTTCCTTTCAGTTTGTTAAGTTGACACACACACACAAAAAAAGACAGATTGTTTTAAAGAAAATCAATAATTTGTACTTATTGGTTTTTGTCCTATTTTGTTTTTGTTTCTTTGTTTTGAAAAGATAAGCAAGCACTGCTTAATATTTCTATATTTCTACTTCAAAAAATTCTAGTTAATTACCTTATTCATTACCTTATTTTTTTTTTTTTTTTTTTTTTTTTTTTTCCCACTTAGGAAAATATTTCCTATTATCAATCACTTTAGAGTGCTAATTCCAAAATTAACACTAATGTGTTGATTGGCCCAAACATCTTATTCAATTAAAAACTGAAAAGAATGCCACTTTGTAGGAAGGCAAAAGAACATCTTAAAGTACTGCTATGAATCAAGTAACCTTTGTAAGGAATCAAGTGACCATCTATGTATTGTCCATATTGAAGCAATGACTGGCAACACAATGCCACAAATCTCTCACCAAAGATAAACTGTCTTTGAATCATTTCACCAGTCTCTTGAGTATGTATGTAAATGATTTTCCTCATTATTTGTCCCCATCTTCTTGTTTCCCCGTTGTAGGAGGAATAAACCACATTGTTTAATATGGAAAGAATAAAGTGAACTCCTGCTTTCAGTTGTTAATATACATATGCCATTCTGTTTTCTTGCCGTAAACCAAAGTATTTCTCCTCTTTTTTCCTTAAAGCTCCTGTGCCTAAATGCAGCTTTCAGTATTTGAGGGCATGCACCACCAGTAATTTGGCCAACTGGGAACAAATTTCCCCCACTTTGTTTGTGAAGTTGAAGCTGAGTTGAAGGTGAGTGGGGCCTACAAGTAAAGGTTCATTAGGCAACATTGTGGGTATCAGAAGCAGTGGTTCTAGGGGCAGCTTTGGGGTGGCAGGTATGTAACTGGAGCAAAGTAACTGTTACATATGTTTTGAGGTATATGGTTAGAGAGAAAAGTGTAAAGTCTATGTTACAATTTATGCCACTCCCTTACATGGTTAAAGTATCCCAGGCACCAGGCCACATTTGAAATCTGTAGCCAAGTACAGTGTCAGTCAGAGCTTGAGTAGAAGCCAGGAACAGCTGCGTATTTTGGACTTTGGTGAAAGCTCTGAAGCCAATGCACCTATCCTGCCACACAACAGAACAATAACAGGAAAAAAAAAACCAACTCTATCCATATGTGAGTTAAATATTGAAATGGAACATTTAATGAACTTGCATCAACCATTAAAACTGAGAATTTACATAATGTGTCAACCTGAGTTAATAATTTGCCTGTTGACCAATGTATTTAAATTTTCAGCTCAACTCCAAATCCATTGAGGTTGATGCAAAGGCTACTTTGCACTTGGCTTTAATCAGGACTTAAGTAACAACATAATAATTGGACAGGAATATCTACAATTAAACTAAGTGATAAGTTATTTTATTAATTATTTTTCTTGTCCCTTCGCCTCCCCTCCCCCCCCCCCAATGTGCTGAACTACTTTAAAATGTACTTACTGAAGTTTACTATATGGATATAAAAGTTTCTTTGTTGTTGCATATCTAAAAAAAAATTAAGTAATTTTTAACAAAACATTCTTTTATTAGGTTGTGAATTAATAATTATGAGCCAGTGACACAAGTAACAGTTCTCTAATTTGGTTGCCTTCAAACAAACAAACAAACATTTCCCAGCTGTATATGAAAAATAATGTAAACATGAACACAGCACTTGGAACATTAGATTCAGCTCTTCTGACTTCTTACTATAATAGTACTAGAACTATAGTTCTTCTTACCATAAATATATATACAATATTACAGACTCAAAACCACAAAAAAAAAAAAAAGTTGCTGTCTTAGAAAAATTATGATCTAGTTCAGATCTTAAAAATTTTGACTGATAAGATTTTAAAAATATCTATGCTCTGTTACTATTTTAAGATAAATGTAACTTCATCTCCATTTTCACTCATGCTTATTTAAGAAGAGCAATGGATGTTTCTTTTGTTTGGGGTTTAATAGTATGTGGGCTTAAATACTACAGTAGCACTTTAAAATGTGTGAAGTTAGAAAAGAGTGCAGATTATATAAGAAGGAAAAAAAAAAAAAGAAAAAAAAAGAAAAAAAAAAAAAACACGAAAAGAGCATTTAAACTTCAGTAATATTTTTCCTGATAAAGAAGAAATTTGATAAAGGAAAAGGTACAAGAATTAATCATCTGTATTTGATAGAACCCATGTGAGAAAGAGACTGTACATTTAAGAAAATACATATATGATGAAGGGTAACTCTCTACATAAAGAGCCCAGAATGGGCAGAATTAAGGACATTCTAAGCCTATACAAAAGAACTAGAAGGCAACACAAGTAACAGGAAGGCTGTACAAAGATTTGAAAACAAAGATGAAGAAATTGAGTAGGATATCAAAAAAGATCAAAACCCATTGCAATTACTTTAGTAGAGAACTGACACATTTGAAAACAGTTGTCATGCAAGTGTTGCTGATTCAGCCTTTCCCAAGTCTCAGTCTTAAGGATATTACTATAGACACGTTTAATTCACTAAAATAAGTAATCATATTGCTGACACTGTTTTAGTAAAGATGTTACTTTATCTATTACTAAACTACTATTTAGTAATAAAGAAAATGTTCTCAAATGCATATTCCAAAAAACAACCCAGTCTAAAGTCTTGCAGCTTTCTGCCTACATAATTTATACCAGGTCCATAAGTAATTGAATGAGAATGGCTCACACACTGGAATCCTCAGGTCAACTGAGCAACATCACTGAGTGTCTATACAAGGTCGTCAGAAGAACAATAGCTAGGAGTGGAGCAAAGTAGCCATCCTGCTTAGTCAGTCTGCAGAGCATTCTACTTTGGACATGTTTATGAAAACACTGTCTACTGAGATGAAGACACAATCTAGTGAGAACTAGAAGACCTTCTGAATGACCACGTTTTGGCCTTTTTATGTAAGATTTATTGCATAAGATTAAACCCTGTTAAATTACCTACAGAAAGGAACAGTAGATGTACCATGTACATCAAAAAAAAGACTAAGAAAGGAATGTTAAAAATGGAGAGGGGAACTTAGTGTTAAAAACACACCAAAGTACAAAAGCATAAAAGACAGTTAAATCCTTTTATGTGGAAATTCTAGTTTGATACAGAAGCCAAAATCAAGTCCAGTCAATCAATCAATCTCATTTTACAGAGTTGTTTTTTTTTTTTTTTTATTTTCTTTAATCCACAAAGAATTTAAAGCCTCAAGTTTTACCAGCATCTGAATGAGAAAGACAGATCTTGTCAATGTGGAAAAATATTAGAGATAGATGAAACAGTTAAGATAACATAAGGGTCAGCCCAAACCTTCATTGCAAAAACAGACTGAGATTTTATGAAATTTGAATGCATTTAGTTAATTTATTTTTTTCTTTACTTTCATGCATATCTGCACTAATTTCTTAGCCTGAGGCCATAATAGAGAGGGAAAAAATACTGTGACTAAGACAATATTAATAATATTTCCAGTAGGAATGGAAGAAGACCATATGAGCAGTTTTACAAGTTGCTTTTTTTTTTTTTCCCATCATGGAATTTCCAGTACTGATATTTTTAAGCAATGGCTAGTTTAGCTAAGTTGAAAATAAAATCTAATAAAACATTCAATATTTTGGAAGGATGAATTTACTCTCCTCAACCTTTCTTTTTAGCTTTTATTGTCTTTTTAAACTTTTTAGCTTCATAGCAGATGAATAACCAATAGGAAAAAAAGAGGGAAGGGAGAATGGGAGGGTGGAGGGGGAGGGAAAGGAAGGGCAAAGGGAAGGGCAAAGGAAAGAGCAAAGGAAAGAAAGAGAAAGAGAGAAAGAAAAAAGAGAGAAAGAAAAAAAGAGAAAGGAAGGAAGGAAGGAAGGAAGGAAGGAAGGAAGGAAGGAAGGAAGGAAGGAAGGAAGGAAGGAAGGAAGGAAGGAAGGAAGGAAGGAAGGAAGGAAGGAAATTTCACATTCCTTTGTTTTGGCCAGGACATTCCTTGGAAACATAACTGAGGAAACTTTGTAATTTCTGTGATTTTGGCATGTATAATAATACACTTTGGGTGCATTATAAAGGAAAGTTAAAGGTGTGCACTTTGCTGAGGTCAATATTCTCTGTTTAGCTGTTCAAACTGCAATGTGATTTTTCATAGATTACACTGTATTAAAAGTCAAATAGAAGCAGCTATAGACTTTGAATTATGCTTGTGTTTATACCCCTATCAGAGAGAAGTGGAAATGCACATCATACAAGACATATAATTCATGGGAAAGAAGATAGTTTTGTGACTAAGACACAGGGTTAAGGGCTAGGAGCCTTGGGTACAATTCCCAGTTCTGCCACAAATGTCCTTGTGACCTTGAGTAAGCCACTTAACCTCTCTGAGCTTCATCTTTAAATAATGTTTCTTTTTCTCACAGGGTTGTTTTCAGGCCAAATAAATTTTTAGCTGTCAGGCATTTTGCCATTCCTGTACAGAAGGCACTATAAAATACAGTTTATTCCATTTGTGCTTGGATGAAGAGGGTGAAAAGAACAGGAAATTCTGTGAAAGTGATTAAAAACAACAAAGAAACAACTCCCCAAAATGGTACCAGCAGCTATTCTCCTACCATTTGACCTGTTGTTTCCCTTCACCTGTTTCACTTACCTTTAGCAAAGGCTGTCAAAGAATTTTTAGTCTCCAGAGAAATACAGAAGCAATTGCTGTCTTTCAGAACATCTGCCCTATCACATGTTTCAGTGGCCTTGATGGATATCATGTTTCATCACTTGATCCTTTGGCTGTGGTCCAGTGTTAGGCCACTGAATTCTACACCATCACCTGCAGCTTCTCCCAAACCATATCCCTGCCTTTCCATGAGGAGCACTGTCAGAGACAAGCCAGCTACTCAGGTGCAGACCTGACACATGCAAATTGGGAAAATCCTGAGCCATAATTGCTGAGGAAGTTTTGGTGTCATGAAGCCATCACCTTGCACACATAGAAGACTCCTGCAAATCAGCATCTATTAGGCCTGTGCCTTACCTACAGCACCATGCAGTCTCTCTTTGCACAGCAGGTAAAGAACACTCATCTAGCAGGTGAGCTGTGTGTGTCTTGCTGCAGCGGAGAGGCCATGATACTGAACTGCAAGAAATGCTGACTCACTACTCAGAGGAGTTTCACTAGGAGGCACACTTCCTTGTCACACAAACTTCAGACCCTCCTTGTAATGTGACTGCAGCCAAAATGGCCCCAATCTTTGGTATGCATGACCAAAATGCCAGAAACCTTATCCTCCATAAAATGGTGAGGCAAGTGAAAGTTGAATCAGCAGATCAGATGATGTCTGTTTGGATTGGTTTGTGTGGGGTTGGGTTGTGCTTATCATTGTCAGAAACAAGTATCCAAAACACAGTTCTTTTTAAGTGGAACAGTCACCATCTAAAGCTCAAGTACAGTTTACTTGGTAGCCCAGGATTTACAGAATACAAAATTTGAGCCAACTCTTCACCTTGCAGGGTAGACACAACTTCATTATATTGACGTAGAAATTATTTCAAATTTCAATGGAAGGGTAAAGACAAAAGCATAACCATTTTTAGATAAGACTTCTCACAAATTAAAACAAAACAAAACAAAAAGAGACAGAGAGAGAGAAAGAAAGAAAAAATTGAGGAAATGAGAGGAAAAAACTTACTTTGAAATATAAGCCTTACTTAGATAATACTTCATATGTGACTGAAGCAAAGCTCTTGGACTTCCTTCAAAGAGAGATTCACAGTTTACCCCTGTAATGTGACAATGAACGCTCACACCCTTTAATTCTTGCAGTTCAGAAAGATGACATTGAGCACTTACACTGTAGCCTTAATGTAAATTTCAGGTAGTATAGTGTATAATCTGCAGGTAGTATAGTGTATAATCATTTTAGGGAGGTTGTGTTAGGGAAATGATACAGGTACTGATGGGAAAGACTGATAAATGTTTAGACCAAAAATCCCTTAGAACTTCCTATGAGATGGTACATTACAGATCAGTGTTTTCTTCATCATTTCTCTAGTTTGTGTTAGGAGGCAAGTAGTATCTTTTTATAAAGACATGATTTCTAGTCATCACAGAATCAAAGTATTGTAGGGAAGGGACCTCAAGAGATCATCAGGTCCAACCCCCTGCCAAAGCAGGTTCCCTAGAGAAGGTTGCCCAGGTAGGTGTTTAGATGAGTCTTGAATATCTCCAGAGAAGGAGACTCTCCAGCCTCCCTGGCAGCCTGTTCCAGTGCTCCATCACCCTCACCATGAATAAGTTCTTTCACAGGTTGGTGTGGAACTTCCTGTGATCCCTTTTGTGGCCATTGCCTTTTTTTTTTTTTTTTTTTTTTTTTAATGCATGTGAAGAAAGATTTTCTTAGAGCATTCTGCACTTGTAGTGCTGTCTCCTGTTCACTTAACTGTTAAGTGCAAAGCTTCTTTTTAAAACAATTACATTCCTGAGTATGAGAAATACTACAAGAGGATTACCTTAGCTAGTCACTGTAATTACTGTAATTGGTGTGCATTGCTACTTCCTAATAATAGTTTAATAAGCTTTAGTTTCTGGGAAGCATACTTAGCAAATAAATTTTTGTCAATGTAGATTTATTAATGTAAAAACTAAAGACAAGGAAATCATAAAAATATATTAATATATACCAGAGCAATATATAGCATAACATAAATGTTGTATGGTATCTGATTATTGTCAGGAAACAAACTCTCTCATTTATTTTAGCTTCTGAAATGCTTAATTATAGGTACTTTATTTTGGCTTAAAATTCATGTGAAGACTCATTATTGATTTTATATTTGCAGGACAAGAGTTCGGAGAAGAACAATCATCATTTTAATCCCATGGTAACCAATCCAAAAAGGCCATCTGGCAACATTTTCCTTAGTGTTTTCAATCAGATAACCAGACATGAATTTTCTAAGCTTGCCTTCCTGGTTACAGACACAAAATACACACACAAAGGCCCCCCTGCATGCTAAAAGGTATTTGCATTTACAATACATGTATTTAAGCATGGAAAATGGCATAAAAATAGAACTAAATACAAGATAAGGAAAGGATTGTGCTAGACAGGAAAGGACTGAAAAAGAGATAGGCTGAGTGGATAGCATGCAATTCTTTTCTTTCCTGCCTCACATTTGTACCTCTTTTATCCCAAATGAAGAAAGTGGTGATGTCAGATTACCAGACTTGTAAAATGAAATTAGTGAGCAAGCCTGCATTACTGAGGTGTCCAAATTTTTCTCTCATTAAGAACTGAAGCAGAAACACAGTGGTTCTGTCCTCACAGCAGTTCCATTTATTGTCAGACTGCATTAAGTGCAGCCACCTCAAATGACACTTCATGTCAGCTGTGAAAGCTCTGTGCTGTTAATACTTGGTTATAAGGACCTAAACAAAGAATGAGTTGACATAATTGTACTGCCAATAGTAAATACTGATAATCTTTAAATTAGAGTATTTTTATTTGTGTGAGTTGCTGGTCTGACAGCATCATAAGAGGCAGCTGTCCAGATACTGTACAGAATAAAGTTGTCTTCTTAGCATATAATCAGTTCTGAAACCCAAATCTAGACAGATACTCATAACTGCTACACGGGAAACCTGTGTTGTGCTCAGCAGTAGGAAATTTCAAGATAAGTAGGACCTTTGTGGAAAAAGAGGATAGATATGTACATTTTCAGTAACAAGCTGTATTTCAGACACGAATTACCTTCATAGGAAGGAAGGGAAAAAGGGCTATGCAATGACTTCAGATCCTATAGATCTGCCTGTGGGCTGATTCAATCTTTGGTTTGTTGGTGAAGGAAATTTGGGCGAGTTTCTTTTGTTTCTTTGGACTCTATCCTAATGTTTACCAGCTGCTCTCAATTATATGTTCCATCCAAATTCCAATAGATTTCTATCCTGTCAGCCTTTTCATTTCTGCCATGACACGTGCTAAAATCTTCTGAGTCATATCAACATATGGTTCTTCAAATGAAATGAATTACACTCTAAACCTGCCCAACTCACTTGTTCTGTTTTCCTTTTGAAAACCAAAGAAAATATTTGAATTACTTATTTATCTTGCTTGAGATAGAAACTTATTGAAACACAAATAAGATATTACCTGTAAATGCTTTACTATAGAAATTTCAACTTTGTTTCCTTGTTCTGTAATTTCTGACAGCTTAAAACATTCAATTAAAAACACTTTAAAGCTACTATATTTATAATTTCAAGGAAGAAGATAAGGTTATCAATAGCAATTTTTCAAAGAGTTTCAACAATCAACATTGGAGAGGGACATAAATATTCACACTATTTATTGCAGTTTCCAAAGAAAGTTGCAGACAGTAAAGTTTTAATGAACACAAAAGGCTCAAAAACAAAAATATTTTTAATATATACTGACTATATATATATATATGTTGGTATACTCCTCTTTCATTGCATAATTCTTAAAAGGAGGGAAGTTACTTCAGGCTAAGCAATATCAGGATCTGAACACCATTTAGTAACATAGCCCCATTCCAGACAACAGGATACATATTTTCAGAAACAAACACATCAAATGTGCATCCTCCCTCATTTGACTTGCACAGAAAATTACTTCACTGATTTTAAAATCATCAAGTTTGCTGGTGTAGCAAGGTATACACAGCCAGACCACAATGATACAATATGCAAACAAAACTGTAAATCAGGAATTGACCTCTTAGGACTATTCCACTACACAAAAGTATTGTAATATAGGTAAAAATGTAAACACACACACACACAAACAAACAAACAAACAAAAACTGAATGCACATTCTCATTGATAATGGTCCTAGACAAGTGTTGTATGTTATTATTATTATTTATTTATTTATTTAAATAATAAGAAATACCGGTATTTTAAATTCTGGAGGAAATTAATCCTGACAATATAAATATTCAGAAAACCCAAGAACTGGATAGAGTCTAAAATAATACCTGGGGAGTTTACATTTCATTTGTTTGAATGCTAGATTTGGAAGAAAATGAGATAGAAAAACGGCACTCCAGACTACAGATGAGGATCATTTCCCTTTGAAAAATACATAACTACGTGGAAATGGAATGAGTGTTAAAATAGAAAATCTACAAAGACTAAGACTATCTGTGGTGACACAACAGGAGCAATGTTTTCCATCGAGGAAGTGGTGGAAGCAGCCTGAATGCAGACCTATGCAGACAGGCCAAAGCAGTTAACCATACTTTTAAATTCAATAATATACTGAGACTGAAAAAGAAAAAAATAGAAAAAAAAAAGGGGGGGTGGGGATTGGGGTGTGAATGAAAAACAGCCTGGAGAAAAAGTATGTAAAAATCAGATCTTCAGCTTCTGTGAATCTGCCAGATCTATGAAGTCAGTAAGATCTTCCATCTTTCACCAGCTGAGGATATGACACTTAATGAACTGACTAGAATCCAGGTGTTCCAGTGATTAAATTTGCAGTTGAAAATTTTAAGAATGACAAGAGTGGTAAAAAATAAATTCCCCTTCTTTCACTTTTTTGCTGTTCATGAAACATTCTGACTGGCATATGATTTAAAGCATTTTTAAAGATCTCTGATGACTTTGCATTTCTCTGAAAGAGAGATTAAAATAAAACTGCAATATAAATCCCTCAGGTTGTATGACATCCCATATATATTAAATATACATTGTGTTTATGATGTTGGCAGAGTATAAATATTTCCTTACAAATTTTTTTAGTTGACCACTCAAGTTTGGGGGATTTCTGTTCATAATGCCTGTCTTCTTCTAATGTAATTGGGATTATGTAGGAAAAAGCTGGCCTAAAACACAGTCAATGGTAACTTCACCATGGACTTTAATAACCTTGGATCGAACTCTGATAGTTATTTTTTAGGGAACCAGTTTAGATACTGTGAATAAGCAGAGTCTTCACTAATCAAAATAAATACAGGACTGAATCACTTTGTGTTTGTTTGTTTTGTTTGTACAATACTTTGTATAATCCCCAGTAAAAAAATGAGGCTACCCAATATTGTACTGAAATTTTCCCTGGCTGCGATTTTCCTCTCTCATCATATTATATATTTTATGTGAGTTTTAAGTCCCTTGATCCACTTCTTTTCATCCCCCCTTTCAGTGAATTTCCAGAACTATTCATTCAGTAAATAATGAAGTGTTGGGCCTTGTCAGTGTGGCATACTAACCTCATCAGAGTCTGAAAGGGATTAGATTTTTACAATCCTGTTGATTTACAGCTCTGTTTTATGACATAGGATGGCAAGATTGCCTCAGAAAGAGACCTCCCATATTTGGTGATTTATTCAGCAAGCCTAGTTTTGCATATTTAAGTTGTCCAGCATGAGAATGGGATTATGCAGTTTCTTAATGTTAAGCAGCATTATGCTCTGAGTTGCAAGAACCAACCTACTAAAATCAAAAACAGTAAAAACCTCCTTGCATCTAAGGGAGACCAACTAAAGGTATAAGAATTGTAACTACTCTGTGCTTCATTTTTGTCAAAGAAGATGCTATCACAGAAAACTCACACCTACCATGACTACAGAAGCATTGCTTTATGAAAACATATCAGTGAGAAATGCTGTGGAAAGAATGCTTATATACATCTAAGTCAATAAGTTAGAGGCTGAGGCACACCAGGATAAAACTGCTGTCCCAGAACACTCATTACTTGATTGTTTCATGGGTGTGTTTTTTTGTTTTTTTGTTTGTTTGTTTGTTTGGTTGGTTGGTTGGTTGGTTGGTTTGTGTTTTTTTTTTTCAAATTCTCAGTTAAAATTTATTGAAGGAATCATATGTCAAACAAGACAGAAACCTGTATGTCAAGCAGGATAGAATCCTGTTCTTATATGAAGCTGCAAGGATGTTGTTATCCATACATACTCCAGTACATTGCACATTGAAATATTAAGCATTAACTGACAAATTTTGAAGCTGTTTCACTTGGCCATCTTGTTATTTTTTTCAAATTTTTTTTTTTTGGCCTTTGTTAAAGCAAAACTTTCTGTTTCTGTTACCCCCAAGAGATACAAAAACAAACACAAACAACAAAACAAAACAAAAACAACAACAAAATTAGCTGAGAAGTCTTATAAGAAAATTTACTGGCCTTCTAATAATTTCTGTCCAGTAAAATGGATAAGACAAAAAGAAAGTCCATAAAGCAACAAGAGACAGAGGGGCAGTGTAATTTAGGGAAGTACTTTGTTTGGTTACCACTTTTAAAGAAGTTCTGGGACTTAAATAACCTTTAAGTAATTTTTTAACTGCTGGGGCATTTTAGCACTTTACGGGATTAGGTCTCTAGACTTTTATTTTATGTTCACTAATGGTCAATACTGGGTCCAGTCCTGTCTAACATCTTTGTTAATGACCTGGATAAGGAGGCAGAGGGTAACCTCAGCAAATTTGACCTGGACAAGCTGGAGAAATAGACTGACAGGAACCTCATGAAGTTCAACAAGGAGAAGTGCAAAGTCCTGTACCTGGGAAGGAACAACCCCAGGCACCAGGACATGTTGGAGGCCACGCAGATGGAAAGCAGCCTGACAGAAAGGACCCGGGAGTCTTAGTGGACACCAAGTTGTATACAAGTCAGCAACATGCCTTTTCTACAAAGAACAATAAAGATATCCTGGGCTGCATTAGGAGGAGTATTTCCATCGGGTTGCAGGAGGTGATCCTTCTCTTCTGCTCACCGGTGATGAGGCTATACAGAATCACAGAATCACAGAATTTCTAGGTTGGAAGAGACCTCAAGATCATTGAGTCCAACCTCTGACCTAACACTAACAGTCCCCACTAAACCATATCCCTAAGCTCTACATCTAAACGTCTTTCAAAGACTTCCAGGGATGATGACTCCACCACTTCCCTGGGCAGCCTGTTCCAATGCCTCACAACCCTCTCAGTAAAGAAGTTCTTCCTAACATCCAACCTAAAACTCCCCTGGTGCAACTTTAGCCCATTCCCCCTCGTCCTGTCACCAGGCACGTGGGAGAACAGACCAACCCCCACCTCGCTACAGCCTCCTTTAAGGTATCTGTAGAAAGCAATAAGGTCGCCCCTGAGTCTCCTTTTCTCCAGGCTGAACAAGCCCAGCTCCCTCAGCCGCTCCTCATAGGACTTGTTCTCCAGGCCCCTCACCAGCTTCGTCACCCTTCTCTGGACCCGCTCAAGCACCTCAATGTCGTTCTTGTAGCGAGGGGCAATACCTGGAGTAATGTGTCCTATTCTGGGTTCCCCAGTACAAGAGAGATATGTACATTCTGGAGAGAGTTCCAATGAAAGGCTAAAAAGGTGATGAAGGGACTGGATCACCTCTCCAGTGAGGAAAGGCTGAAAGAGCTGGGACTATTTAGTCTAGAGAAAACAATGCTGAGAGGAGAACTCATTGTTCTTGATAACTACCTGAAAGGAGGTTGCATAGAAGAGGATGCTGGTCTCTTTTCTCAAGTGACAAGTGAGAGTAAATGTTCTCAAGTTGCACCACAGGAGGTTTAGTCTGGATATAAAGAAGAATTTTTTTCATGGAATAGGTGGTTAAGCATTGGGACAGGCTGCCCAGGGACATGATGGAGTCACCATCCCTGGAGGTATTAGAGATTTAGGGGCATGGTTTTGCAGCGGACATGTAGTGTTAAGTGGATGGACAGTCTTAATGATTTAAAGGTCTTTTCTAAGCTAAATGATGACATGATTCTATGATTAGGGAACACTTTTTCACTGTGAGGGTGACCAGGCACTGACAAGTTGCCCAGAGATGTTGTGGGGTCTCCCTTCTTGGAGATATTCAAAAGCTCTCTAGACATGTTACTGGGCAAATGATTCTAGGTGATCCTTCTAAAGAATACAACAGATTGCTAAAGCAATATTTGTTGGACCAGATGATCTCAACAAGTCTTTTCCAACCTCAACCATTCTGTGCTTCTGTGATCCTGTGATTTTAAAATTGCTTAGTCACCTACTGGACTGTGTCTGACATTCTTACTGTCTTATTTATAGGCTAACAGAAATTTTGCTTCCAGCATTCATTGGATCTTTAAGGAACTGTGTTTCTTGTTGCCATCAGAATTGCATAAACTACAACTATAATACCCTTTAACATGTGTTCTTGAGGCTAAGAGGATACATACTGGCATATGCTTTTTATTTGCTAAGGATCTCCATTTAGAGTGGATTTTAAGAAACTATTGTTAATACTATATTATGAGATATTTAAATATAGGAATCACAAAATCACAGAATGTCAGAATAGCTGAGGTTGGAAAAGAGCTCTGGAGATCACCTAGTCTAACACCCCTGACAAGCAGGGTCACCTAAAGGACATTGCACAGGCTCTCATCCATGTAGGGTTTGCACATTTCCAGAGAAGGAGAATTAATAGCCTCATTGGACAACCTGTTCTAGTGCTCTGTCACCCTTACAGTAAAGAAATGTTTTCTCATCATAGAATCATCATAGAATCATTAAGGTTGGAAAAAACATTCATGATTATCTGGTCCAACCGTCACCCTAGTACCAAAATAACCTATTATACCATGTCCCTAAGCAACACTTCCAACCTTTCTTTAAATACCCCCAGGGACAGTGACTCCACCACCTCCCTGGGCAACCTGTTCCAATGCCTGACTGCTCTTTCTGAGAAGAAAGTCTCCTCATTTCCAACCTGAACCTCCCCTGGCGTAACTTGAGGCCATTCCCTGTGGTCCTATCACAAGTTATCAGTGAGAAGAGGCTGACCCTCAGCTCTCCACAACTTCCCTTCAGGAAATTATAGAGAGTAATAAAGTCTCCCCTGAGACTTCTTTTCTTCAGACTAAACAACCCCAGTTCCCTTAGCCACTCGTCATACCCTTCACCAGCTTTGTAGCTCTTCTCTGGACATGTTCCAGGGCCTCGATGTCTTTCTTGTGATGAGGGGCCTAAAAATTAACACAGTAATTGGGGTGTGGCCTCACCAGAACGGAGTGCAGGGGGATGATCCCTGGTCCTGCTAGCTAAACTATTCCTGATATAAGCCAGGATGCTGTTGGCCTTCTTGGCCACCTGGGCACAATGCTGGCTCATGTTCACATGAGCATTGGCCAATAACCCCAGATCTTTTTCCTCTGCACGGCTTTGGTGTCACTCTGCCTCAAGCCTGTAGCATTGCATGGGGTTGCTTTGGCCAAAGTGCAGGACAAGGCACTTAGCTATGTTGAACCTAATCCTATTGGCCTCTGCCCATTAACCCATCCTGTCCAGGTCCCTCTGCAGGGCCTTCCTACCCTCTGGCAGATTGACACTTTCCCCCAGCTTGGTGTTGTCTGCAGGCTTACTGAAGGTGCATTCAATTCCCTCATCCAAATCATCAATAAAGATATGAAAGAGGATGGGCCCCAACACCAACCCCTAAGGAACACTATTTGTGACCAGTTGCCAGCTGGATTTCACTCCATTCACCACCACTTGCTGGGCCCAGTTGTCCAGCCAGTTTTTAACCCAGAAAAGAGCGTACCCATCCAAGCCATGGGCTGCCATCTTCTCCAGGAGAATACTATGGGAGACCATGTCAAAGGACTTGCTGAAGTCTAGGTCAACTAAGTCAACAGCCTCTTCCTCATCCACCAGGCAGGTTACCTGGTCATAGAAGGTCATAGAAGTTGGTCAGGCAGGACTTGCCTTTCATGAACCCATCCTGACTGGGCCTGATCCCCTGATTGTCCCTCATATGATACATGATTACATTCAAGATGACCTGTTCCATCACCTTTCTTGGTACCCCGGTCAGGCTGAGAGGTCTGTAGTTCCCCAGGTCCTCCTTACCACCCTTCTTATACACGGGCATCACATTAGAAAGTCTCCAGTCATTCGGGACCTCTCCAGATGACCAAGACTTGTGATTGCTGATGGAAAGCGGCCCAGCAATCACATCTTCCAACTCCCTCAGCACCCTTGGGTGGATCCCATCTGGCCCAATGGAGTTGTGACAGTCTAGGTGGAGTAGCAGGACTCTAACTGTTTCCACCTGAACTGTGGGGGTTTCTTCTGCCCCTTGTCCCAGACTTCCAGGTGGGGAGGCTGAGTACCCTGAGGATAAGTGGTCTGGCTAGTAAAGACAGATGCAAAAAAAACATTAAGAACCTCAGCCTTTTCCTTATCCTCAGTAGTCATGTGTCCCCCCTGCATCCAGTAAAGGATGAAGATTCTACTTGTCCCTTCTCTTAAATAATATATTAAATATATTTATAAAAACGTTTTGGTTATCCTTAACCATAGCAGCCAGGTTGAGTTCATACTGGGCCTTAGCCTTCCTGATCTTTTCTCTGTATATGCTGGCAGCTTCATTGTACTCTCCCCCAGTTATCTGCCTCTTCTTCCACTGGACGTAAACTCCCTTTTTCTTCTGGACACTCAGCAAAATTTTCCTGTTCAACCACGTCGATCTTCTTCCCTGCTGGCTCATCTTATTGCACATGGGAACAACCTGCTCCTGCACCTTTAAGACTTTTTTCTTGCGGAGTGTCCAGACTTCCTGGACCCCTCTTCCCTTCAGGACTGACTGCCAAGGGAGCCTTCCTACCAATGTCCTGAACAATTCAAAGTCAGCCCTCCAGAAGTCCAAGGTAGTGGTTTTACTGACCCCCTTTCCTGACCTTACCCAGGATAGTGAACTCTACCATTTCATGGTCACTCTGTCCAAGAAAACTCCCTACCACCATATCTCCCATCAGTCCTTCTCTGTTTGTGAACAACAGGTCTAGTGGGGCACCCCTTCTGGTACACTCACTAGCCAGCTGTCAGGAAGCCGTCTTCCACACATTCCAGGAACCTCCTAGACTGCTTCCTCAGGGTTGTATTGTATTTCCAGCACGTCTGGGAAGTTAAAGTCTCACTTGAGAACAAAAGCTGGTGATTGAGGGAGTTCCGCCAGCTGGTTATAGAATGCCTCATCCATCTCTTCATCCTGGTTTGGCGGTCTATAACAAACTCCCACCAACATGTCCATCTTGTTGGCCAACCCCCTGTAGTGGTTTAACCCGGATGGCAGCTAAGCACCATTCAGGTGTTTGCTCTCCCTCTCTCCTTCCCTCCCCCCTGGGACGGGGGAGAGAAATGAGGGGAAAAAAAAATTAAAAGGAATGCTTGTGGATTGAAATAGAGACAGTTTGTTAGGATAGAAAAGAAAGGATAATAATAATAACCATACTACTACTACTAATAATAATGTGTACAAAACAAATGATGTACAATTCAATTGCTCACTACCCACTGACTGATGACCTGCCTATCCATGAGCAGCCAGTCCTCCCACTCCAGCCAGCCACCCCATATTAATTGCTCAGCATGACATCATTGGTGAATATATATATATATATATATATATATATATAAATTAATTGTCATTTTATATTTCTAATACAAGACATTGTGTAGCAAAAATAAGGCAAATGTCCATTTGTTATTGACTGACAGGGGGACAAACAAGAATTTTGTCACTGTCTTTTGGGGATTTTTTGCAAGTTCAACAGTTGATTTTATCAGTGCTTGAATGAAGTACTGTTATGTATACCAGTATGACTATAAGTCATTGTAAATAATATTCAAGCTTTACAGTCAGGTGTTTACTCTTCAAAATATTTGAATGTATTAAAAATCCCATGAGGTTAAACAGGAAGTGTTCCACCCTTTACAGTCACAAGTTTGATACCTGATTGTTATATTAATAAGGATTTTGCTTCTAAGATCAAGATGTGTCAGCAGAAAGAAGTAATCACCTTGTTCAGTTCTAGGTCTGAAATATCTGAACAAATGTGGCTTTGATAAAGGTAAAAAAACAAAGAAATCTGCTTACATAATGACTTGGAAAATCATTGAGCAGGAAAGGAAGACCCCAGAGTATAGGGCTATGTTGCTGACAAACAACATAGGCAATTTTCAGTTGCCTTAATGATACCTAAACGTCTTGTCATCCATTTCATACTTCTCAACATAGTGTTAGAGTATCTATATATGTGAGAATTAAAGAATCTTTGCCATTGTAATCTTCCCATTTACTCGTTTTCCCTCTCTTAGATTATGACAATATTTTTGAGAAGTATTCCACTCTACCCACTTGCTTTTCATTTTTGCTTGCTATATTCTCTACAATAGAAATGTTAACATTACTGTGATCTTTGACATAATTTCACAAGATAGATGGGCATTTATTTTGCCATCTTAGGTGACAGGAGGAATTTAGCAACAATGATATCTAAAGCAAAAGATATGCATAAGTGCGGCATACACTGAAAACGCTAAAAAAATGGTCTGGTCTCACTTTGTAAACAAGCAGTGGCAGAGAGAAGATGTTTTCTAAAACTTATTTATAAAATTGAATCATACTGATTCCTTAGGTGCTCCATGATCTACACTGCAAACAATCTGTTTTATTTCACATCTATTTTGTCTGACTGATTGGTGCAATAACCTTTAATTATGATTCATGTGGCACTGATAAAAAAAAAAAAAAGTTCATTAATTCTAATCCAGCCCATCATAGTGATGAACAGTTAGTACAATGTATTACTGAGATACTCATTTTGTCTAGACAACCTTCCTGCAGAGAAATATTTTTTAAAATAGTTGAGTCTTTCGTGAACACTTTTCCAATGAAACAATATGAATCTGTGTCCTAACAACTTCACAAGCTTAGAATGCTTGCCTGTAAAAATGATTGCTTGGATAACAACTTAGAAAAACTTTCTTCTTGGCTTCTACCTGTCATTATAGGATAGTCTTAAATTTTCTTGTGGAAGAGTATAAAGGCATAAGAATAAACAAAAATTAACAATCAAAACAAACAAAAATACCCCACAAAATTACTTTGCTCTTATATGGAAATCCCATGCTTATTAATTATAATATCACTAGTAGACTCATAAATAAATAAATAAATAATCTGCACAGGTATGAGCAGAGCCACATGGCCAGTTTCTAGTTAATACTTTCATTTTAAATTTTGATTCAAACACAAAGATATAAAAGCATTATTTTTTGTTTCTTTGCTTTTGTTTGGTTTGGTTTTGTTTTGTTTAAATCAAAATGAACCTCCAGGAGGACCTAGGTCCTCTCTCTACATAATACAAAGTATAGAAATTTTAAAAAAAATTGTTTGCTTTATATAGTATATGCCTATTAACATACTATCCCTGAACAGGAATAGGGGCAAGGAGTTGGCATTTTAAATTTGTTATTAGGTTCAGAGAGGATTTTCTCTGAAGAGAGAAGCTGTGTATTCCTGCATCACATTTTTCTTGGCATTAGTCCCCTAGAAAAAATTAATTAGTCTAAATGAAAAAACATTTGTAGAGGACACAGTGATTTGCAATATGAAGTGATTCACAAAAAGTTGTTCATAGTGCTAAACCAAAGCTCCAAGAGGCTCCACAAGGTCTTGGATGTTCTATTAAATGAGACATCAACAAAGTAGAAAATTCTTTATCGTCTAATTGTGCTCAGGGCTTTTATCTATATTCCACAATATGTGAATTAGGTTTGAAAACACTGGTCTGCTTTCTACTACATATACTACAATGTATATACTACAAAATATTTGTAGTATATCGCCATTTGCCGAGGCGATCAGCTCCGGGGCAGACGCGTTCTGCAGCAGAGTGGGGGATCGGGCCAGGCAGGGCTAATTTTTCTGGCATCGAGCCTACTTGAGGGAGCCGCCAGGACCCGGCAGCCCTCGTGAGGGAGGCTGACGAGGCGAAGGCGGAGCCAGCAGCGCCCCCTCCCCAGCCGTTCAAAAGCTGCCCCTAGGGAGCGTGAGCGACCAGGAGCGCGGCGACCAGGGCGGGCAAACAGGGCGTGGCGCGTAAGAAGGGAGCGGCGCGGCAGTTCGCGCAGGCAGGGCAGAGCGCTCCCCCTGCCCACACGAACACCTCCTTAACAACAGCCGTTAGCTAGGTGATAATGGTCTCCACCAGGCACGGTGCGCTCTCCAGGAAGTCGGTACACACCCAGACCGACTACCCGTTAAAAAATGCCGCAGTTCAGGTCACCGGATGCAGGGAGTGTCTGAGCCTGCTGCTGCCATCGGCGGGAGGCAGAGAAACTGTGTGCGTGAGGTGTGAGCAGGTGGATGACCTGGTCCGCATGGTGGCGGAGCTCAAGGAGGAGGTGGACAGGTTGAGGGCCATCAGGGAGTGTGAGCGAGAGATAGACTTGTTGAGTAACTCCCTGCAGGGCCTCAAGGGGAGGTACCAAGGTGAGACTCCTCAAATGGGGGTGGACCCCCTGCCCTGTAGCCGTCGGGCAGAGGGAGGGGATCTGGGAGTTCAGGAGGAATGGAAACAGGTCCCTGCTCGACATCGCCCTCCCCTTCCGGCCCCGCATTCCCAGGTGCCCTTACACAACAGGTTTGAGGCCCTGGAGCTTGACAGACCAGTAGCTGAGGAAGAGGTAGCAAGTGTTCCCAGGAGGATGCCTAGGGCGAGGAGGTCGACTCCACGCCTCAGGACTGCCTCCATCAAGAAAGACAGGAAGGTTATTGTTGTTGGAGACTCTATTCTTAGGGGAACAGAGGGCCCTATTTGTCGGCCTGACCCTACCCGTAGGGAAGTCTGCTGTCTCCCTGGGGCCAGGGTCAGGGACATTGCCAGGAAGCTTCCCAACCTGGTACGCCCCTCTGATTATTACCCTCTTTTGATAGTCCAGGCGGGCAGTGACAACATTGAAGAGAGAAGCCTGAAGGCTATCAAAAGAGACTTTAGGGGGTTGGGTCGGTTAGTGGATGGAGCGGGAGTGCAGGTGGTGTTTTCGTCCATCCCTACGGTGGCAGGGAGGGGTTCAGAGAGGACACGGAAAGCCCACCTGTTAAACACGTGGCTCCGGGGCTGGTGCCAACGCAGAAATCTTGGGTTTTTTGATCATGGGGCACTTTACTCAGCACCTGGCCTGATGGCCGCAGATGGGTCCATATCTTTTAGGGGAAAAAGGATCCTGGGCCAGGAGCTGGCAGGGCTCATTAAGGGGGCTTTAAACTAGGTAGGAAGGGGGATGGGGCTGAAGCTAGGATTGTTGGGGCTGTGCAGGGGGGAACAATGGCAAGGCCGGAGGATAAGGCAATGACCCAGCTGAAGTGCATCTACACCAATGCACGCAGCATGGGTAACAAACAGGAGGAGCTGGAAGCCATCGTGCAGCAGGCAGGCTACGACTTGCCATCACGGAGACGTGGTGGGACCAGTCTCATGATTGGAGTACTGCAATGCCTGGCTATAAGCTCTTTAGAAGGGACAGGCAGCACAGAAGGGGTGGTGGTGTGGCTCTCTATATTAGAGAGTCTTTCGAGGTTGTAGAACTCGAGGCTGGGAATGACAAGGTCGAGTCCCTTTGGGTTAGGATCGGCAGGGACAACAAGGCTAGTGTCCTGGTCAGGGTCTGCTATAGACCGCCGAACCAGGATGAGGAGACGGACGGGGAGTTCTACAGGCAGCTGACAGAAGTTGCGAAATCTTCAGCGCTTGTACTCGTGGGGGACTTCAACTTCCCTGACATACCCTGGAAGCACAACACAGCCCTGAGAAAGCAGTCTAGGAGGTTTCTGGAGAGCATGGAAGATAGCTTCCTGACACAGCTGGTTAGTGAACCTACCAGGGGTGGTGCCCCGCTAGACCTTCTCTTCACAAACAGAGAAGGACTGGTGGAGGATGTGATTGTCGGGAGCTGTCTTGGGCAGAGTGACCACGAAATGGTGGAGTTCACTATTCTTGGCGAGGCCAGGAAGGGGACCAGTAAAATCGCTGTATTGGACTTTCAGAGGGCTGACTTTGAGCTGCTCAGGACACTAGTTGGTGGAGTCCCTTGGGAGGCGGTTCTGAAGGGCAGAGTGGTCCAGGAAGGCTGGGCGCTCTTCAAGAGGGAAATCTTAATGGCGCAGGAACGGTCTGTCCCCACGTGCCCAAAGACGAGCTGGCGGGGAAGAAGACCAGCCTGGCTGAACAGAGAATTGTGGCTTGATCTTAGGAGAAAAAAGAGGGTTTATAATCTTTGGAAAAGTGGGCAGGCCACTAGGGAGGACTATAAGGATGTAGCGAGGCTGTGCAGGGACAAAATTAGGAAGGCCAAAGCTCATCTGGAGCTCAATCTGGCTACTGCCGTTAAAGATAACAAAAAACATTTTTATAAATACATCAACACAAAAAGGAGGACTAAGGAGAATCTCCATCCTTTACTGGATGCGGGGGGAAACTTAGTTACAAGAGATGAGGAAAAGGTGGAGGTGCTCAATGCCTTCTTTGCCTCAGTCTTTAGCGGCAATACCGTTTGTTCTCTGGATACTCAGTACCCTGAGCTGGTGGAAGGGGATGGGGAGCAGGATGTGGCCCTCACTATCCATGAAGAACTGGTTGGTGACCTGCTACGGCACTTGGATGTGCACAAGTCGATGGGGCCAGATGGGATCCACCCAAGGGTGCTGAGAGAACTGGCAGAGGAGCTGGCCAAGCCACTGTCCATCATTTATCAGCAGTCCTGGCAATCGGGGGAGGTCCCAGTTGACAGGCGGCTAGCAAATGTGACGCCCATCTACAAGAAGGGCCGGAGGGCAGACCCGGGAAACTACAGGCCTGTCAGTTTGACCTCAGTGCCAGGGAAGCTCATGGAGCAGATTCTCCTGAGAGTCATCATGCAGTGCTTGCAGGGCAAGCAGGCGATCAGGCCCAGTCAGCATGGGTTTATGAAAGGCAGGTCCTGCTTGACGAACCTGATCTCCTTCTATGACAAAGTGACGCGCTGGGTGGATTAGGGAAAGGCTGTGGATGTGGTCTACCTTGACTTCAGCAAGGCTTTTGACACCGTCTCCCACAGCATTCTCCTCAAGAAACTGGCTGCTCTTGGCTTGGACTGGCGCACACTTCATTGGGTTAGAAACTGGCTGGATAGCCGGGCCCAAAGAGTCGTGGTGAATGGAGCCAAGTCCAGTTGGAGGCCAGTCACTGGTGGCGTCCCCCAGGGCTTGGTGCTGGGGCCGGTCCTCTTTAATATCTTCATCGATGATCTGGACGAGGGCATTGAGTGCACCCTCAGTAAGTTTGCAGATGACACCAAGTTAGGTGCGTGTGTCGATCTGCTTGAGGGTAGGAAAGCTCTGCAGGAGGATCTGGATAGGCTGCACTGATGGGCTGAGGCCAACTGCATGAAGTTCAACAAGGCCAAGTGCCGGGTCCTGCACCTGGGGCACAATAACCCCAAGCAGAGCTACAGACTGGGAGAGGAATGGTTGGAGAGCTGCCAGGCAGAGAAGGACCTGGGAGTGATGGTTGATAGTCGGCTGAATATGAGCCAGCAGTGTGCTCAGGTGGCCAAGAAGGCCAACGGCATCCTGGCTTGTATCAGAAACAGTGTGACCAGCAGGGCTAGGGAGGTGATCGTCCCCCTGTACTCGGCTCTGGTGAGGCCGCACCTCGAGTACTGTGTTCAGTTTTGGGCCCCTCGCTACAAGAAGGACATGGAGGTGCTTGAGCGGGTGCAGAGAAGGGCGACAAAGCTGGTGAGGGGCCTGGAGAACAAGTCCTATGAGGAGCGGCTGAGGGAGCTGGGCTTGTTCAGCCTGGAGAAGACAAGGCTCAGGGGCGACCTTATCGCTCTCTATAGGTACCTCAAGGGAGGCTGTAGCGAGGTGGGGGTTGGTCTGTTCTCCCACGTGCCTGGTGACAGGACAAGGGGGAATGGGCTTAAGTTGAGCCAGGGGAGTTTTAGGTTGGACGTTAGGAAGAACTTCTTTACTGAGAGGGTTGTGAGGCATTGGAACAGGCTGCCCAGGGAAGTGGTGGAGTCATCATCCCTGGAAGTCTTCAAAAGACGTTTAGATGTAGAGCTTAGGGATATGGTTTAGTGGGGACTGCTAGCGTTATGTCAGAGGTTGGACTCGATGATCTTGAGGTCTCTTCCAACCTAGAAATTCTGTGATTCTGTGATTCTGTGAAAATATACAAAAAGTATACTACAATGTAACAATGGTTACATTGTCCAGATTTTCACACAGTGTCTGGTTTCAGTGTTGGCTTTTGAAAAATTTGTGCTGTCTGCATGTGGGACTTCCTAAATCAGGGGCTTCCTTCTCATCTGTCTCCAAGAGCCAGACCTTTGTTGTGGTTGCAGTTTCTCCTCCTCCCTTTTCAGATCTTTATTTGATGAGCAGTAATGAAGATTTTTGGTGTCCAGCTGGAAACAATAGCTTTCTCTGGACAAGGTTTAGAAGTAGATGTCTAGGATCCTCTGTAAAGTCTTGATTGCTCACCCAGAACTACCACCTCAAAGGAGATAAATAGACTTGCAGCAACTGAGCCACAACATTTACACTTACAAAGAGGTAAACGATGCATTTCAAAATTGAGTATTTATACATATGCAAGCTCCAAAAACAAACAAACAAACAAACAAACAAAACAACAAAAACTTGTAAATAATTTCCTTATAAGGATTAGTAAACTAAGCTAATACACATCTGTGTGGTTAATGGCAGTAGATTAAAAAATCGCATTTAAAATTAAATTATTGTCATTGTAGTGTGTTGGTTTTTTTTTTTTTTTGCTTGATTGTTTATTTTTGTTTGTTTGTTTGTTAGTTTTTTACTAAAGAGAAAACTTGGACACTACAAAAATGTTTAATAGAATATTGTGATTCAGATTATATCAGTTTAAGAGAAACATCTCTCTTTTTTCTTCTTTTTCTTTTTGATTTTGCTTTTCATTTTTCTTCTCATCTATTTCAATTACATGTTCCTGTAGCCAGAAGATACGTCTTGTGTGCTCCACTGTCTGATCTGAGTAAAAGGCTGTCATGAGAATTTGTTGCAATTGTACTGTATTGGTCAGAGATACAACTGTTGAGTCTTACAAAGGAATGTCCCTCTCCAGTAGTATCTTCAGATTGTGTCAGTCCCTGCAATGAAAACTGAGTTCTAATTCAGCAAAGTACTGAGCACTTGGATATCATTTAGTAATTCTTAGTCCCAGTAGGGAATGTGTTTAGGAATTTTTAAATGCTCAGAAATGTCTAAGTGCTTTTCTGAACTTGAGTCAATAATGACTGCTTTCATATAACAATGTATCTATAAGGCTTATTTTCAGTGACCTTGTTGTCCTTCCTTTCAGAAAGGGAACAGAAAGATCAGAAAAATTTCACTTGGAAGTATTCCAGCGTTCAGGGCCAGAAGTTTAAGACTTGCAATTCATTGTAAGTATCTGGAAGGATACTCAGTGCTGACCTGCCAATAACATGAATGTTAAACTGCTGAAGGGTAACAAGTCTGTTTTTGTGACTTCTAACCATATGTCCACATTGCATGATATAAATACATAAGCTAGGAACTTCTGGTTACTACAGAATTGCAACACATTATTTTGAGAAATACACAAAGAAACCCCAGATCTTGTCCAAAATATCATTTTGTGACAAAACTCCAGAGTATGGTGTGCACAACTGTGACAAATGGACTAGTTTACATTGCTTTTTTTTTTCATTATAGAATGTGTACGAACAAGTCAAACTATTGTACTTAACTATGAAAGAACATGTTGAGAAACAAAGACCAGTATTTTTTTCTCTATTGAAAAATATAATCTGAACTTCCAAGAAACAGTCATTAAAGAATAAGAAGATGTTCACAGAACAAGCATAGCATTATTTCCTGATCATATTAGAGCTATCTCAGAGCTCCTTCAGATGGGGACTTCCTTGACTAGAAACAGAAAGAAAATTCATACGAGTAAGACTCCAAGATGTGGTTTAAGGGGCTGCTAAATACTTTTTGAGATGACACAAAATATAGGGCAACTTCAGTTCGTTCTATTTGGATGTATCTATAGGCACTCAACAACTTCTTTGCCTCAGTCTTCACTGCCAGTCAGGCTTCCCATATCTCTCATTTCCCTGTACCTGTAGATGAGGGCTGGGGGAGCAAAGTCCCTTGCACTGTAAGCAAAGAGTATGCTCAAGACCACCTGATGAAACTGAACAGGTACAAGTTTATAGGGCCCAATGACATGCATTGCAGGGCCCTGAGGAAACTGGCTGATGTAGTTGCCAAGACACTCTATCATATTTGAAAAGACATGCCAGTCAGGTGAAGTCCCCCATGAGTGGCAAATGGAAAATATCACTGCCATTTTTAAAAAGGGTCAAAAGGAGGACACAGGGAACTACAGACTAGTGAGCCTCACCTCTACAAATGGAAAGACCAGGTAGAACAGGTCCTCCTGGAAGCAATGTCAAAGCACATGCAAGACAAGGAGGTGATCTGAGACAGACATCATGGCTTCATCAAGGGCAAATCATGTCTCACCACTGTGGTAGCCTTCTGTGATGGGGTGGCTGCATTTGTTGATGAAGAAGACCAACCAATGTCATCTACCTTGATTTCTGTAAGGCCTTTGACACAGTCCCATGTGCCATCCTGATCACTAAATTGAAGAGAAATGGATTTAATGGGTGGACCATTCAGTGGATAAGGAACTGTCTTGGAGGTCACATGTAGAGAGTGGTGGTCAATGACTCTATGTTATTGGTGGAGGCCAGTGATGAGTGGTGTCTCTGAGGGGTCTGTCCTGAGACCAATACCATTTAATATTTTTATTAATGTCATAGTGGGATTGAGTGCACCCTCATCACCTTTGCAGATGACACCAAAATGTGTGGTGCACTTGATACAACAAGAGGAAGAGAAGTGCCACCCAAAGGAACCTGGACAAGCTAGATAAGTGGGCCCATGTGAACCTAGTGAGGGTCAACAAGTCCAAGTGAAAGGTGCTGCACCTGTGTCAAGGCAATCCCAGACATGAGTACAGACTGGGTGAAGAATTCATGGAGAGCAGCCCTGTAGAGAAGGACTTGGGGGTTCTGATGGATGAAAAACTCAATATGAGCCAGCAGTGTGCACTTGCAGCCCAGAACACCAACTGCATTCTGGGCTGCATCAAAAGAGGAGTGGCCAACAGGTCGAGGGAGATGATTGTCCCCCTCAGTTCTGCCCTTGTGAGGCCCCACTTGGAGTGTAGTATCCAGGTCTGGGGCCCCCAGCACAAGAAGGATTTGGAGCTCTTAGAGCGGGTACAGAGTAGGGTCATGAAGATGATCAGAGGGCTGGAGAACCTCTCCTGTGAAGAAAGTCTGAGAGAGCAGGGGATGTTCATTCTGAGGAAGAGAAGGCGCTATGGAGACCTCATTGCATCCTTTAAATATTTAAAGTGTGTTTATAGAAAAGATGAAGAACAGTTGTGGTTTTGTTTGTTTGTTTGTTTGTTTTTGTTTTGATTTTTTTTGTTTGTTTGTTTGTTTGTTTTTTTCCCTGTGGATCATGATAGGACACGGGGGAAGAATTTTAAACTGAAAGAAGGGAGATTTAGATTGAATGTTAGGAGGAAATTCTTCACTCAGAGGTTGGTAGGGCACTGGAATAGGCTGCTCAGGATGTGGATGCCCCATCCCTGGAAGTGTTCAAGGCCAGGTTGGATGGGTCTTTGAGCAACCTGATCTAGTGGGTGGCATCCCCACCAATGACAGGGGGCTTGGAACTAGATTATCTTTAAGGTCCTTTCCAACCCAAGCTGTTCTAAGATTATATGAATGACAGAGTAGTGCTATACTGTCCAATTTGACCTAGCCAAGGAAAAACAAAAAACAACAAACAAACAAATCAAAAAAGAAACAGCCTACATTCTTCATTTTCTAGACCTTGTTTTCTCCTCCAAAATTTTTGTATTTAAAGCTCCTTTTGACCATGTGTAAATACCTACCCCAAAAAAATGCTTATGATAATTTTTAGGGGAACTTCAGTTTGGTACTATGTATGACATTGATGCCAGAATGTAGTGGCATACTAGGGTCTTTTTTTTTTAGGGAAGCTAAATAGTAGTGAAAACATAAGTGAAGTTGGAGAATATTTCAGGTGCTGTATGCAAACTATTTGTAACTACAGTGGCCCTACATTGGTTAGCCCTCTAAAACAGCACAGCCCACAGTCTCTAGTTATTACTTTATGGATGTCAGCACCATACACATTATTTCAACACAACGGATTCTTGCTGGAGAATGTTTTATCTAAAATGTGATTTAAAAAATCTGCATTGCAAATACAGCAATATGTGTGGACTTTAATGATTATATATAACATCCTGAGGATTATGTATTATGATGTAAATTGGGAGGTACTTTCCTTTTCTGAGATAATTATCTGCATTATCAAGAGAAATTATTTTTCTTCTTTTAGATTGAAGAAAAAGAAAAATATGTAATGGAATGAAGAAGGTGAAAAGACTGAAGAACACTATTATACAACATTACATTCAATAATTTATTTGAGAAAAAGCAACAGCACTCCTTTGTTAAAGCTATATTTAGTAGCTTGACTTATAAATACTGCACACTTTTCACATCAGTTAAACACTGTTGAAAAAAAAATAAATCATCTTTTTTTTTTTTCTGTTTCCTGATCTGTGAAATGGAAATACAAGCATTAAATTAGAATTATCTGGCTGCATATGTACATACACCCTCTCAACAATTTTATATGTACATATACCCTCTCAACAGTAACTTCTGGGCAGAGGACTGAAGAACAAATAATAAAATAGTGAAATGAGCAACTGGGTGGAGCAAGGTCAGGCAGTCATTTGTACATGAGCTGATGTGTTATAAAAAGACAAAGGTGCCAACTCTTTTAGAAGCCTGAAACACCAAGACTTCAGAATTATCATTCCTCAAAGAAAACCAGTATGAAATAAAAACTATAATTACTGAATCTTGACAATACTCAGGCATAAATCACAGTCTCAGTGAAAGATTTCAACTTTAAAGTAAATGATCTTGTGTACCTGTGTTTGTGATAAAAACTCTGTTTTAAGAATTAGGAAGTTCTCAGTTTCCTGACAGCTGTTTTGTAACCAAGTTCTCAAGTCCTTTAAAAGTACAATAAAAGTGCTGCTTTATTTACTGCTGTAATTTGTCTTCACTTTTGTTATTTATTCCAGATGAGAGAATAAATAATATTCAAAGTGACTGTGTTTCTTCAGGGGTTCAGTTTAGATAAAATAAGAATCAACTTGAAATTTGTCTCCCTCTCATACTAAGTCTAACTATATAGTCCTTTGTTAAGCTGATACATCATGTGGTTATGTTGTGAGGAATTTCTATGGATAGAAGCTTGGCTGGGTGTATGTTACAATTTATTCCATCAGAAATGTCAACCTGCAACGTTCTGGATAAAAACTGTGTTCATGTTCAGGACTTGAATTGGGCTTGCCCAATCTTTTCCAAAATAGCTATTGTCATATCCAAAATAGCTATTTTAGTAAGTGCAGTGACAGTCCTTTCAGTGACTTTAATGACATTACACAGGCAGAGATCTGCTACATTCAGCTGCAATGAAGAGGCAGACCCCAGCTTCCATGGAGTGTACTCAAATTTTTATTCTGTAAAAGGTCTGTCTACTGATCCAAAAGACCAAGAGAAATGCTCTAAGAAAGAGGAAAGTGTTATCTTTACAATGACAAAAGCAATACCAGAATGAAAAAAATGCAAATGAAATAAAACATGCATCACCACATTGGCTTATTAAATGCTGTCATAAAGATGATGGTTTACAGAAATGTTAGGTATCAGCTAATATAGCTATTTGCCTCACTAAGGAAAGATCAAATTTTTGAAAGGAAGCTATTTCAGTCTTTTTCTACTGTAGACCAGATTTTACTGCAGGAAAAGAGCCAGAAACCACGATTAGGGTTTTGTCTTCACTGAGGTACAAACCAGTTGGAATGTCATCAAGACTTTTGACTGCTGAAAAATAGGATGAGAAGTGAAGATAAATCAGTTCATATAAATCTTCATATAAAATCAGTATAAAACTTCATATAAATCAGTTAGCCAGAGAGTCAAACCCTCAGCATCAGCTGGTAAGGGATCTTAAAGAGAAAAACAAACAACCTTGCCTACCCCCCTCCTCCCAACTCTTCATATGAAGAAGCTGGCTTTTGGAGAACAGGGTTTTCCAAATAACTGTCTTCAAAATGTTTCACATTGATGGGTGCCTTCACAACCTTTTATAGGGTTTATCCTTATGTAAGTTCATATTCTGCTATCATGTATTGTCTTCAGCAATGACAGGAACAGAAAGGGATGGAAACACAGCCTCTTGCCTTTTCTTTTTGCAAGGACATGCACATCTGGCAAGAGAAAAACATTGTGGAGGAGTCCCCTCTTAAAACACTGGCAGCACATCACATTACAAAGGCGGCAAGAGGCTGGATAGATAGTCTTAATGAGGATTTATTTGTTCATTAGTCTATTCAGTATGAAAACAAAAAGGTCAAAAATTCTGCTTAAAATCAACATAGAGGCCCCAAAAAGTCTGAGTAACAACACTGCTGATAACTCATACAGTTTTGCTTGTGCTAAGCAAAAGTAAAAAGTAGATTTCTGACATTTTTTCCCTCAGTCTCATTTCTTATCCTCCCTGCAATCTTTTCCATAGTAATCTATGACACCATCTAAGAAGATGCAGTCTCAAATGGAAGTCTAAAAATTTGGACTGCTCAAGTTTTTGTTCCATCTGTGCTGCTGCCTTTCCACAGACTTCAGTCTTCTGTCTCGGATTCCTGATTATGCACACATCTAAAGTGGCTGCAGGTGATCTGAAACTCTGTACCCCACCACTGTACTAAATGCACACTGCAGGAATTCTTGTTCCCTAAATGAGAAAGGCAGAAGTGGCAAAGCAGACACTGATGTAGTGTGGTGACAGTCAAAATGATGTTTTGATGAAATCATGAAACTGCAGATGCTAAATCTATAGTTGTTGACCTAATGAGTTCACATCACATAGAGTAATAATTTTCCTTTCCTTTCCCCCAGGAAAACTAATTTAAAGGCATATGGTGAGCTATAATTAGTGAATGAATGGTTCTGCTGTACATTTTAAACTGAGATTAAAATGCTGAATTCTTATTCTTGCTTTAAATTGCCTTCAAGCAAGTAAGGAATTAAGATATCTGTATATCTTATGAAAGGCCAGGAAATATGATTAGTTTTACAAAACTCAGCTTTTACCTTTTATATTTCTCATAAATATTTGGCTGCTCTGCATTATTCTTACTGAGTATTGTTGCTGCAAAGAAGAGAAATTAAAACTGAATGACAAAACAAACAAATCATTAAAATGTCAAAATATAATTGGAAAAGATTTTTTGCATGATATATAGGGCATAAGTGTTCCAATTCTTCATTCTAGATACAGTGTTATTAGATAATGTTGTATGACAATCTTAAAGTAATAGTCTGATTGTTATCTTGCTGTTCTCTTTGGTTTAATGTAATTTATGGAGTTCAGCAACACTCTTGTCAAAATATTCACATTTCGGTATGTACATTATAAACATTTGCAAGACAGGCCAATGATTTGACTTTTTGTTAAGGTCAAAAGACTAGCAAAGTCTGTCTTATGAAGGAAGCACAATGTGACATTTAAATTAAGCTATGAGTTCCACTACATATCTGAAGTAGAAAGAAATGATCTGTCCATTGTCTGGAAGTTCTTGTTTTCCAGACACACATGGAAATTCACTCAATGGCTGCATGGATGTGGAGAAGAAAACAAACAAACAAACAATAAAAACTTCAAAATCTTTGCTGAAGGTGTGAATAAGGGACAGTTAATTACAAGAGTCTCACCTGAGTCTATTAAAGTGCAAAAAGGAAAAAGGAAGACTCTATTTGTTGGCCTGCTTTCTGCATATTTATGCAGAATAATATCATGTCTTCCCTCCAATTGTCCTTCCACACATTAAAAAAAAATATTAAATAATAACACTCAGCATTTCCCATAGCATTTTTCTGCTGTGACATATTAGGAACTTTCTTCATTCTCTTTGCAGCTACACATCTGAGGCCCATATGATTACTAAAGAAAAGTGTCAAGAGAAGTGTTGTCCTATCCTACTGTGGCTACGAAACAGCTCTTTGGCAAGATAATGTCCAGTGGCAATGTGAAAATGTAGTTTCCTGGAGTTTCAAGATTTGGATTAGGCTTTTATCCTGAATGCTGAAACATTCTGAAGCCTAAATTCAAACAGCTCTAGTGTTTGATTATCTGGACATGACCAGATAATTCTAAGAATAACTTCTCTCTAGTACTTTAGCATTGGACCATTTAGAAAACCTCAGATCCTCTTAGAAGTCAGACTGTCAACATGATCCAGCTTTGTAAATTATTGATGCCATAAGTTAGTGCAATACTGTTATGTAAGATTTCATAAACACTAAAAGGCAATGTATCAAGATATTAGATATTCTAGTAAAACTAGGCACATATGTATATATTTATGCATAAGAATGCATTTCTTCATGAAAGAAGCCAATTTAGTATGTACTGCTTTCTTAACAGTATTTGAGACGTACCTGCATGTAATTTATGCAGACATATACGTATTTGTGCAACCTATACCTATTCCATTATTAACTATAAATGTGGCTTGACCTTGTCCTGGTACAATCATATGATCATTAAGGTGTGGAATCTGAACAATGAAATCATATAATGAAAGATTTTGCTTCAAAGAATCGGAAACCCGGAAAGATGATAGATGCGTTTTAAGTGTTAAGTGTTCAAATCTTTTTGCTGAAGTAAAGCTGTATACAATTATTGTCCTTGAGAAATAAATTTTTCTCCCAGGTCTGCTGCATGGTTGTGGTAGCTATATGCTTTAAGTGTGAACTCCTAAAAAGTGCCTCTCAACTACAAAGAGCACATTTTTGAGGGCTGGTGATGTAGTTGTCTTTTAAATTGTTTTCTGGAAAAAAAATATATATATTGAAGCTACAAAGAGTTTACTTCCTAAGAGAAGACTAGAATTTGGCAGTTCTATCAGTTTCAGAAAACATGTGTGTACTCAGCCATCTCAAGTTTAAAAGGAGATGAAAAATACAGAAAGCCTAATTCTATACTGGTGGCATCATCCCTTCAAAATCAATAGAGTTACTTTGCCTTGCCTTTTGCCAAGAATCTGCCACACTGTCCCCTACTACTTTGGCAAGCAACCGCTTGCCAAAGGAAAATCTGTGCAGATTGTGGCACAGGTACACAGGTATCTTCTTTGAATTAAATACAAAGCCAAAAAAAGCTTTCTTGTTTTATAAATTAAATAGGAAATCACTAAGAAACATTGAAAGGAGTGAGGTGTAAATCTATTAACACTTTGTCTGACTTCCCCTTTCTTAGTCAGAAGTAGGGGATGAGATAATTTGCTAAGGAGAATTTCTGAACAATTTTTATCTGGGTGGTATATTTTCTTGTTGCTAACAAAAGATATTTGTCTATCATTTGATATTTTCATTGCATCTTAATCTTTTTATGCCATTTTTGTCTTTTGCTTTATATATCTCTCCAGGGCTTTGTAATGAGTTTGAGCTTCTTCAGAGACTGATATCTCTGTGCATACTCATCTTTATTCACTGAGAGAGGTCTTCAAACCCAAGAACTTATCTGTACTTCAAGTCTTGCTTTAGGATAATCAATAGAGATTATGTAGAAAAGAGAAGTGCTGTAATGGATTACGGAAGCATAATTAAATATTCATTCTTTTAAAAACTATTTTTTTTTCCCCAGTAGATCATCAGACACTAAAGGTCTATACACCTACAGAAATAAAATAACACCTTAAAGTTTTTGAATGAAAGTGATCTTCCCCAAAGGACTCCAGTGTGAAATCTGTTAAACATCCTACTTCTCAACCATGTTGCCACAGAAAGCACTGCATTTTCAGTGAGTGAAATATTGTTTAAGCATATCGCTAACTGATCTTCCATAAAATGGGTTTTAAGCAATTCATATTTCTATCCCTTATTGCATTCCACAGAAGTAATTTAATCCAGTTTTTATGCTATTTACATGAGCTTGGCTTTTAAGGACCAGAGATTAAAAAAAAAAAAAGTAATTAAATAAATAAAATAATAACCATAATGAGGGACCAAGTACAATATACAAAGGCTCATGGGTTAGAGTCAGTTTGATTTATCTGAAAACAAAACCCACATACCATACTCTTCAGTCACTGTAGAGATGGCAAAGCTAAGTTAATTAAAGACAATTATCAATTATAGATAATTTTTTGCTATTATTGTCAGTGAAAGTGTTTTGCCTCAAAATAGATCAGTGGAGAAAAATACAGAGAGTTGATAAAGGCTTATATTCTAGAAAATCTCCACTAAAATAGCTTTATGGAAAAAAAAACTGCTGTCCTGCAAAGTCAAGGAGTGACCCTACACAGCAGTTATTTGAGCAAGCCCATGATCCACTGAATTTTTGGTTATTTATTCATTGCAATAACTCTAACAACAGAGTTTGAAAACTGCTAATCAGCTCTGCTGTAAACTGGTGATGAGAGTGTTTTCCCAGGAGACTGAGACTAGGAGCTGGCTGGATGAAAACAGGAACTGCATATTTTTAGAGGCCACATGAGTTTTCTTGGCACTCCCCATGGTAATATACATGTAGGTTATAGCTCCCCAAGCCTCCAAGTCACTGAGCCAAACCACCAGGTATGGCTTGCTTTATAGAAATTTTCTCAAATGAGTAAAATTTAAGCTTTTTTTTTTTTTTTTTCTTATGTGTAAGGTACTTGAAATTTCCTCACATATTCTGTGGGGTGAAAATAATTTCTGGATTATTTTGATAGAGCTGCTTGTACGCAGTCTGTCCTGAGTCATCCAATGTATAACACACAGGAGTCAGGATATGTGATGCAGCACAGCAGACATCCCTAAAGAAAGGAGCGCTTGGAAACTAAGCATTACAATGTGCAAGTGTGAAGGCTCCCAACAGCTTTAACCTGAGAGCTACAATTTTTTATTTTTTGTTTGTTTGTTTGTTTGTTTTGTTTTGTTTTGTTTATTTTTTTTGTTTTAAGTTTAAAATCAGTCAAATTTCATTTAAGATAGTAATTCTGTTTATGTGCACAAAATCTTAAGACCAAAACTTTGCTTTTTCTCTTATTGTTGTGCCAAGAAGACATTTTAAAATGACAGTTCTCTGTAATAGATGAAGAAGCTCCATTATATTTAATATCAGTAATTAAAATACTTGATTTTTTTATTAGACTTAGCACTTTACCAATTTCTTCTTCCTTACTCAGATAAAATGTTCAAGGCCTATGCCTTGTAGCTTGTTCTTGTTTAAAAATATTCCATTTTGTTGGCAAGGAGTAAAGCATTCCACACTATCTAAATATTTACAGAGAACAAAGTCTTACATTCTTAGAGCCCTGATATGTGAATTTGGACTATCAGTTGACTGCTACATCACATTGATTAAGATTAATGATATCACAATAGAAATTAAAGTTTTCAAGTTCTCTGCTTGGTTGTATTTGAAACAGAATTGCTTTTTTTTTTTGCACCACCCAGAAGATTTTCAAACAAATCAAAATTGTACTAATTCTTCTGGTCTTGGAGCTCCCTGATATTTCAGCCTTTTTTTTTTTTTTTTTCTTCCTTGCTTTTTGCCTTGTTTTATGCCACATGAAGCAAACTACAAAGTTAATATTTTATATTACTGAGAATTGGACTCAATTCATACTGTTTGTGTCTTTGTGAGCAAGCTTCATGTCTAGTTTAAATCAAGGTTGAAACTGGGCTTCATAGTAACTATAAAAGGCAGCTTTTTACCACTTCAAAATGAACTAATAACACTATTTTTACACAGAAAGTTAAGGATTTATGTAAATTTTTGCAGGATGAAGGCCTAGAAAAATAAAGTTAAACTATTCCACTACCTCAGCAGTTATAACTGCTATCATAGCACAACGGAAAAGTTTAAAGTGCTGTGTGGTCAAAGAGTTTCCTGGTTTACTTGAAAATAATGGGGAGAACTACAAGTCACTGATTAGAATTGATTATTAAAGTTAAGAGGCAAGGCCCACTGTAGTTTTAAAGACTAGGTACTGATTATCTGAAATTATAGATGTTAAAAAATGTCTAATTCTACCTGTATTATCACTCTGCATATTTGTAAAAAAAAAAATGTTTATCTTCTAAGTTGTCTAAACAAGACTTCATTGTGAATATGAAGCATAGGATTTGATGATCCTTTTGGGTCGCTTCCAACTCAGGATATTCTATGATTCTATGATTCTTACCTGTATTTCTTTACAGCACATAAAGAGGCTATAATTTATAAAAGTAGAAAACATCTGGTCATCTTTAGTCATTATAAATGAGGAAAAGCATGGAGGTGTAAAGATTCTCTCTTCTTCATTGTTTGATGTAGAACTGAACGTTTTACACCAAAATTTGCATCTCTTATGGAACACCTTTTTCACTTTCAAGGTGATTTTAATTAGATAGGAAAAAAATTAATAGATACAAGGCATCATTTCCAGCAGCAATGAGCACAACTGAATGGCATTCTGTAAGCCATGTTAAGAAAGACAAAGATTACTGGATTGCTCAGATGGTTACAGTTTGATTTACTATAAACAGTACCTTTATTAATGAGATGTTAATCCAGACATGCCATAGCAATTTAGAAACAAAGAGGATCTAATTAAAACTTCCTTTATCTTTTCTAGTAGGAAGATTGCCTAATAGTCCTTTCACAGTAAGCATTGTCAGATAACACATCTGATAATTTACTCTACTGTATAGCAGAATGTTCCTGATCACCTTTCCATAACATCTTTCCCAGCCATGAAATATACTTTTGCCTGAAGCAAGGCAAGTAAGTACTGAGCAATTCAATTTATTTATTTATTTTTGGTCACAGTTCTGTATTTACCTGCTCTCTCCAATTATATGTATTTTAAAACTCAAACAAAAAAATACCCTCCTCTAAACTATAACAGTAATATTCAAGAAACTAGCCCAGAGTCCAGCATAAGTAAAGAAGCATAAATATGCTTCTTTAAAATGTTAGTTTATACTAACATACAATTTTACATCAGAAAGTACTTAAAAGCACTGGCAAATAAATTATATAGTTTAGTAATCATATTGTTTAGGAATTGTCTGCTAAGCATGCTTCCTAAATCAAAGTTACAACTTGAACTGGTTGGGGTTGTAACCGAGGACTTTCCAGAGCTTCTATCCATACCGTATATAGAAAAAAAAATGTACATAAATATTTAGTAATATATTAAATGTTAGAATTTCCTGAGACTCCATATTGAGAGACTGACACTCCATATTGTGAGACTGACTTTTCAGTTGTTAATAACCTGGACAAACTTACATCTTTTGAACAGAAATTTTCCATGCTGAGCTTTAGCCTTGAGATGAGCTTTTCTTTTTTTCCCTTTCACTTTCCCTTTCCCTTTTTAAATTTCAGCAAAAACTGTTCAGCTATTTCCAAAAATGAGACCAGTGACAATGATAAGTTTTTGTCTGTCTGTGAAAAGTCTGGTAATGTTTTTTTTCTTTGACTAGAGTCCTCATTCTTTAGAGCAGAGACTTCACATGATACAGAATGCTGGCTTGTAGTCCAAGAATACAACTTTTGCCTGTTGAAAATTGTCAGACTGACCAAATTTTCTGCAGTCTTTAAACCTCTGATTAATTGCATTTTATTTTTTCTCATACATATGAGGGGAGAAAGTTATTCCAGAATATTTGCATGAGGCATGCCTCAGCTTTACTTACCCACACTAGGTCTAGTTCATGGTGCTGGATTTTATGCAGCCAGATCTCCAGAAAAGCAAGGAAATGACGTTTCTAATGTGAAAGGAGAAAAAAGGTAAGCCTAAAGAAACAAGTAATATTTTTCAAATGAAATTAATCTACAAAATACTGTAAATCTGTTCTCACAATCTGCTCTTGCTATTGTATCTCTGGAATATTATTATCTTGAGGTAGGTGGGGATGAGTCTTGCTCAAAGGCAATTTTATTTTTATTGTAGTTCAGGCAACCAGAAGGCAGAAGTCCTTGCAGACATCATCTAGGCCAAAAAAGCATCTGTCAAGAATAGAAGAAAACAGGGAGTTAGGGAGGATAGGGTACAAATCATTTGATGAAATCCAGAGAAAGGAGAAACAGCATCTACAAGCTGTTGATAGAATAAGGGAAAACCAAAGACTGAAAGAAGACTCTTTAATATAACACACATTATTCTGGAGTTGTACATAAGACAGAGGAAAGGGTAACACAAAGTCTAGAGAGATGAGACTAGAGACCTGAATGGCAAGAAGGGAGAAATTACACTGGAAAAACAATAGAGAATGAGACTGTGTAAACTGAAATACAATTGGATAGGAATCAGAAATAGAGGTGAAGCATAGACAGGGAAAAATCATGAATAAACTGTCTAGAAAAGATGAAACCCTTCTTGGAAAAAATGAAGGGAACAGGCTGAGTCACTAAAGTGAGTGATACTGCGTAGCTTTGAATTTGAACTTCAGACTTGAAGCCTCACCTTTATGTTTTTGAGGCTGATCAATACAGATATAAAGATGGTACCACAACAGGTTGATCATGTCCTCTGAGTTTGTAAGAAAATGATCTGTATAGTAGCATTGCATTGAAAACTTAAATTCTTAAAGTCACACATACATGTACATCACTTAGGGAATGACAATATTAAAGATGTCTGATTCTTTCCTAATTCATTCTTCTTCTCAGTATTTATTTTAATTCTTCTGCAATTAAAACTTCTCTTTCTCTCCATGGATGTAATACGTCTTCCAGGTCACGGGATACATTTGTTAGAAAATAAATACTGGTTTTGTAAGAAAGAAACCTGATTTCCAAAGGAGCAGTCATTAGTTGCAAAATTTGAAAGACTGTTTAGTAAATGAAGGAAGGAAGGAAGGAAGCAAGGAAGGAAGGAAGGAAGGAAGGAAGGAAGGAAAAGAAGCATAAATACCTAGTTAAAACAGCAATCATATTCTTAATGCTGTATAATCTATTTAACTTTTCTACAAAATACAAATGCAAACCAAACATTTTACAGGTAGTCGTTATGTTACTTTTCCTTGATGTTTGCAGAATTACTCTCATAACTGATATGCTGTCATATCTGCAGCTGAAGTTACTCTTGAATATGCATCCACAGCTATACATGTATATGTGGGAGTTACGCAACCACAGCTATAAGAACTAAGGTCCTAGATATTTCATTAACACGATCAGGGTTAATGAATAATTTTGACAAAAATTTTGTTCTGACACAGCTTCCTATTTCTAAATGGGTGATATTTTTACTGCCTTTGATGAATCATTGTGAAAAGAAATCAATACATATGAAATGCAAAAATTCTAACTGTGATGAGTGCTGTAGTAAGGCCTGTCTGGAAATTAACTCCTTCACAAAAAAAAAACAGAGGATGACTACAGTGAAGTAGTGAATGAGAAGAAGAAGAAAAAAAAAAAAAAAAGCAGTTAAAGTGACAGGTTATGAGTAAATCCTTAATCTGTGAAAGAGCAGTTCAGGTTTTTATCGTAGTATTGCTCACAAAAGCACAAGCATACCCACAGGTACTTACTAAGTTTGCCTAGATATTCTTCAGTGCTTATATTAGTATTCTTCAATGTTAATACCAGTTTGAATATGCATATAATAAAAATAATACAGTTATGACTGTGTGTTTTTGCATAGAAAGTATCATCATCAGTCAATACATGTTAAAGAACCAACAGTCTGCTGAGCAAAGATGGGCATGCCCACATACATGTACATTCGCTATTATAAAAAAAAAAGAAAAGCATGAAGTTTATTTCCTTATCTATACTATTCTGAAGTTACGCATGTGCCCTGAAATGAACTGCAAGATACTTTTTTCCTTTCCTTTTAATTCTATCTCAAGGCCAGTCTGATGGAAGAACACTTGAGGGTGTGACAGAGCTGAGCTAAGGTAGATAAATGGCACTCAGTTTATAAGCAATAATAAAAGCATGGAATAATTATATAAACAGAATGCATGTTTCTTTAACTTCCTCTCTTTGCACCCTGAATATATTTTTTCATATGATATTAAGCTTGGACCAAAGCTATCAGGGACATTGACCTTATTTTTGCACTTACAACAATTTATACATGGAACACCTACCAGCTGCAGCCCCTATGTACTGTTGTCATAATAAAAGCCAGTGCAGCTGAAGCTGTTTGGGTGACTAGTGTAATTTGACTAAATCTCCCAATTTTCCAGAAAATGTCCTGTACATCTTGTTCTTCTTGGGCTTCAGATGCCATGGAAACATTCTATTTTTCAATATATTCACATTTCTTTTCCAGTCTGGTCAGAACCAGGAAGAGAAAGGGCCGTACAAAGCACAACACAGACAGGCAGCTGGAAATTCTGGTTACAGAAATTTACACATGACTAGGTTTACAGTTATGGATCCTTCAAGAGTTTCATAAGGTTTTCAGCTCTTCATAAGGTATTTTAAAGATGTTTATCAATCTAGGCCAATCATTATATGATGATCAAAGTCTTAAAAGTGTCTATATGGACACATCAGAATATATGAGTACTTATCAAAATATATCTATGACTTGGAGAAAGTATTTTATTCTTGTGTCAGTGCAGACTTCAGATCATGAACAACTAGTTCTGAATTTAAAGAAACTCCAAACTAAATTTTGTTGTGTGGATACAGTCTGGGGCTTTGTATTTGTAGTAGCAGTGAACTGAGCTGCTATATACAAATATCATACATGTATAGCCACCAGTATTGAAATATCAGTTAAAATAAAGAAAAACTTCAAAATTTTAGTGAAAATTTATATATAAAAACTAAAATATAAACAGAATAATTTATTTGTTAAATATTCTTTTTATGCTTTCAAGCTCTATGAATTGTTTTGCAAGTAAAGAATTTTATCAGAGTACAATCACTCACCATGCAGTGTCAACAGTTATCAGAAAATAAACTGAAGTTTGGAAATCATTATTTTTAGTTTGTAAGCAATATTAGCTATTTTTCCCCTTTCTGTTATTGTGGAAACACCTAAACAGCTGAAAGGAAAAGGAAAAAGTAAAGGAAAGGGAAGGGAAAGGGTAATGGAAAAGGAAAAGTATTTTAAGTCCTTCAGCTGCTAGGAATATACAGGTTCTTACTGCTGGCACATGAAGTGTGTTGGCTTGATATCAGAGAAAACATTTCAATAACTGTGGCAGAAGCTACTATCTGGAAAATTTCATAAAATATATCTAATTACCTAAATAAGTGCAATAATTATTTGACAACTCTTCTTTTGTGTTCATTGCCCATAAGCAGCAGCTAAAGCATGAGGTGAAGATGCAAGGTCTCTAATGATAGTCAGATTTTACTTATTTAATTATTTATTGCCAAAAGACTTTTGCTGTAAGATGTGAGCAACCTATTTCCTGTGTTTGTATTTAGCCTTTCTTTTTTATTTAACTTTAGAGCTGATATGAGATTGTAATGAAATAGAAGGGAAATGCACTGATTTCTGCCTCATGTTGCGTAAGCCAGATCTCTCAAAATTAAGATTCACACAGGGAGCACCAACCTTTTGGCCCTCAAATTTGATGTTCACACCTATATTTTATAGTAATAACATACCAAAGATGTTTTTTTTGTTTGTTTGTTTGTTTTTTAATTGTGTGATTTCATTCTTCATTGTGTGCCTAAGCATCTGAAATGTCACAGTTAAAGAGAGTTGAAATAAGTGAGTTTTGCCAGATTGTAATAGAGGACTCTTCTAAAACAAACATAAAACTGTTTCGTCTTGGTTTTTACTACAAAAGTACATTTAGAGTGCTCATACAAACGAGGGAGGGAAGTAACAGCAGGCAAGCAAGTCTGTCTGAAAAGTCAGAGCCTGCTTCTGCTCTGGGTGTTGGATGATTTTTAATGTCAGAAATGTTATTGGGTAGTATGACATAACCTTGAAGTTTGGGATGAAGACAAGTTAGTAGAGCAAAGTGGATATATCAAGATGAAAGGAGCAAAACTGTTTATTCAGGTGAACTTTGAAACATTTGAAAAGAATACTGCAAAGCACAATTTACTGGTGGACTGGTTTGGGAAATATGTCTACTATTTGTTGTCAACTGCTTACAGTTTAATGACATCATCTTGCTTTCAACACCTATCCCTGCAATCACATACAGCCACGCTTGACACAGACCTAAAAGTGAAAAACAATGCAGGGTACATAATTTTTTTTAGATGACACAGTCTTCCCATTTGCTTTTTCTGCATTGCTAAAAAGAGTAAAGCACAGAATCCAAGCAGAATTTAACTTTCTTCCTCTCTCTCAAACTAAAACTAAAATAAAATAAATAAAAAAAGAAAAATCCCCAATGGTTCTAGATTTTGTGTTCTCAAAAGAGAAACATCTCTAACAGAAAGTTTAATCATTCTATTTCATCTTTATACTTATTAAACCATTTTTAACAACCCCAAGTCTTCAGATAGCATGTGAATTACTGACATATAAGAAAAGGTCACACTTAACCTCCACACCTAAAACTGTGAGTGCTGCCAAAAACTCCCTTGCATCTGTTTCTTCTGAAAAAGATAGGGTGAGTAAATTGCTTTGATCTTTTTTACAGACCATGTGGGGTGCTTACTTTTAAGAATCTCTATCTTGCATAGGCCTGTTGGGAGAATTTCTGGAATTTAAAAATGGCAGAAGGATGCCCTAAGACATAATCTGTCAGCTAAATTCTCAAACACAATCCTGACAGTATTTATGAAGACAATTTTGAAACAATGGGATTGTTAATTGTTAATTGCTGTTGTTGCTGCAGCAGAACTACAATGTCTATGTAGAAAAAAAAATATATATATACAGAAGTTTTACAGGAAATATTACACAAAATATCAACTCAGACTTGGCTGAGTCTAATATTTAAGAGTTCTCAAGCACACTCTAATACACACTAAGCCAGAATAAATAAATAAATAAATAAATATCTCATCTGTTTAAACTTCTAAGAACAATTGAAACAGGTAAAAACAGCAGGCCACAACTCACATTTTTTTTTATATACATGTACATGCTAAGTTTCGGTTATGCTGATGTTATAGCTAACATTTATCCTTCTTATCTTGAATCCTAGGATCATGTCTAAAAATCCATTATTATTTAAAAATACTGTGGACAAGCATTCTAGACAAAACCTGCCCTGCTAGCATCTAAATCATGACCAAAAAGCCTAGGAACTTTTCATTTTTAATTAAATAACACAGATTTTACTATGAACTTCTGTAGTCATGATGTTTTAACTTCTAGTGATTCCAATCCTGTCAATTAAACTGGCTTACAGTTGTGGGACCAGGTATGTAAACTGAGAAAGGCTATAAGGACAAAACTATGAGGTTTAAGGTAACACATTAACACATTTTACCTCCTTACAGAATGAAGTTTAAAAACAACCAGAAGCAAACTTCAGATTTGTCACTTTGGTCTTATTGGGGCAAACACTCAAACAAAGTAATGAACATGGGCTACCGAGACAGAATAAAAATGAATAAAGAACAATCTATTAAATTATAATAGACCATTTCTGTAAACATAAAGAGTTCAAGGGCTACAATTATGACATATGAAAAAATAGTAAAATGAAGATGGACAGCTGGAAAATACATTCAAAATGAACATATTTCTGCGTCTCCCTCTCTTAGGCATTAATCCAAAGCCAATTAAATTCAATAGTAACACTAACAATTACTTAAGTGGGCTTTGAATTGGAGCCTTACCGACTCCAGTTTGCTACACTCACATAAATAGTACAATTTGATTGAAGCTAATGGAAGCCCTTAAATATTTTTGAAAGACAAAAGCTAAGCACCCTCAATTTTTCTGAGAGTACATGCTTACGATTCTTTAGAGCACTCCCTTCTACCTAACCAACCAAGTAAAAAACTTGTTTTTTCACATTTTAAGTGCTACATTTAGCCAAGCTGAACTTTACGTCTTACAAGCTTTTTCTGTGCAAGAGTTTGGACCGTAAAGGGGAATTGTTTAGCAATCTATTTTGTGTTGCAAGCTCAAAAAAACATTTAAAAAAAAAAAAAAATCTGGTGGGACACTATTGGTTTATAGGTTCATAGGAGACAGACAGTATTAGTGCTTAACTATCACTTCTTGGTACTAAATAGCCATCCTGAAGTGGAATAAATGGGCAAAATAAACTGATTCTGAACCATTGGAGAGCATGTCTAATTTGGGACAGGCAGCAAATGTTGCCAGGACATCAGTCCAGAGCAAATGTTTATTTTCGGATTGAGAAAAATTCAGGATATTAGGTGGCAAAATAGTACTGTATCTTTCTTTGCTTTTCCTTGGATACTGCAACAAAACAGAGTAAAAAGCAGTTGGAATAGCACTTGGAATGAATATGTTTTACCCTTAGAAGTCCCACTTTGGAAGGCATGCATGGCAGTTTTCTCCAATAATATTTTTATATTTGAGAAGGAACTTTGATTTATTTCAGGTGTGATCCCACTTTGCTCTTTCCATTGTTATTGAATGATTAAGATATTCTGGACTCTTTCAAGATGGATTCTTTCATACAGATAGTATGAAAACCAACCATTTGCTTCATACAGATTTTAAGTTGCTGCTTTTCAATAGTTATAACAAACTTAGAGAGTTCTTCCAGTTCTTCCAGTTTTCCAGGAAATCTTCTCTGCCATTCAAGGAAAACAGAACACATTTTGTTCCACAGAAATTTATTTGGTAAGCTCATCCTATATAAATTGTGAAACATATTTGAAGTTAAATGGGTAGTTTCCCACTTAAAGACTGTAGAGGGCCAGGGTAAAGCTCACATTGCCTCCATCTATAAGTTGTACAGCACACAGGCTCAGCTGCAAGTCCCTCATCCTTGTTCTCCAGTAACTGCTTGTTCTTTTGAACTATGAAGCAACTCACTTGGCAATGAAGAAGGAGTAGTCAGACTAACCCGTATCGCTGCATGCAATCGGTGGCATTCTGCTAGCCAATGCATGTCAAAGGCAATGTATGCCTGTAGACCAAGCATCAACAAAATACTATTTCCCCATAAGCAAAACATCTCCCTGTGCAAGGATGTATAGAAATTATACAATCCAGACTGCAACATTTAATACAAGTTTGTTTCTCAAAGTCTAGTGCCCTAGGGAATGATTATCTGCAGAGCCTTCTTGAAAAGGCTGAGACTTCTGTAGAACCAGTTCATTGGTATGTACCAATTTATCTCCTCTAAAGCTTTGTGCAACCACTAAGTACCTGGAATTAAGGCATCCCATGTCCAACAAAAATTAGCTAGTAAGAACAAAAGGCTCTGTATTCCAGGCCCTATCACAATATGTATATGTCTGTAATAGATTGTCAAATTATAGGGAAAAGAAACAAATTTTGTGAAATGTTTTACAGAACTCTTTAGTCTGTTTGTCTATCAGCATTAATAGGGTCAGCATCAGTTCTTCACCCCACTTCACTCCACTGCAATCTCAGATTCAACTGTTCCTAAAACATTTTGGAATAAAGAGTGAGAAAAACATCTAATTTCCTACACGTGTTACAATTATAATATAACTTGAAGATAATAGATAAATGATGGTAACATGAGTAAAGTGCAGTCACCAGTAACAAATGAGTGTTTGTGAAAAGGTGTTATACTCCTGGAATACTTAACAACAAACAACCAATGACACAAGTTGCATCTTTAAATAGTGCATGTGGATCTGCTCTAGCCATTTAAAAAAAAAAAAAAAAAAAAAAAGCATTGCAATAGGAACCACATTCTGCTCAGCCTGTTGGAGATAGGGGAAAGTGAAAAAGAAAAAGAAAAGAATCATAGAATTTTAGAATCCTAGAATGGCTTGGGATAGGCTTGGGTTATAAAGAACCTTAAAGATCTAGTTCTAACCTACCTGCCATGGGCAGGGATGTCACCCACTAGATCAGTTAACTCAAAGACCCATTCAACCTGAACAGCTCCAGAGATGAGACATCCACATCTTCTCTGGACAAACTGTTCCAGTACCTTACCAACCACTGAGTGAAGAATTTTTTCCTAAAATCTAATCTAAATCTCCCCTCTTTCAGTTTAAAACTGTTCACCCTTATTCTATCACTACTTGCCCATGCAAAAAGTCACTTTCCATCTTTTTTATAAGCCTGCTTTAAGTATTGGAAGATTGCAATGAGGTCTCCCTGCAAGCTGATATCACTGCTAGCTGATATCAAGCTTTTCATCCATCAGAACCCCCAAGTCCTTCTCTACATGGCTGCTCTCCATGAATTCTTCACCCAGTCTGTACTCATATCTGGGATTGCCCTGACCCAGGTGCAGCACCTTTCACTTGGACTTGTTGACCCTCACTAGGTTCACATGGGCCCACTTATCTAGCTTGTCCAGGTTCCTTTGGATGGCACTCCTCTTCCTCTTGTTGCATCGACTGCACCATACATTTTGGTGTCATCTGCAAAGGTGCTGAGGGTGCACTCAATCCTATTGTTTATGTCAATGATGAAGATTTTAAACAATACCATTCCCAAAACAGACCTCTTAAGGACACCACTACTCACCAGCCTCCACCTGGACCATCTAACTAATTTCCTATCTACACAATGGTCCACTGTTCAAATCTATCTCGTGTAGACGTGAGGATGTCAAGTGGAACCATATCAAAGGCTTTGCAGAAGTCCATGTAGATAACATATCTACATATGTCGATAACATATCAACTTATCAGTAGAAATTATAATCTTTATCAGTCTCCACACTACTAAACCCCTTCAAGGTGATTACACAGTTGCATAGAGTGATCTTGTATGGCGCACAACAGCAGACTCAAATTCAGGTGAGTCTGATACACACAAATAACTACTCTTATCATATCACATACTAAATTTTCTGAATCTGTTAAAATTCTATTCTATCTCTTTTTTTTTTTTTTTTTTTTTTTTTTCAGTTTAACTGCTATCAGTGAAACCAGTTCATTATAACAGAAACTATTTTCTTTCAGAACTGCGTGTGCAACTTTAAGTGTTTTACATCAATTAGCAAGAGCAAGGAGACACGTTTTCCAGTATCCAGAAATATCAAGAGCACTGTGAACATTCTTGTAGGCTAAAATAAATAAATAACAGTACTTTAATATATACTTTTCATAATTTTTTTTACTTATAGTATAATTTATTTTTGAACAAAGCAATGGTAATCAAAATTTATATACAGAGGTTTCAAGCAATTTATTAATATAACAACATTCTAAAAAACAGACTCCTTTTGCTTTAGCTCTGCCTGGACTGTATCTTTCCTAAATTAAAGGACATTTGATTTTTAGTTACCTACTTGTCTTTGCTCTTAAGACACAAGATTTTGCTTCTTCACTATGGAGCAACACTGCAAATCTTAGTTGTCATTGCATTTTCCTTATTGTTCTACTCATTAGAGAGAGGATAAGAGGATGAAAGGAAACAAAATAAATGTTTTAATTTGCATATTGGAAAGAAAAGATTTTCAGAAAAGATTGAAGCATGTTTCTCATCAAGCGCTTATCCTACTGGGTGGATGAAAGATGCACAGTTGACATACAGTTGAAGGACCATCCATCTAATGTGTAAAGAATATGCAAGGGTATTTCAGTATGCATCATGATATTATAGCACTAATTAAGTAAGTAAATAAGTGTGAATTTTGATAAAATTGTTTCATTGAAGCTTAGATACAGTGCAGATACGTTGGTATTGTCATAATAATATACCTCTGTGACTTTACATGTCCCGTGCTCTGGTTTTCAAGAAAAATAATAGCTTATAACTATTTAGGCCATTTAGAGATTACCTAGTAAACTCACCATGGGACTAGAGGTCATAGGAGCATAGTAATTAGAGACAGAAACAAAAAAATATTAGATCACTGGGTTCATTCCTTGCAGTTGCCTCATAGAGAGGTCATTGACTTCCAATGTGTTTTGGATTCCATCCGTAATTCCAAAAAGACAGATACAAGGAATAGTAGATCATTTCATGGAAAATGCATGATAGAAAGTAGAAACTCTGATGACTGATAAAGTTGAAAGAACTTTTCTGTACATCACTTTTTTATGACTTGAACTTTTCAAAGAGGGAAAAATAAAAAATTCTGATGGCACCTAGAGCTCTATTTCTTACTAAATAACGTATTAGCTCAAATAAAGCTCAAATAAAGTCCAAAGCTGAGAAATGGCTACAGCTTGGAAGTCTGAATAGTAAACATATTGCATCACATGTTAATGATGGATGCAGCATACCTATTAAAATCTGCAAGGTAGAAATGTTGGACGAAAAAAAAAAAAAAAAAAAAAAAAAAAAAAGGAAGTTCAGTGTAAAAAAAAAATACTTGAAAATTAACTCTTTAATCACTAACTTCAACAATGTAACAGTGACAGAGAATATAATATCTGGAAGCAAGTTTCATTTGAAATACAAACATATATATATATTATAAAATGTCTAAAATCACCTTATATCTATAAAATCTAGGAAAAAAAATCTATAAAACTAAATTTCCTACAGAGGAATGTGGTTCTTCGCACAGCAGACAGGCCTGTTGAAGTTTTTGCCAGAGCAAGATGTGTATCCTAGAGATTTACCTGGGCCAAAGTGGGAAACTCTGAGAAGAATGTGGAAAAGATAGATGTTACATTTAACTAAATATGTAGCGGCCACATCAAGCTTGGGAAATACCCACTCTTAAAATTTTAGGAGACTCACAGTATTTCAGGGAACTATTGTGCACATATGCTTTGTTCTTACTCTTTCCTAGGCTGATGGTTGTTGTTGGAAACAGGATACCTTTCCTCTTACAAATATTCACATTCTTATGTTCATAACTGTGTGTTGCCATACAGTAGTGAAAAAACAATTTGCAAAACTTTGGGCTGGATTAAGGCATTTTGACACCAAGAGAGGGTGCTCCTTTCATATAACCTGATCATTGACTATAAAAAATGTGGCTGCCTCAATATTCTTGTACAGCACTTTTGTGTGACTGCTGGAACATAAAAGGAATGCAACTACGGGAATAGAAAATATAAGAAATGTTTACCAGTGACCAGATCTCCTTGATCTGTGTTTACAGCAGAGTCCATCCCACAAAAGGAAAGGTAGTAAAATCATTAGCCTGAGCAAGAAAATAATGCTTAGTAGTGCTTTATCTGAACTTGTCAACAGTCAGGCAACAGCTAAGAGGATACTCTAAAAGAAAGTTTGAATGAATATCTGAACACCCTCAGACATCTTTTGTATGAGGCCAGCAATTGTTTGAGAAGTGGACTAGTGGACAATGATGCACAGATGTCAGACACTCTACCATCCAAACAGATAATGAAATTGTCAATAAGAACAATTTGAAATACCAAACATTCTTACCTTAAATCAGGACCACACATTTTAAATGAAATAATTCCTATTCCATTATAGTGCTTCCAGTGCAGTTATAGCCATACTTTAAATATCATCCAGAAAAGAAAGTACTTTTTATATGTGTTTGTGTACACATAGAGAAAGTGCTTTCTTTTCTGGATGATGTTAGTGAACCGGATGTTAGTGGAGACATAGAAATGAACATTGTGGGTTGGGAAGAAGGGGATATGCCTTTCACAGTAACTTTCTAGCCTTTTATCCACATCAATTCATTAAAAGATGTAAGCAATACTTAACTGTAAACCTACTTGAATCTTACACAGTAAAAAATCATATGTACTTTGAATCATTATGTACTTCACATAAATATGTGAAGTATGTACATCATTAAATATGTTTCTATGCCTAAGCTAAGCTTTCCCTATATTTCAAAAAAAAAAAAAAAAAGTATGCATGTGTAGGAGGAAGGGTGGGAGGAGGGGGGAGAGAATGAGTCATTAAACAAGATACTTTACTGTAGATATCATACCATCATAACTGTCCCCAGACCATCAGTTAAGTCCACAAAAAAGTAAGGAAAATATTAAGATACAAAGAACAACATCATCCAACCAAACTAAATGCAATGTAAAACAGTTTAAATTAAGCTTAAACTAACCATTTCTAGAATAGTGGTAATTCTTTATTATATTATGTCTTTTGTAAATCAGAAGTTTCTGATTTATTCTTCTGCTGCACTTATGGAGCCATCACTCTGATCACTATGGCATGATTTAACAGGAAATGCTAGTTAGTATTCTATTTTTCAGACTTCGATGTTTAATCTGTTATCCCTTCAAGCTTTTTTCATTATATTACACTACATAATAATTAATTTTATCAACAAAATGATGTCTTAATGTCTTAATGATTATTGTCAGTATTTAGTTCAATTCTGCAATGCATTTTTTGAAATATTATCAATGAAAGCTGGTCTGCAAAACAGAGTAGTTTGTCCAGTACACACACATATATCTTCAAACAAACTGAAGAGACCACAGGAAGTTCAGTCATCTGCCAGAAATATGATAACATTTGGAAGACAGAGTGGGAGGAAATGATGTTACTCAGGAAATTTATTATTTTATGGTGACCCTGATCCTGAGATCTGTGTTCATTCGGCTGAGCCATTGTAACAGAATTTACACCTCCACCACCCAAACCCATATGAACAAACAAACAAAAAAACACACACACAAAATAAATAAATAAATAAATATTGCTGCAGACAACTGGACGAGAGGCATTTATTTTGGTTTATTTTAACATTATTTAGTTTTCATTAGAAACAAATTGATGTCATTTGAAGCATGTCTATAACTCAGATTTATTTGTCCATAGTTTCTTGTCTCCTCACTAATCCCTTACTTAAACAATGAATTTACATTCATTTTCCTCTAGTCCTCTAATGCCTCTGATTATTCCTTGAGAAGCTATTAAAAACATCTCCATTAATGAACAAAAAATCTCTTCTGTCATCACCTTCAGATTTTAGGGTGCATAACCCATACAGCTGTAGAGTTCAGCCTTTCTTTGGAAATGTTAACTTAAGCCAGATTTGTCCTACTGTGATGTGTAACGTTCTCAATCGACTTTTAGGGAAAATGTGCATTGTTTTATACAGTCATATGTTGATGAGGAAAGAGCAAGAAAGCAAGCCAGCTTCCAGCACATTGTTAAACTAACAATGTGCAGAATGATCTGAGAGAGAAGATAGCTATAATTCCTCTAGTCTCCAGGAAATCTATTGTAGCATATGGGACTGATAGATTATATTTTTCCTAAAAGATATATATTTATTCTCCCTTGATTTCAAAACTACCTTTTAAAACAATGAAGGTCTGAAATTCATTTGAGGAAAAAAATCCCATTAAGGGTTTTTTTTAGGTCCTGAGCTCCTGTGAGTAATGGCAGTTAAGAGTTAAACGCATAGAATTCTATCACAATGAAGGGGAAGACTGAGATACCTCAAGATTATAGTCCTTCACAATGAAGAATAAGCATGCCACTCAAGAGGAGCATGAAGAAGGGCTCCTCTCAGTTTACTTAGACACTTTTTTTTACTTAGATACTTTAATATCTTTATCGATGATCTAGATGAGGGGATCGAGTGCACCCTCACTAAATTCGCAGATGACACCAAGTTAGGTGCATGTGTCAATCTGCTCGAAGGTAGGAAGGCTCTGCAGAAGGATCTGGATAGGCTGGATCGATGGGCTGAAGCCAACTGCATGAAGTTTAACAAGGCCAAGTGCCGGGTCATGCACCTGGGGCACAACAACCCCAAGCAGAGCTACAGGCTGGGAGATGAGTGGTTGGAGAGCTGCCTGGCAGAGAAGGACCTGGGAGTATTGGTGGATAGTCGGCTGAATATGAGCCAGCAGTGTGCTCAGGTGGCCAAGAAGGCCAACGGCATCCTGGCTTGTATAAGAAGCAGTGTGGCCAGCAGGGCTAGAGAAGTGATTGTCCTCCTGTACTCGGCTCTGGTGAGGCCGCACCTCGAATACTGTGTTCAGTTTTGGGCCCCTCACTACAAGAAGGACATGGAGGTGCTCAAGCGAGTCCAGAGAAGGGCAATGAAGCTGGTGAGGGGTCTGGAGAACAAGTCCTACGAGGAGCAGCCGAGGGAGCTGGGTTTGTTCAGCCTGGAAAAAGGAGGCTTGGGGGCGACCTTATTGCTCTCTATAGGTACATTAAAGGAGGCTGTAGCAAGGTAGGCATTGGTCTATTCTCCCACGTGCTTGATGGCAGAATGAGGGGGAATGGGCTAAAGTTGTGCCAGAGAGGTTTAGGTTGGATCTCAGAAAGAACTTCTTTACCAAAAGGGTTGTTAGGCATTGGAATGGGCTGCCCAGAGAAGTGGTTGTCACCATCCCTGGAGGTCTTTAAAATGAGGTCTTTAAAGGATGGTTGTCACCATCCCTGGAGGTTTAGTGGAGTACTTGTTAGTGTTAGGTCAGAGGTTGGACTAGATGATCTTGACGTGTCTTCCAACCTAGACGATTCTGTGATTATCCTTTATGTTTCACAGGTAGCCTTTTCATTGCATTGGATAAAATTTTATTTTCATTTGATTAAAGGAATACTTGTTTCAGGATTTAGGACCAGATTCTGGTTTCTCCTCTTGGCAGAATGCCATAACAACTGTGCACTGGATTCTGGTGCTTCTCTGATTGCTTTCATTAAAGTTGTGCCAAAAAGTATTTTCCAACAATCAAATGTAACTTTGAAAATATCTGTAGGGAACAAGTATTCTTTGATGCATTGATTTAGTCTGTACTATCACATTAAGGATATGCGGCTGAAGGAGACTCTCCCATTGAGTCACAGGGTTCAGAAAGGACCCCTCTGCTTTCTAAATTTCTTTCTGAGAGAAGCTTAGGTGTGGTTAGATTCAATCCTAGTTCCAGACTCAGTAAATGGTTTATGTCTAATGGATTGTGTGTATATATGTGTTGACACTTATCTGAATTGATGCCCATTTCAGAGCCCTGACAAGGACTTTCACCGAGACATTTTCACAAAGTTGAAAAGATGGTTAATTTATTAAGGTAACAGATAGATTCAGAATTACCGTTGATAAATTCACTTACTGCAGTAATCTTGAGTTAATAGTTCTTAGTAATAATAGCACTTTAGTAATCAATATTTTCCATTGTAACATCTGACACAGTCAGAGGTGAGAGTCTTACTACCCTGCTTGGGGAGGTGAGAGACTTATTGACCTGTCCAATAATTGGAGTTCTCATCCTCAGTTTGGAGGTTTCTAAATGCCAGATATATATTTTTTGATGAGATGAGACTAAGTCATTTATCATGTGCTGATTGGCTCTTAACAAGGGTTGCTGCATTGTTGGTCAAGAAGAAAGGAGGGAGAGGGGGTAAGGTTAATGGTCAGTAGAGAATCATGGTTGCTTTCCTGGTTTCACTTGAAACAACATGAGTTGTGAGGCTTCTGCCTTACCCCAAACATCATTTAACTGCTATAGTTGCGAGGCCTCATACAGATGAGCATTCAACTGCAAACCTCCAACATCTGTCTGGTGCTTTGGACAGATGAGCAAGATAAGCATGTCAATCAACTCACATTCCTGAATGTTAACAGAATCATAAAATCATTTACGTTGGAAAAGACCTCTAAGATCACCTAGTCCAACCTTTAACCTAGCACTGCCAAGTCTACCATTAAATTGTGTCCCTAAGCACCACATCTACACATCTTTTGAATACTTCCAGGGATGGTGACTCTGTTTCCCTTGTGCAGCCTGTTCAACCTTTTCAGTTAAGAAATGTTCTTTAATACCCAACCTAAACCTTCCCTGCTGCAACTTGAGGGCATTTTCTCTTGTCCTATCACTTGAGGCTTAGGAGAAGAGACCAATCCCCACCTTGCTACAACCTCCTTTGATGTAGTTTTAGAGAGGAATAAGGTCTCCCTACACCTCCTTTTCTCTCTAAATAACACCTGTTACCTTGGCCACTCATCATAAGCCTTGTTCTCTAGACCTTTTACCATCTTCATTGCCCTTCTTTAGACATTCCTCAGCACCTCTTGTTTCCTCTTGTATCCTTCTTGTTGTGAGGGGCCCAAAACTGAACACACTATTTGAGGTGCAGCCTCACCACAGTGGAGTTCAGGACAATCACTTCCCTAGTCCTGCTGGCCACACAAGGCAGGATGCTGTTGGCCTTCTTGGCCACCTGAGCGCGCTGCTGGCTCATATTCATCTGGCTATCTACCAATATCCACAGGTCCGTTTTTGCCAGGCAGCTTTTCAGCCACTCTTCTCCAAACCTGCAGCGCTGCATGGGATCATTGTGCCCCAAGTGCAGGGCACAACACTCAGCCTTGTTGAACTTCATTCAGTTGGCCTCAGCCTATTGATCCATTTTATTGATCCTATTCAGATCCCTTTGTAGAGCCTTGCTACCCTCAACACTCCTGCCCAACTTGGTGTCATCAACCCCAGTCTTAGCAAGTCTTTTCTGACTTACACTCACTTTGCTGACTTACAGTCACTTGGTATTTTGACACCAATAAGCCTAGTAATATTCCACATGTATTCACCTCATTAATACTAGTTTACCTACCTATTCTTTGTAAAGACCAGTGGAAACTTTCTTCTACAAACAGAAACATTCATAAAAGTCTGTTTCTGGACACTGTGATGATGAATACTCAATTACATGTAAGATCCATGATTAAAGGGTACCACACAGTAAATTTTCATATGTATCTAATTTCTTGTAATGCAATGGTAGTTTCAGCATATGTGGAAATCATGACATGAACCATTTTTCTGTTATTTGAATTAAAACTTATGGCACTTGGTACTGTTATGGCACTTATCTGCTAAATAAACTGGAAAACAAGCCTGTTTTTTAGACTTCTCTTAGACCGATATATCCTATAGTTTTTGTAAGGTTCAGATCAGGCAGACTGTGAATTAAAGTTTTGTACAGAACTTGGCCAATAATCCCAGATAGCAAGTGAAGAATGTAGATGGAAGAATAGGGAAGAAAGAGTATTTTGGTCTTTGTTTCTAAGAATGAATGTTAAGAGACCACAAACAAGAAAAAATGGAAGGATAAGTAACACCTTTACAATGAAATAGTTGATATGAAATTAAGTCCTTAATAAAATATTAGATAAACAGGAAAATACACTTTTGAACAAAACAGCAGAATGCTTTAAGTAGTAGATTATTTGCACACCCAGCCTACTGCCTTTTGCTTGACAATGTAAGAAAGCTAAAATCATTATACAGAGTGAACAACTGTTGTATGTCTGTAAGGAGGTAATGGAGTGCCAGCACCCTGAGTAGGGCAGATCATGTTAATAGCAGCCACCATGCTCAGTCCAGAAATGCTTTGGCTCACCCAGCACAAACAGCAGCCACTCTGCTCCTTCCTCCACTCCCCACCCCCCAAACCTTCTTTCGCCAAGACATTCTGAGATTTTAGTTGCCTATTCCAGAGGCAAGGATTGTTACATGAGCATGTAACCATAAACAGAAGGGCACTGCTTTCAGAAGAATTTCTCCTCCAAAGTTTGTAAGTGAAAAAAATGAAAGCCTGTTGTGAAAATCCTAACCAAAATTCTGATTTAAGTGATTAGAGATCACATCACAAATTCTTAGGATTTTCCAGAACACCAGGATTAATGCTTTGTCCTGGCAGGAAACCTGTTCATAGCTACACACTGTTACAAGTTAATTGTGCTTTGCAGCTTAAAGATGACATGGAATGCTAAGCATAGATTCAACACTGACATAGAGGGAGGCATGATAACCACAGTCATTTGAAGTATTTTCTGCAATGATGTTCTACTAGTAATCTTCTACACAACAGGCCCATATCCAATCCTAGTCATTCTTCTTCAGATCTCGCAACATAACCACATAAGAGCAAGAATTGGAAGACATCAGCACTTCCCAATACTGTGCAAAGTGGTTTTAGAGCTAGCAAGACTTGGTTAGACCATCAGTGATAATAAATTCTTACCTAGGTGCTTACATTTCTTTAATTTTTTTCAGCTAGGGTCTACATTTGCAGCTTCATGCAGCAAGAAAATTTTTCTGTCCTCAAATTATCTCACAACTTTATTTTAACCTTTTTTTTTTTTTTTTTTTTTTTTTTTTTCTGGTTGGTTGGTTGTGGTTTTGTGGTTTTGTTTGTTTGTTTGTATTGGTAGCAAATAAAGGCAGTTTTAATTTCCCTTTTTCCCTTCCTTCCCCTTCCCTCCCCTCACATAAAGAAAAAAAATATGGTTTACACCTTACTTAAGAGACATGGAATTATTTACTGCATTATTCTGACTTTTCTGTTTTGTTTTGGTTTAGTTTGATATTTTTTTTTTCTGGCATAGTGATAGAGTTCAGCAACAGTTAACAGTTGTCTGCTAAAGACCTGAACAGTAATGTTCATAAGATTTTCTTAATGTCAGTATCCTAATGACTTCACTTGGAAATGCTAGTCCTCTGCAGGTTCTTAGTCATTGTCTTGAAAATGACAATTCTGAATTACACAATCACAGGAATGCAGATTTAGAAATAATTAAATAGATAACTATAACACATCAGAGTTTAACGGTATATTCCCAACATATGCACAACCTACTGTTAAAAATATCCACCAGGAGATTCTACTAGTTCTATATGTACCCTGCTCCACATTTTCTCTATCCTTATGTAGTTAGAGAGTTTTTCCTAACACCAAGCCAAAATCTACTTTTCTGCAAACTGAGCCAGTCCTTTCTCCTCTGTCCTCCAGTGGTGATGGAGAACATACTGGAAAAACAGTCATCATGACTTCCCTCCAGCCTCTCTTTTCCAGATTAAACAAATCCAAGTCTTTTAACTTCTTTCATTGTTTTACAGAAAAACTTCTGTTAATGAAGCCCAGAATAGAACTAGCATTTTTTCCAGCATCATCACAGTTGTTCTATATTTAATTTATGACCCGTTGGATAAAAAATATATCCTATTTAGCTTCCTACCCAATTGTTCCCCATTTCAAGTTCAACAGAGAAAGCATTTGAACAAATGTAACTTAGATGTCCTTTCAGCCTGTTTTGTGAAAGTAACTTTAAACCTACTCCTACCTGGTATTTATAATTTTATGGTATATACTTATTTTCCCCAAGAGAATGTAAAAACATCTCTGAAATAAAATCCCTAATGTTCTTAATTTTTCTTATTAAAAAACAAAAAAATCCTTCTCTTATCATCTCCTTCCTTCATCTTTTACAAGTTCTAATGCACAAACACTAAGAGCTTAAAGGATTAATTTATTTACTTCTTTAAGTACTCCAGAATAAATTATATCAGGGTTTGCTAACTAGAACATTTATTTTGGTTAAATATTCTTCAACATGCACTGACCTCTACTCACATATATTTGTTAAAAGTAATTATTTGGTCAAGCTAACTTTCTGTGTGAAAAGAAAATGCCTTGTATTTCACCTTCTTTCCTGTCCAAATCAACATATGTCCATAAAAGTACCATATCAACATGTTTTTAAATGTATATTTAAATAGACTTCATAGTACCTTACCTTGGCTAATAGAAATTCATTTTTTTAGTCTGCTTATTTGTACTTATGTCCTTGTCTCTACTCTACTCTCATCTCCACTCATATATGCCTATAAAAAATTTAGAGATTTAAGGACATGATATGGAAAAAATAGTTCTTAACATTAGAAACAAGAATCTGACTCCAACTGACTTTGTCTTTTTATTATTATTATTATTATTATTCTTTCAAATTCTTTTTTTGTCTGTCCTTCTGTGATAGATCTAGATGTGACAACATGACTTATCACATTCTAATTTAATTTCTAGATTAATTCATATTTTTATGACTCTTTCTCTGCACACCAATGCTCTGCAAATCATCTTGGACTTAGGAAAAGGTTTTTTACCAACCTGTTTTACAGGTTACAAATCTTTTAGAAGTTATTTTGAAAGAGTGGATCTTTTCTTCTTTTAACTTTGTAAAGTCAGATCAAATTCTTATATATCCTTTTGTTGCTCCAAACCAGCATTATCCTTAGGTAATGTTAGTTTACCTGTCCTTAGAAAAGTGTCTTCAGAATACGAGGTCATCCATAAATTATAATACCATAATCAGATTACATATTTACATGTTATGTTAAACAGCTTCTAAAGCACTGAATGCTTACCTTAGTTCTTCATTTCATGGGGACTTGTTAAGTTACTTGGCAGTTTTGGAAATATGGTTACTTATTTTACTGTCTGCATAAGTAGAAGTTTCATATTGATTGTCTTGGGCTTGACTATTTTTTTTTTTTAATAGATATATGAAGAATTTGAAGAAAAATGGTGATAGAAGGTTATTTCCTTGGTATTTAACACATTCAGGATTGCAATTGTTAGTGAAGCCATCTTTATTAATTTGTGTCTTTATATGCATTTATATCATTCCCTTATGCATGAAGTAAAACCTGAATTTATCACGTCAGTTTCACTGTCCTGATTTTGTCAAACAGTTTTACTGAGAACTTCATTTCAGCATACATAAGCTATTTTTCTCTTTCTCCCTCCATGCTGTTTTCTCTAATAATTCCTTCAATTACAAAGTATGTGCCTGGTTCTCACAGTAATGACTAGTCAGAGTAATGACTAGATAGATCACAATCTAATGGTGAAGTGATGCAATATTCTTGTCAAACTGAGGATAATAGATACAGCAAACCTTAAGAAATTTCATTATACCAGGGCAATATTCAAATTAATATTTCTAAGAGCTGACTTTTTTTTTTTTCTTTTTCCCCAATTTATTTTACAGCTTAAAAGAAGTTTTGGTTTCACATAGAACTTTTCCTTTTTCTATCTTCTGTCACTGGCTTTTCAGACCTATCTACAAGGTGTAATATGATTAACTCACAATTAAGCTTTTAAAGCTTTCTCACTTATTTTTAGCCTGGTTTATTGAAGTGTAGTTTATGTGATCAATTTGCTCTTCTGTATCAAATTCAGGCTCTTCTTAATATGTTGAAGAGCTAGACCAAAATCAGACAGACTTAACTGAGGATACGGAAATCTCCAGGATACCATGTTCCTTGAGATTATGTGGAAACAGGTTTCTGCGTAAACATGTGTGACTCTCCCAGTTCCCATCCTGAGGGAACAGCAACACACATGAGCTCAAAACTTAAATCTTAGGCATCAGAGACTTCAAACTGAAGCTCAACTTCCAGACATATACCTTATTTCACTTCTTTCAAAACTAGCAGTTACTGATTCTCTGAAACTTTTTCCTCTCTTCTTGCTACTTTGTGTTCTACCTTAGACTTTTCTGCATTACCTTATAAATGTGGTTTGTGTTTTCAGTCTGAATAATTTGGTCTTGTGAGCCTTTGTGATTGTCTTTTTATTTTTTTTTCTCTGAAAAGAGATGTTTTTCTCTCAAAAACATCATTGCAATTTCCATTAACTCATGCTCAGTAAACATGTTTCCTTCATCTGCTGCAATTACCCTATAGCAGGGTAACAAACCAGGCTTTAATACAAAAGTTACTATCCCATCATTAATCAGAACCAATTTCCCTGAGTAAAATTCTTGGAAAAAAATAAAAATTAATCATAATCATCATATATTCTTTTTGAAGAATGTTCAGAAAGTTTCAGGAATCGTACCACAACATTAAATCTACAGCTAGAAAGTATGTCCTAAGTCTGAACGGAGCAGCTGGGTGAATAAAATCAGAAGATTCTTTGAAGACCCTGAATACTCAAGAGTAGCTGTGAGTATTCTTTAGGAGAGGCAGCTCTAGAATATTCTAGACCTCAAATAAAATCCCATTGCACTTAGGTTACTGAAAACAAATGACAGCAGAATAGACATGCTCAGGCTCCATAAAGGTGACCTCAACTCTCCCCAGAACCTTAGCTGAGGCCTGTTACTTGTTCCCATGAAGGGAAAACCTACTTTTACCCTAACTGAAAGGATGTTTCTGTAAGAAACACCAGTACAGCTATTCCTCCGGGAGTAGTGGGTTGGCCCAGGACTTTCAGTGAACTGAAAGGCCCATGGATAGGTCTGTAATAATTTCCAAACAGTAGGAGGTTTTAGCTGTCTGACATCACTCCCTTTTTAATCTGTCTGTATGCAATCTAGCTGGGCTTTTTGCATGAGATGCAAAACAACAGTTCTGAGACTAAAATGTTTTGATGAAGACAAAACATTTTAATCTTTGTTTTAAGAGATCATTCCCATTTAGGCCACAGAGGTACTTCTCTAGTGGTCATATTCAGATGACTCAGAGAGTGGGGGATAAACCTAATTTAGAAATGAATTTTCACAAACTACTAGCAGGTATACCTGGAGGCTTTTAAGAACAGAGAATTTCACATATTTGCACAGTATTTTGAAGTAACAAGTCCTTAGGAAAAAGTAGCAACCATCTCTATAGAATAATTGATAGAATAATTGCAGAGCATGGGTTCAATATTATATAAATGCACTGTCCACTTTTACTCACTGACTATTCACCTTGGTTTTAAGATATAGCAAGGGAAGAAGAACAGAAATATCTGAGAGACCAGAGGGTAAGATTTCAAGTGTTTTAATATCCTATTTTGAAAGGGAGAAAAATGTCAGATTGACTTTGAATTGAACAAGGATTGATCAAGAGACTTTTTTACTAAAATTTATAGTTCGCTTCCTTTTTGTACCTGGAAGTCTGCCATTGAGTGATCCCTCCTCACTTCATGACAGTTTCCATTTATTACCTCATTTTGCAGTTCCTGTGATTTTTACATAAACCTTTGATTTTACTCAGTTTCTTGGCCAGTAATTAACATATCAATTTATCTAGAAAAGAGTGGAATTATCCCAGTGAATAATGGTAACTAATGGGAGAAATAATTGCACAACAAACTTTGATTCTGTATTACTTTTCTGTAAGGTATTTGAAATATTCTACATGTGTGGTGCCTTTACTAATCGTTTATGTATTTGTTTCACATACAAATCATTTCAGCAAAATTAAAAATATACATGTATTATGGTACTACTCACTAAGCAAATGGGTTCTTAATAATCAATAGTTACATAATTAATTGTAATTTTAAATGGAAATCCTACTTTGTAGAAAATGCCAATATAATAGACAAGCAGTAGAAGTACAATTGTCTCTTAAGTTACTGTCACATAATCCTTAGTTAATGATTAAAAGTAAGGTACTAAACAAGTACCTTACAAGTTTCCATTGACTAGAGCAGTTTGAATGTAAGTTTTCTAGAGATGACTAATGTCAGACAAATACAAGACTAGGTAAGTTCAAAATATTTTTAATTGAAACCTCTTACTTAACATATTCTCTTGACCAAACCATGATACACGATGATTAATATCTGCAACATATAAAGCATTTTGTTTGGAATTAAAACAAACAAACAAACAAAAGCTTAATAAAAATTTAGGAAATTTACCTATTTTGCATATTTATTTGATTGTTAAATTGAAACCATACAATATTTGCAGTGTTTCATGTCAGTGTTCACATTGCAGTGATGTTACTTTTCATATACATAGATTAAGAGAGAAAAGAAATCTGGAAATCCTTATAAGACTCGCCAAAACAAACACACACAAAAAAAAGTTAAAATATGAAAAAATAATCATATCACAGTTTTTCAAATTCAACCACTTTCCCTGAAATTAATATTTATGTAGAGAAGCTCACAAGTATTATTCCCAAATTCCAAGTAATCCACAAAAATAAACTAGAAATGGTGAGGTAATTTTTATTGACCTTCATATTACAAGTCTGCACTGAAATTAGTAGAATTCTTAAAGGGTTAAAAATACCTTTCTGAAGCTCCTGAAGTTCAATAATCTTCTTAACTGAAAGGTTGTGTGTACCTAGCCATTCTGGCTGTTGAATCCTAAGTTTGGGAACTTATTTTCTCTCTCAAATCAACCCACTGCTCATCTGAGTGTAACTTCACAATCACATAAACTTCTGGTCTCTGCTTCAGTTTCAGACATAAATAATCACTTCTACTCCTATAGGAGCTGTAGTAGTTTTTCCCTCTTTTCTCTTCATCTTGGGAAAGGATGAGATGAGTGTGGTTTTCTTCTGTTTAATTCCAATGCTGGAGAGGAGGAGAAAGGACTGAAAATGACTATCCTAGAATTTACATAAAGGAAAGGAGAAGAGAGAACATACTTTAAGAAGTTTTTGAAAGTTGCTGAAACAAAGGCAAAGAAGATCTAAATGATTTTTTCATTGCAATCAAATCAAACTGACAGGTCTTCCCCAATAACTGATAAAATACCTTCAACTACTGGGAAAATATCACTAGCCAGGAAGTGCTCCAGGAATAGGTAACCCATATCACTAACTTAATTAAATTTAACAGCTTCTATTTCTTAAAGTTGTGGAGCTCTGTTTATTTATTTTCATTTGTATTCCTTATCAAAATGTATGATGGAGTTCTATACAAATCTTTGTGTCTCACTTACATAGTTTTCTTAACGCTGTTCTATTCCACAAGAGTTGTTTGTATCAGTGTTTGTAAATAATGAGATCTGCTCTACATAACAAGAAAGTTATCAAGTGTAATTGTATATATATAGTTATATACAAATTAAAAGAGTAAAGCAAGAAAAGATGTAAAACATTGTGGCTTGTTAATCTAAGGAAATGGAAAGTGATAGAGAAAGTACTAATATGCTGCTTCAAAGATGAGAGCAATAATCTCTTTTAGAGAGAGATTACATATACATATACATATACATATACATATACATATACATATACATATACATATACATAATGTGTATTATAGCTGGTGTATAAGCAAAGATAGAACAGCTTAATTTATGGCAAGGTAAATTAAGATGTTGTATGTTTGGACATACAACACAAGCAAGAACAAAAAAGCTTTACTTATACCTGTAAATTCCAGAAGTAAATCTGAAATTTTGTGGAACTAGAGTGGTAATGTAGTCCAACTCAGATGAAAATCAGGACTAGTATTATTTCTTCAGTAAGTATGGGAGTAATATCTTCAAGCTCAGTACCATTATCCAACATCCCAGTACCAAATCCAACATGAAAAATCACCAACTTTCGGATAGCACAGTCATAATTTTCTCCTCAAGCCTTTTGTGTAACTCCAAAAAGTCTTTAAGTACACTACTTTACTTTACTGCTTTCTATTGGTATATTTTTAATTATTTTTCTCCTTACCATTAATTTGATAACTATGAAGAAGACATTTGATTTAAATATAATCTCATAGATTATTTGATATTTTATTTTAATAGTGAGAATAATTAATTTTATATACATTTAAGGATAAATAGATTAATGCAAGCATGTATTTACTCATACTAAATTTTTGAAAGTTATCACTAAGTGATATATCCTATTTATTAGATAAATATTTTTATATAAATGTGCCAGGATGTATTAGTAAAAAGTATCATTAAAATTAGTGTAGGCTTTTGCCTAGAATCTGGAACAGCATTTTAGAATACATATATTGAACCAAAATTATACCAAATATGCTGGTCACATTAAACACTTTAATGAAAACACAGTTTGCAATTAAGACAATATATTACACAGGACAACTCTACCTATAGGATTCTGGGCATCACATTTGTCATTATTTTTGATGTAGTGGATCTCAGCCTGACTGAAAACCTAACTGTTTTTCAAAGACTGAATGAGGAAAACTAGATGTTCTATTTTTTTAGCCTGTAGTAAGTTTCTCATTTTTGAACTAACTGATCATTGGAACTGAATGAGCTGTCCATGAGCATTGTAAAATTCTCAGACTATAGGACATTGTGTTTGTGATTTCCAATTCAGTAATTATTTTTTCTTTTAAAAAATAGTAATGAATTCTATTGATTTTTATTATTATTATTTAAAGTTATTAAATGCATTATAATAAACTTCAGCCCTATGATAAGTTAATTAATTTAAAGTTTCATATTAACTATGTTTATTTAAAACAAACAAAAACCAGCAACATAAAAGAGTATCTTATAGAATGTAAGATTTTAGATTTATATACACATACCTCCATTTAGTTAGCATTTTTAAATTAGCAGTCCTATTTTGGTTTAAACAAAAAATATATATAAAAAAAATATAAACAAACAAAATATATAAGGCTAACAAATGGTTGCCTTTTTTCTCTAAGTTCATAACTGATTGGGTCTAAAGGTCTGAGAGATGGGGTGTACTCTGATGGAAGAGTTTTAAAGTTCTGTTTCCCCAGGCTTCCTGTCTGAACCTCTGCTGTCGGTCACATCCAAGGTGAAAGAGCAAAAGAGGAGAATCTTCAACACACATGAGCTGCACCCTTTCATATTCTACTGAACTCACACAAACTGCCAGGGAAATTGTGTGCTAAAGAGTAGTGTCTGAGCTGGGGAAGAGTGAGGGGGAAGTGTACATCAGCTGCTGCCTGCTCTGCAATGACTGCAGCAGAATTTGGCAGTAGGGCCAGACAGCTGAGGTCATTAACATCTTCAACAAGCAGCTGTTTGCTTCAGTGCACAGCAGTCACAATCCTCAGATCCTACAGACATTGTGCTGGCAAGCAGCACTGTATCAAGCTGCTGTTAACAATTGCCTTCTGTCATGAGTCTGTATGTTAAGCATGGTTTAGAGGGAAATTATCTACACTGATGCCAACTAAACTGTAGGCAAACTTTAAACACAGTTAAGTCCTTAAACAATCTGCCTTAAAATATTCATTTTAATATACTTAAAGCAGGCTACATGGGGCTTATAAACCTTTTTGATGGCAGAGAAGCACTGACCACAAGCAGAAAAGCTGAAAGAAATAAAAACATCTATATATAGAAGTTGCCAACAAATTCTTTTTTTCCTTGAAGTCACTTTCCTGGAATTTTTTGTATAGTGACTTTATTTTACTGATGAGTGGAAGTAATCAGAACAAAGCAAGAAAAGCAGGCTGCCTGGTTTTCTTTTTGTTGTTGTTTGTTTTCTTTCTTTTTTTTTTTTTTTATGATTGTTTTTATTTTTTCTTCTCGGACTCCTTTCCCAAAATACACCACAAAGAACATTCCTTTTCTTCTCCCAAGTCATGTCTCTTTCTTTCCCTCTCTTTCACTTTTTCTAGTGCCTTCCATAAGGTTGGGATTGTATTTCATGTAAGTAGGAATCACAAAGAGGAGGAAGGAACTTAATAGCCTACAGTTAGGCAACAGACAACGAATATGGCTTTGCTTCTGAGAAGAAGAGCGAGTAAGAAATCAAGCAGGGAAGGCAGGAAACCAATCTGATCAAGGATCTGCTGGTCAAGCTGATGTGTAAGAAGGAAATACACAGGCAGTGGAAGCAGGGACATGTGGCCTGTGTACAGGGATGCCATCTGGGTGGATAAGGATGGGATCAAAATGCCAAGGCACAGGTGGAACTTGGCAAGGGATGCAAAGAATAACAAGAAGGGGTTCTATAGGTACATTAGCCAGAAAAGAAAATGAATGAAAGTGTACCCCCTCTGGTAAAAGAGAAGGTAACAACACACATGAAGAAAGCAAAACAAGTTCTTTGCCTCAGTCTTGACTGCCAGTCAGGTTTCCTTTGCCTCTCAAATCCATGAACCTGTAGATGAGGGCTGGGGAAACAAAGTCCCTCCCACTGTAAGCAAAGAATAGGCTTACAGAGACCACCTGATGAAACTGAATAGGTACAAGTCTACAGGGTCCTGAGGGAACTAGCTGATGTCGTTGCTAAGACACTCTCCATCATATTTGAAAAGTCATGGCAGTCAGGCAAAGCCTCTGTGACTGGAAAAAGGGAAACATCTGCCATTTTTAAGAGGGGTCAAAAGGAGGACTGGGGGAAATCTAGGCCAGTGAGCCTTACCTCTGCCCAGTAAGAACATGGAACAAATGCTCCTGCAAACTATGTTAAAGCACATGCAAAGCTCCTCTCAGCACCCTGACTGCCAGTGCTGTTCTGATGTCAGCTGTCCTCATTCTGTCCCCTCCCAGCTTCTTTGCAACCCCAGCCTCCTTACTGGTAGGGCAGCATGAGAATCTGAAAAGTCCTTGACTTAGTGTAAACACTTCTCAGCAACTAAAACATTGGTGTTATCAGCATTATTCTCATCCTAAATACAAAATACAGTACCATATCAGCAACTAGAAGGAAAATTAACTCTGTCCCAGCTGAAACCAGAACACTATCCATCCCTTATTCCATACAATCTGTGTCATTTCCATATGATCTGTGTCAAACTCAGGTCCCTTATTTTCCAATACATTCCAATCAATAACCACTTTTCCTGTCCATATATATATATATATACACATACAGATATAATTTTCTTAGTTTATGGGCCATCGTTCTAAATTGTGCATTGAGTTGGTTTATTATTTGACTTTGGGCTCCATCTGTCATAACAGTCTTTTAGGGCAGAAGAGATGGTGTGTGGTGTTGGATTGTTGCATGCTGAAGCCAATTCTGATTCCATCATCCCTCTGCTGGTCCAGTTCTATCAAAAATCATTTGTCATTGTATTGGTGACTCTTACTGTAATACCATTAATATGAAATACAGCAACCGCAGTATTGATGACTGTTGTGGTTTAACCCGGCCGGCAGCTAAACACCACGCAGCCATTCGCTCACCCTCCCCCCTCCCTTTCTGGGACGGGGGAGAGAAATGGAAAGCGAAGCCCGTGAGTTGAGATAAAGACAGTTTAATAAGACAGGAAAATAATAACAAAAATAATAATAACAATAATAATAATAATAATACAATGGTGATAATAGGAAAGTAATAAAAATATGTACAAACAAGTGATGCACAATGCAATTGCTCACCACCCGCTGACCGATGCCCAGCCTAACCCCGAGCAGTCCGGCCCCCTCCCCCTGGCTAGCCACCCCTATATATTTTTTAGCATGACGTCAGATGGTATGGAATACCCCTTTGGCTAGTTTGGGTCACCTGTCCTGGGTCTGTCTCCTCCCAGCTCTTACTGCACCCCCAGCCTGCCTGTTGGCAGGACAGAGCAAGAAGCTGAGATGTCCCTGGCTTGGTATAAGCACTGCTCTGCAACAATTAAAACATCGGGGTGTTATCAGCACTCTTCTCATCCTAAGCCAAAACACAGCATTCCACTAGCTACTAGGAAGAAAATTAATTCTGTTCTAACTGAAACCAGGACAATGACATACAATATCAGTTAACATCATACAATTCAAATCATGAGCTATTCTCACCCAACATTAAATCCCCCCGAGGTACACATTGCCTCCAGTGTAGTCTTTAACAGTCGATGATTTTTTCCAAGATTCCTGGGCATCTGAGGTTTCCTACTCAAGCCTGCTGTGTAATCAGTGCAACACACTTACTCCATGTAGCATCAGTTGCATGATGCGTAGCAGGGATGGACTCTTCCTTTCAATATCCTGCCCAGCATCAGCAGTCAGGTTGCCAAGAGGAGCTGTGCTTCAGTACCAACTACTTCCAAACTACTTCAGTACCAACTACTTCCAAAGAAGATTGAACCCCTTTATACATTTCCAGTATCTCTTTTTCTGTTGTTGTTGGAGACTAGCAGGCCTTGGATCATCTGTATCTCAGACTCCAAAACCCTTGGGGTCAACCTCCAGTCTCCCCTGGTTCTTTCTGCCAGAGGCTCCAGGTAGGGTCATACACCCCAGCTGCAGTGTAGTGCATGTTTTATATCTTGTCCTGTTTGAACTGGCTCATGGGCTACTGTATTAATTATCTCCTGTTTAATTTGTTCAAAGGCTTGTCATTGTTCAGGTCCCCATTTGAAATCATTCTTCTTCTGGGTTGCTTACTAGAGTGCGCCCACAAGCAGACTGATTTGGAATGTTCTTTCTCCAGAAATCCACAACACCTAACAAAGCATGTGTTTCTTTTTTGCTAGTAGGTGGAGACGTAACTGTTACTTTGTTGATGACATCCATTGGGATCTGACAACATCCATCTTGGCATTGTATTCCTAAAAACTGGATCTTCTGTGCAAGTCCTTTGGCCTTATTTTGCTTTATGGCAAAACCAGCTTTTGGACTATAGTCCAATAATAGTATTTGGACTATTTTCTTCCATTTCTGTGCTGTGTCTGGCTAGGATGTAGTTAACTTTCCCTGCAGCAGCCCATACAGTGCTGTGTTCTGCACTTGTAGCTAGAACATTGGTATCACACAAGTGTTTTGTCTATTGCTGAACAATACTGACACTGCATCAAGACTCCCTCCAATTTTCCTACCCCACAACAAGAGCCAGCAGGCAGTGGGTGGGCAAGAGGTGTAGAGGAGACATCACTAGGGCAGCTCACCTAAACCACTAAAGGGATATTCCATACCATATGATGTCACACTCAGCAATAAAAGGTGGGAAAGAGGAAGGAGAGGGGGAGCTCTCATTATGAAAACATCCATCCTCCAAACAACCACTACATGTATTGAGGTCCTGCTTCCTGGGATGTGGCTAAACATTGCTCATTGATGTATTGATGGGAACTTCTCTATCTCTATCCTTCTGCACAGACTTTGCTTATAAATATATATATATATATAGGTACCCCTTCCTTCTTTTTTTATCTACTGTACCACTCAGCTTGGTGTTGTCTGCAAACTTGCTGAGGGTACACTCAACCCCTCTGTTTATGTCATTGATAGAATTATTAAATAGAGCCAGTCCCCAAATAGACACCCTGAGGTACACCACTCATCACCGGCCTCCATCTTGACATAGAGCCATTGACCACCCCTCTCTGGGTGCAGCCAATTTCTTATCCACTCAATGATCCACCCTTCAAATCTGTATCTCTCCAACCTGGAGATCAGGATGTCATGTGGGACAGGGTCAAATGACTTATAAAATTCCAGGTAGAAGACATTGGTTGGTCTTCCCCTGTTGACTGATGCAGTCACTCCATCATAGAAGGACAACAGATTGGTCAGGCATGATTTGTCATTGGTGAAGCCATGTGAGCTGTCTCAGATCACCTCCTTGTCTTGCATGTGACTTAACACTATTTGCTGGAGGATCTGTTCCATGATCTTACTGAACACAGAGGCTTACCAGTCTGTCGTTCCCTGGGTCTTCCTTTCAACCCCTTTTTAAAATGGCAGTTATATTTCCCTTTTTCCAGTCACAGGGACTTCACCTGACTGCCAGGACTTTTCAAATATGATGGGGAGTGTCTTGGCAACTCCAGCAGCCAGCTTCCCAAGGACCCTGGGATGCATATCATCAGGTCCCATAGACTTGTACTTGTTCACTTTCATCAGGTGGTCTTGAACCTACTCTTGGCTTATAGTGCTTACATACCTGTTGCGCAGGGGCACTGCAGGGGTAAGAGGTAAACTCTTCCTTCTTCTCTGAGCAGAGACAAGGGTCCAGACTGCCTTGTCTTACAAGTCAGTCAAGTCTATCTGTGTTCTCATGTTGTTAACTTGTAATTACCAAGGTAAGCACAGCCTTCTGCCTAGCTACTCTTTCCTCATGTCTTTGTGTGTTTGAATTCTCCTAGTAATATATATTATTTTCAAAGGTTTATTTTATTAAAAGGTTTATTTTATTTATCTAATTTCAAACACATTTTCTACTAGTTAGCAATGCATTTCATATCTGCCATGCCTTGGAATCTATCCTGGTGTAACAATATCAAAATACTCTGAAATACAACCTTTAGTCCACCATTCAAGCTTTTAACAAAAATATTGAGCTTAGTTAGGTTCTAGAGAGAATCTTGCCCATTAAAATGACTTCTCCAAATGATTAAAAAGCACTGACAACTACTCTTTTAGAAATTACACATAGATTATACTAGAATCTATAGAATACAGATTACAAACATAATGAGTGAGTAGGTAGTTGAAAATCTAGTTTTCAGTACTGAACTTGATACTGCAACTTGATACTGCAGTTAGCCACCTAGCATTGCTTTCTCTACACACCATCATGCCTTTCCATCCTCTCTCATGTTCTCATACTTCCCTACCCTGTATTATTTTCTGCCTCCCAGATCCCTACTACAACACCTAGATCACTATCCTTATCAATACGGTAGGTATCTTCTGCATAGCTGCTGGCTGTCATCAAAAATTTCATCAAAGAAATATGTACTGTCACTGGGCAGCACATGTGTCCCAGATGCAGATGACTGCTTTACACATACTTATGGACAAGTAATCTGGGCTTCAAGAAATCTGGGCTTCAAGATTAGCTCATTATATGTCCCTATTACTAATTTACTAAATTGGACACCTGTGTTTCGACAGCTGTTTAGATCCCATGGCATATGCTATCCCTTAGCCACTGCTGGGCAGGAGAAATGTTGTCTTTGTCCCTGTTTTGGGCAGTCCTGATGTACTAGAGAGAGCGAGTAAAAGCTCAATGTCTTAATAAAGTTGCAGTATGCCACATCTATATATATTTTCACTTACAAAGACAGTTAATTTAAAAAAAAAAAAAAAAAAAAAAAAAAGTTATAGACTGATCTGACCTTATTTAATCTTTACAATCTTAGTTGTGTTTTATCATCTCCTTCATCTCCTTTGTATCATTTTAAGTTGCTTAAGTTATGTGTTATCATTATTTTGATAATTCTTAAGCAGAATACTTTCCATAATAAAAAGGGGGGGGAACAACTGCCAAAATTCAGAAATGTGATTTCCTGCATAAGTAGACGTGCTGACCATTAGATGAATTTACCTACCCAGAAGACCATCACTTACCACCTAGTCAGTGACTGCCAAATACTGTGCATAGATCTGCAGCTCTTTGCACTTGAAGATTTTGCAAATATGCATATCAATGGATCCTGTGCACCTGTGCATATTAAGACTATTACATGTTAAGGGACCATTACATGTTTAGTGCCTCCTGTCCCCAGCATCTGGGGAGTCTGTACATATCTCTTGTCCAGCCTCTGGAGCCCAGCATGGAGATACAGTGCTCTCTGCCCCAAGCTGATGGATATGACTGTTGCTTTCCATCTTGCGAGGTCAAATGTATTCCAGAGACATGGACATGCACAGTACACTGACACAGCAAGTCACACGGACTGCCCAAGATGCGGGGTGCCTTCAACAGAACCTACATATAGGGCTTATACAAAAACATAACTACAGACAGCAAAGTCCCCTTCCCCCTCTTCAGCTGGTAAAGACAGTAGGTCACTAGTGCAGGCACACGTACACACTCTCTAGATTCACAAGCACATCCACATTTGCAGATCACCAGAGTATCAGAATGGCTGCTCTGTTCATCCAGTATGCCTACCCTGAACTTGGAGCCTCTTATCCTCCCCATGGGTCTCCTGCTCACTGGTTGATCCAGCTCAATGCTTGCAGCAAAAATATGGCCTTCACATACTCATGCCACTTAAACCTCACATTCACTGGTCACCCCAGACACCAGCATATTCCCTCCACCCCCTATAAATCTGTCCAGACCCAGAGCCTCATACTCACTTCCTGTCTTAGCTTGAAGTTTGCTGACAAATACATGAGCATACCCCATGTACACCTGGTTTGGCAAAGACAGATACTTGCTGCCCACCAAGACAATGGAGTGTGACCCATGGTCCTGCACCAGCCACTTTTGCTGAGTCTCTCACTTGTCTCACTCACCCCAGTTCCCACAGTAACAGTTTTACCTGTTCCAGCAGAAGGAGATGAGTACTCCACCTGCTCCAGTAGCTGGCACTGAGACACCTGCACTCCCTCCTGTAGCTGACACCACACCCCAAAGGTGTCCACATTCCTGGTCTGATTCCAGTACGTGATATCAAGTCCACTCACACCTGTCTGCTCAGTATCTGGAACTAAGGGCAAAAAGTTTATACACAGGACAATTGTCCACAAGGACAATTGTAAGATAGGACAGACCACAGTGATCAAATCCAGAACTTGGTCATATTAGATGCAGTGACTGTCTACTTTTTACATGCAAGAAGCCCATTTTATACAGAATCACATAGAGTCACAGAAAGGTTGAGGTTGGAAGGGACCTATGAAGGTCAGCCAGTCCAACACCCATGCTTAAGCAAAGCCACCTAGAGACACTTGCCCAGGACCATTTTCAGATGACTTTTGAGTGTTTTCAAAGAGGGAGACACCACAATCTCTCCAGGCAACCTGTGCCAGTGTTTGGCCATCTTCACAGTGAAATAGTGTTACCTTATTGCACCCTTTGTTTCCTCTTGAACCTCTTCTGCTTCATAAGTTTTACGTGGTCCCACAGATTCCCCATCTAAGGTCTCATATCCTTATGTCCTTCTTTTTTCCCTTTTTATCAGTTAAAAGTGTAGGTGGTCCTCTCTAAAGCTGCAGGTTGAGCATCTTAATGGTCCACCTGTCAGTGAGTGGAGACTTCTGGTCTTTAGTATTGTCTCCATTGTCTCCTCTGTGTCAGAGTTGTCTCTCTGTGCATTCTTATTTAACACTCCCCTTTTTACTTATTAACCCCCCCGCATTGAAAGGTCATTGACCAGATAACCTTAATGAAGCAGATTCTCTTCCACATACCATTACATTACTAACCACCACAATCCTTACTGGTGGGAGGCATATTGCATCACTTGCAGTTCTTTGCAGGGACACAGCTCTGAAATAAGTTCAATTTTCAGATCTGTGTTAAGTGTGATATGTCCTTGCCTGTGTCAATATGCAACCAGCAACAGGCCACAAGCTGTGTGGACAAGTTAAACTGATGATGATCGTCATGACACACATCACTGAAGAATACGCTCCATCTTGACAGAAGGGTAAAGTAAGCATTATTTGAATTCAAAGTCTTTTTTTTTTCTTTTTTCTTTTTTTTTCAATGTTGTCCAAATGCCAGTCCTTTCCTGAAGTTATTGCAGACATTTGTGATAGATATGAATACAACCTTTCTGTTATGTTTTGAATATCAGCTCAAGGAAGGCATTTGCCAAGACAGCTCTCCCAAGAGAATATTTTTACTTACTTCCTTACCCAGGGAAGGATTTTCTGACCAGCACCAGCCTTTACTTTTTCCTAGAGGGATCCAGTCTACCTTTCCTGGTTAATGAAGGCTGTACTTTATGCAAGTAATGGAGAGTGTTGTGTTCAGGCTTCTAGGGTCAAATCAGTTTGGAGAGAGGTCAGACTTTCTGACACGTATTTAAAAAAAAAAAAAAAAAAAGAGAGAGAGAGAGAGAGCTAAAAGACATAAAGACATTTTCCATGTAAAATAAGTTCTCCAACCGTGTGTCGAGGTGCTCGAGCGAGTCCAGAGAAGGGCAACAAAGCTGGTGAGGGGTCTGGAGAACAAGTTTTACAAAGAGCAGCTGAGGGAGTTGGGATTGTTCAGCCTGGAGAAGAGAAGGCTCAGGGGTGACCTTATTGCTCTCTGCAGGTACCTTAAAGGAGGCTGTAGCAAGGTGGGGGTTGCTCTGTTCTCCCATGTGCCTGGTGACAGGATGAGGGGGAATGGGCTAAAGTTGTGCCGGGGAGGTTTAGGTTGGATATTAGGAAGAACTTAATTACTGAAAGGGTTGTTAGGCATTGGAATGGGCTGCTCAGGGAAGTGGTTCAGTCACCATCCATGGAGGTCTTTAAAAAATGTTTAGATGTAGAGCTTAGTGATATGGTTTAGTGGAGGACTTGTTAGTAGTAGGTCAGAGGTTGGACTAAATGATCTTGGAGGTCTCTTCCAACCTGAATAATTCCATGATTCTGTGATTCTGTGATTACAGAATAGTCAATCATACAATAAAAAGCTTGACTGAACTGGGATAAAGCATGGAAAGTTGTTTTGTTGTTACTACTATTCATCAGAGTCTTAACTCTATTTTTCTAGGTCAAGGAAAGTGGATGTCAGTTGAATGCTTCAAACTGGAATATTTTACCAGAAGTGACTATACAACTGTTCGATTCATTACATCACAAAATTTGCTTTCATCACCATACATTGCCTTCCAAAGGATTTTTCATTCTGATCTATACATATATATCTGTATATTCATAATTGATCATAACATGAGATTTATCTTTCTGGATCTGTAAGTTTACTGAAGGCACAATATAGAAAGCAGTGCAGAAAAAACACAAGTAAGGAAAATGTCATTTATTCAAGAGCCTTCAAATACTGTGCTTTTCTTTTGCATAAGTCCTCCTGAAATCTCTCTCTTTTCTTTTATCCTTTTTTTTTTTTTTTTTCTTACTGCTTCTGTCATAATTTTCAGCAATAAAAGTTGGAACAGTGAACTTGTATGTAATTACTAGAGACTTTGTAACTAAATGGACATCATATATCCAAGCATGATATATCGAAGAACTCCCTTTTTTTTTTTTTTTTAATGCAAAAGGAGTTTGTGGAAGACATTCACCAGTGAGAATTAGGAAAAATAAAAATCCAACTTTAATAATTTATTTTTAGCAAAATGATAAGTTGCTACACCTTTCTTGAACTATGTGCAGCCTAATGAGTATGACTAGGTACATCATGCAACATTGCATGATTTGGTAGTTTCAGCCTTTCACACATGCAAACAAAACATTGAACCATGTTACATGCATAACTCAACAAGCAACACTTTTTTCCTTTGTCACAGCTCTGGAACTAGTTGCAGACCACCAATGCAGAACACCAGTCAGCAATGTAACAGATTGTACTTGCATAGCACAGTCCGCCATGTCCCTCCAAAAGCTGATTAAGGAAATTAGAGGGAAGAAACTGTGATTACATGACTCTGATGTAGTTCCTTCCACTAAAGTGCTGTTTATATAATTTCTATTATATCAAGTGACCCTAATACACATTATTCAGGCCTATATCAGGATTGTAGGAAAGCTTTTCTTGGCTATTGAAATTAAGAAAATCAAGTTCTCACTGATTTTCCTGTGATCAAGTTTTCATTCCAGAAATTTTAAAATTATATTTAGACTGAGGAATAATTCTTGGATGACATCTGAAGAAAAACAATCCCTTGGAAAATAATTTCTTAATTTAATAAAGTTTATATCAGTCCTAAATGATTTCTAATCTGCATTCATAGTATTATGCAGCCAGTTAAGGTTGCTGACTGTTGGGGAAACATGAATAATTTATGTTTCTTGCATTTTAATCTTCTGTCCCTTTCCCAAAATTGAAAATCAAACAACATTAGCTTAAGGCAAAAAACATGCATTGAAAGAAGATGTGAATAGAAAACATGGTAAGTATAGGTCCCACAATTCCTGAAGCTGTATCACTGTCAAGCTTTATGCAGCCCTAATGAACAGCAAATAGCAAAGCAGAAATCCTACTTGAATCTAGATAACATAGATTTAAAATAGGTTCAGAATAGGAACTGACAGGAAAGCCCTGTCTTAGACTTTTCGTGTCTAAATGAGATTGTCCATAACACTAGCTAGTCTCAATTCCCTGGCTTAATCCATTTCTGGGTGGAGTTAAGTTTATGGCTATGATAGATTTGTCAAGCTTTCAACACTCAAAGTCTGTTAACTCACAGATGCAATAGCCTGAAGTCATGTATGGAGAGAAGATTTAATCTTTTGATTTAATGTAATATCAAGTAACGAGGAGTCAGCAGTCTTCCCATCACTTTTTTTTTTTTTTTTCAAATTTATATGCATAACCTGTACAAATATGCACATTTCACTGAGTGAATTCCTTTGTGTTTTTGGGTATTCCCTACATAAAATAATTTTAAATAAGAAAGCAAATATGTAGGTGGTTCCCATTATTCCAAAGGTGAAGAAAGCAGGAAAAAAAAAAAAAAAAAATCAATAATATCAGATTTATACCACATTATATATTATTATTATTATTATTATTATTATTATTATTATTATTTGTTGTTGTTGTTGTTGTTGTTGTTGTTGTTTTTTCCTTGCCCACTACACAGTCACCTTAACAATCTCTTAAAAGATCTGTCTACTGAAGTTCATTTTTTCTAGAACTCTAGGTCCAATGATCCAAATCCAGTTAGATCAATGTATAATGTTACTTATTGGTTTGTGGGGGACATTTTTTTTTAAATTTGTCAAGGAAATAAATGCACTGTAGTAAATTAAAACTATTTCTAACCTTCTGAATATATATATATATTTATAAAAAGCATAATTTGAGGAATTATTCTTACTAATTTTCTAAATATTAAGTAAATATTACTCTTTGGTTTTCTTCTGCTTGAAAGCACACACATATGAGCACATTCACCTTCAAAAATACCGACCTAATTTATAAATGACCATTGTAAATCCACACGATGAGTATAGAAAGTATTAAATTGTTACAGACTCAGTCCCCTGCATAATCCCTTAGTCCCTTTCCTTCCTGCCCAAAGAATTTATACATTTTTGTGGCTTTAGCATCAGTCAAATTGCAAGTTTGATTTTAAATACAACTTTTTATCCATAACCTCAAAGAAAAAGTGTATTATTCCTGGCTCCTTGAAAAACAAACAAACAAATAAACAAACAAACAAACAAACAAAAAAACGGAGAATAATGGGTGATTCTTGCCTTTTGATTAACTACTTTGAAGTAGCTGCTTCTTGCAGAAGCAAGAGCTTCTAATCAAAAGCTTCTGGAAGCTTGAAAGTGTGAAGGTGGGGCACTGAGATCACCTTCTGAAAAAAATTAAAACTCCTCCAAAAATGCTTCAAATTTAGCTCTCAGAATGATTTTAAACATCCAGAACATAATGAATGGATTATCATCTCCTGTAAGCTGGCAAAACCTTGGCAATGTTTTTTAGGATAAGTCACGTTGCAAACACAATAAGAATCACAGCTAATAGTTCTGGAGGCGGGGGGGGGAGGGAACACATGAAATTTTACATGACTTAATCTTCCAAAGACTCTTTAGATATCTCCTTACCAAGTTTCCTGTATGGCATTTCAATTAATAATTGAAATTAATAATTGAAATGCTATTAGTGGAAAGCTTTGCAAAATTTTCAGTTTAAGTATAAAAAGAACCAATGCTTAAAATGCTCTGAATATGCATTTGAAATCAATACATTGATTTATCATACTACTAACAGTGAACTTTTGTGTGAAGTACCAGTAGATTTATAAATAGAGTGATCTCTGGTTTGAAGAAAAAAATCGTAAGTCAAACAGTAATATTTGATTTGCAGCACAGTCAAAAAATAGTTGTTAGGTGTGTCTAAAAATATTTATCTGTTACAGGAGATATGGGGAGTATGGGTAAATGTTGCTTAGTAGCCAAAATTTCTGTTATGCTGAGACACTGATTCAGCACTCAACGAAATCCAGATAGCTTTCAACAGGTCTCTACAAGATTAATAAATTAGCCTGTTTCTACACTGGAAGATGAAAGTGTGTAGACCATGTGAATAATACTATAGAAATAATCTCTCTTGTCAAATCAGCTCTTAAGAATAAATCCCACAGAGCATAATACCTACGGGCTCTCAATAAGAGCATGGTTTTATGTGATTTTATCAGCATTTTGTGGTGCTGACCCTTTCTCCTACATGTCCTGTAGCAGCTGTAGTATTAGTTTTCATCCTACCCTTTGTTATCTATACAACTCCTTGCTGTCAATGTTAATGCGAACTCCTAATGGTTGGTTTTCAAATGTGCTGAAGCTCTCTCCACCACTGATCCTTGTTGACTGTAGTTAGAGAAAGTAGTTGGATTAACCATGCTGATAAATTAGCAACTACCCAACAAGACATAGATGTTATATAGAAACACATTTGAAGAAATATGATATAGTGACACATTTAGTTTACCCTTCAGAACAACTTAATTTTGCTTTCAATTTATATCTGCTTTTAATTAAAATATAACAGAAGATCTGATTACATTGCAAAGCATTTGCCTACTACATTAGGACTACATCTGGTTATTCACGCACACTGCAAACAAAAAATTCAACTCAATAAATGAACCCTATGAAGTTGATGAGACCATACACTATATAAATAATCATGAGCAAGGGCATTTGTCTAGCCTTAGCAAAACAACAAAAAAATACAATTATTTAATTTCAATAAGCCAAGTCCAGTTGCACCCAGAAATCAAAATTTCTGCTGACACATGGAATTTCCTTGAGTAAGGAGACAAGATCTGGGTAGACCAAAAATCAGCTTAGACCCCAGAAGAAGCAAGCTGGAACCCTTCATGTCAACGACAGAGATTTTTCATCCCAAATATTTAGTAATTTTTCATGATTTGCAGATGCTTCATGTATAATGTGGGCCATCCAAATGCTTATGAACAATGAATATCAAAAGTAACTTGCAAAAAATATCCACATTTGAACACTAACTGGGAAATATATCAGTTACTCATTTTGTAATTTAATTCACCATCTCCACTGGAAAAGCCAAGAGATGGCTTTAATGACGTTGCTAACTCAACAAACACTTAGCATACTCAGTTTTGCATGTGAAAGTCCATAAACTAGGTCCTAGTGCCTATATTCAGCTATCATTGATTGAAGGCATAATTTTAGAAGTAGTTTTATGAAATTAGTCTTAGTTTGTTCGTTTTCCTTTTCATTTACTTTCAGTACTCACCTCATATTGAACAGAAACAGAAGTATTTATACTTATAAATCAGACTACAAAGACCTTAATTTTGCAAAAATCTATGGGAGGCTTTTCTCATCCTTAGCTTTAAAAGTTTCATTTGAAAGTTAAAAACTGAGCTAGAGCTTAAGGGATTTAAATATGTAGTTCTGTAAAGACTGTGTTTTGAAAAACTGGTATTTAAACTATGCACAAAACTAGGCCACCACGTAGGATAGTTGGGAGGAATGTAAGGTTAATTATATTTCTATAATATTGGGAGGAATGTAAGGTTAATTATATTTCTATAATATTGGTACAAATATACATAATAGCAAAACACATAAACAAGAGTTACATAGAAACAGAATGAGGGACAGTTTATAATCAGTATTATGGTCAGTGAAAATAAGATTCTTCTTCATTGTGGTTCTAACAAAACTGAAATACAGAATATAAACAGTTTATTAAGACAAAAGAGTACATAATCACCTAGATTATGTACTCACCTCATGGAGGTGATTGTCCCGCTCTACTCTGCGCTGGTGCGGCCTCACCTCGAGTACTGTGTGCAGTTCTGGGCACCACAGTATAAAAAGGACATGAAGCTGTTGGAAAGTGTCCAGAGGAGGGCTACGAAGATGGTGAAAGGCCTGGAGGGGAAGACGTACGAGGAACGGCTGAGGTCACTGGGCCTGTTCAGCCTGGAGAAGAGGAGGCTGAGGGGAGACCTCATCGCAGTCTACAACTTCCTCGTAAGGGGTTGTCAAGAGGCAGGAGACCTTTTCTCCATTAACACTAGTGACAGGACCCGCGGGAACGGGGTTAAGCTGAGGCAGGGGAAATTTAGGCTGGACGTCAGGAGGGGGTTCTTCACAGAGAGGGTGGTTGCACACTGGAACAGGCTCCCCAGGGAAGTGGTCACTGCACCGAGCCTGTCTGAATTTAAGAAGAGATTGGACTGTGAACTTAGGCACATGGTCTGAACTTTTGGGTAGACCTGTGTGGTGTCGAGAGTTGGACTTGATGATCCTTAAGGGTCCCTTCCAACTCAGGATATTCTATGATTCTATGATTCTATGATAAAATTACTTTGCAATGTAACCTTACAACAACTCTTAGCAGGAAACATGATGGCAATTTGCAATGCTGAAAACAAAGTCTGGACAATACAGAAATGAATTGTCTACTTTTCTCCTTGTGCCAAGCTGAAAGTTTGTTCCTAGGCCATCTGCCATCCAGCATGTCTATATCAAGCAAGTTGCTGTTGATTGCCTACTAAGACCAGAGCAATATGGTTCTTCTAGGTAGTTCACTAATGAAGTACTATATTACAACAACTGAAACAGCAAACACTGAATTAAATAGCTGATACATGATACCGTTCTTTAATATTCCTGTTGTGTCATGTTGACTGTGGGGAAAAAAAAAAAGAAAAGAAAAAAAAAAAAAGACATACTGATTCATACGGATTGAAGAACACTTTTGCATCATTTCTGAATGCAGTAACAGTCCCTCATGGCATTTTTGTATCCAGAAGGATTAAGATATTTTAATTTAAGTCACATCATGGCCTGTTAATGCCTCCTTCAGCTGTGAAAAGCATATCTCAGAAGAGCTGTCCCCCAGGTATCTGCTCACAAGAAAAATCTTTCTTGTCCTGTCATAAATACCCCAGTTTGTGCATCAGAAAGATGGCACTACATTAACAACAAGAATTTGCTTCTCTGAGTTTTTATGGATCAGGAGAACTTGATAGCCATTGTATTGTGGATTAGATAGATTCACTGAGAGCAATCTTTAGAACTAGAGCTGGGTGAAATTGCAGATAACAAGAAGTTTTTGAGAAAAATGTGGAGTGAAATAAGAGCATTCTGCAAACTGAACAAAGTACAAATTATTAGGACTGTACAGGACCTTAAGAGGAAATACAGTCACTTCCTTGTCAAGAGATAGATCACCCGTATGCATATTATCCTTGACAGAACTTTGTTTAGCCTATTTTTAAACATCTTCTATGATGGAGGTGCCACAGACATTTCAGGTAATTTCTGTACTTCATCCTTACAAACTGTGACTATGATGTTAAAATATCCATTCTAATAGCTAATCTGCATCTTTTAATTTTTTTTGCAACATAGTCTTTTAGTGTTTTTTTTTTTTTTTGTTTTGTTTTGTTTTTTTAATTATTATTATTATTCAATGTTTCCTTGCAGGTCATACTTCAGCTTTTCTGTTTTTCGTTTGTTTATTTGTTTTTTTTTTTTGTTTGTTTGCTTTTCTTTTAGCACTTACCTAATTTCTTTCCTTTAAGTGTAATTTTTGAGTAATTCTGCTGAAAAAATCAGACTTTGATATCTAACAGAGTTCACCTGCCAGTACTGCAATTTTCCCCATTGAATTGCCTTCTATTTTCTCAGTTCCTCCAGTCTGCTCATGTTCAGCTTTAAGTTTTTGTTGTTATTGACCATCTTTGCAGTTCCTCCTACAAAGACATGTCAGATGCAAGCTCACTAAACCTACTTTCTAGTCCAGTGTACTGATACACTGATATTAACTGTTGGAGAGTGTGTACACAGAACAGAACCCAGTGGACAGTAAAGTACTGCTAATTACTCCTCACATAATTGTTTAACAGTAATCTTTGTATCTGCATCATACAGGAATTTCATCTAGATGATGAAATAGTTTTCTTATAACAAAATAGCTTTAAAAAAAGCCAAAAAAAAATCTTACTAAAGAGAAGATACGGAGTATATCCCATTTTTCCTCTAACTACAAACTCACCATTTTATTGAAGATGACAATTACATTAAATTAGATTAGATTAAATTTATTTTTTGTTTTCTGCTAGTAAATGACTAACAGAAAATAAAGTTATCTGATTACTTTTTTTTTTTTTTGCATTAATCAAATTAAACTGATTAGCATATTAGACCCATTCTATGGGTCCTCACTATCGTTCATTTCTTCAAGTGAATTTTAAATTGTTTTTATTGGTAGAAAAATAAAGATCCTGTTTCCAATAAAGGTGCGAAAGTTTGCTTTGAATTTTAAGCAAAATATTCTTATTTTTTGAATCAAAATCACTTTTGGCTTAAAAGAGTTTTATTTTTCCATTACATATTAAGAAAGTAGCAATTAATAATGATAATAAAAATAAATAAAAATTCACACCTATACCTTTTTTATTATTATTATTTTCCCTCAGGCCTGAAATACACTTTTCATTTGACCAAAACTGGTGCTTTCATTATCTGTGGTTAGTACTTAAAAGAATAAATGACTTCATATATTCTAGTTTCACGCACAAGCAGAAACTAGTAGAAACAAATCAACATCAGTCTAATTCGGTTCTTCAGGTTGCTTGCATTAGTTAAAATCTCAATCTTACCTGAACTTTCTGAAGTTCATTAAATATTGCTGTAGGTCTCCCCTACAGATGCACTTACTCCTAGTTGCAGTCTTTTCAGGGTGATTTCACGCTATTTTGGAACAGGCTCACGTCTGCGGTTTTGAGGAACTGGACTGATAATCCTAGATGGTCATAAATGCTGGGATAAATTGTATGCTATGTTATCCATATTTAGACTTTTTGTTTGATATAGAACAGAATATTAAAATAAATATTTTAAGGTGGAATTATGTGGATATGTACTTGTGAGAACCTAAAAAAATATAGCAAGAAACCATTATTTTACTCATAAACCCATTCTCATTATTTAAATTGGCTTCATTTAAAATTACTCCTTCAGACACAAAGATTTTGTGGACATGGAATCTTACTGAAATAATCATAATCATGAGTCATGCATGTCTTTTACTAATCATTATTTCTTTTTTTCCAGGTGGTGAAACTTAATACATTCTGACTCACCCAGTTTCATTCTAGCATTATAAATAGCTCTATGAAAAAAATAAAAAAAAAAAATAAAAAGTTCCAAAAGGAACCAAGGAACCTTCAAAGTCTTACTCAGCTTTTACTCCATTGTGACTCAGGAAGCTGCTGGACTTTTGAGTTGTTCATTACAGATCTTCTAAGCACAGTATTATCCATGTTGAAACATGCTGTTTTGGATACCAGTTACAAAACCCAAAACAAAACAAAACAAAAAAATGTTCAATTATTTTTAATCAAATACTTATAGGAATACGTGTATTATTTAAAAATAAATAAATAAACATGTGAATCTTTTCTTGTGGCAATTGTGGACTTCCATAGCTGAGGAGATCCTAGAACATAAATCAATGACTTAAGTCCAAGACAAAATTCATAGCATTTGAAATCCTCTTGGGTTAACCAATGTCTAAAATCAGATTATTTATTATGTACTCAGATGTAATCAGATTATATATTATGTACTTTCCCTGCTTTTTCAGTTTACACAAATCACAAATGAAGACTTAAAGAAAAAGTATCTGGTGAGAATATAAAGACACTGCTAGACTGTAAGCATTGGTTTAAAGATATTTATGAGTTTAATAAATTTAATAGAATTAATGTAGGTAAACTGCAGTGTATGGTAAAAGTGAATATGAGAGAGCATAAGAAAAGTTTTTGGTGTACTCACAAGCAGCTAGTGGAACTGATAATTCAAATATCTTAGTTAAATATGAGCTGCTATTCTAGGTGTTTTTTTTTTTGTCTTTTTGTTTGTTTGTTTGTTTGTTTTTCTTTTGTTTGTTTGATTGTTTGTTTTTTCAGTGTAAATAATAGAGCTAGAAACACAAAGGGAGGTTTTCATACCAAAATAGTAACATCAGTGACACTGTTTAGAAAATTATTGTGACTGATATTTGAACAAGTGATTTAACAACAGTGGGTTTAATCCCCCAGATTTCTTTTAAAATATATAACAATAGAAGATTGACATTTTTTGCTAGAACATTTTCCAAAGAAAACTGTGAAAATATGAACTGTTTTTGACCAGTTCTATGTTAGCTAAATATTTGCCAATTTCCTTAAATACTTTTAATTTAAAAAGTAGACAAAGCATTTTCCTTAAGTTGAATCTAGCTCTTTTTTAAACAAAATTATTTATTTTGAGAAAATTTTGATAAAACACCATTTGGTATGTTTGGAATGGAACTTTGAGGTTTTCACTTTGAAGAGCTTGTTCTTTTCAGAATGATATTTTTTATAACAGTATAAAGTGAGCAGTAAAATTATTAATATTGCAAAGGAGTCAGTCCCTTAAAAGCCTAATGTTTCATATCATTGTATAATCAAAAATGAATCTTAAGTACAAGGAAAGTATAGTACTTGCATGTTGATTTTCATCTCAACCAACTTTCAACCAGAAATTCATTTTCAGGATGAGTAAAGGACTCTATAGGAACATAAAACTGGACTAAAAAAAAAATAGAAATTAAAAAAAAATAATATATATATATATATAAAACATATTGAGTAACTTTTGCTTTGCTTCTGAACTACGTTTGGTTGTTTCTTTCTCATTGAAGAAAAAATCATTAACATCCAATGAAAATATGATAGAACAAAAGCTATGACAATTTACTGAGTATGTGACAATGTTTAGCTTAATTTGTTGAAATTAAAGCCCCTTGAAATCTACAATAAAATTGTGTTAGGATGTTCAATTTACATTTCTTAAATACCTGTGGGGCATTTTTAGTAGGAAAACCACCATTCTGGAAAGTTTTAAACTATTTCTAGCTCTTTGAAAAGGAGCAGCTACACAAGTTGTGGAAATATGGCAAAATGGAAGATCAAAATGAAGTAAGCTGTCTGGTTAGGCTTGGAAGTAAAAAACTCAATATCAAGTATTAAATATAGAAAATGCATTTGTTCACATTTGTTTGTTTTGAAGACTTAAACAGACCATGTGATGAAGACATTTGCATCATTTTAAAACTTGATCAGCTGGTTTGATTTCTTTATTCCTTTCTTGTTAATTTGGTGGTTATTTGATGAAAGCTTTTTTTTTTTTTTTCCTCCTTCATTTATACTTCATACCAAATGGATTAAAAGTGTACTAAGAATATATTTACTGTGAGGGTGGTTAAACTCTGAAATAGGCTTCCTAGAAAGCTGTTTGCTGCCCCACACCTGTCTTATGTATGTTTTAACTTTTTCTTAGCCCTGAAGCCATTAGGCAGTTAGACTAAATGAACTTCGAACTACTTTCTCCTTTTTCTCTTCTGAAAACCAGTTAGTGAGGGAAATAAGGAATGCTACCTTCCCCTTCTTTTCCTGTGTGCTAGTTACAATAGCTTTTGAGTTTTTGGACATCCTTAAGCAACCAACATAACCCTATTACCATGTCTCCAGTATATGTTTTCACCTTTTCCTAAGGTTAAACAACTATTTAAGAATACTACTCAGGAATCTGCTCCAAAGCAGGGTGGTTATGAGTACAAATATGTATGGGAGGGTATTAGCAGGCAACTAAAACAATGGGCACCTCCAGTGCTTTTGAACAGAACCTTTGAACAAGTGCAGAATCTGGAAGAACTGATAAAATATTTGAAGTATGTCATCACTTTGGCCATTCAAAAGAGACACAAATCACTGCAATGTCCTGGGGCCTGGCCTACATCTAGCAAACCTTAGTCAACACTGTTCAGAACCCTCAAGTAGAGAAGAAGGTCTCTGGATCTGAAAACAGACACCTAAGCCAGAGTGCCAACTCTCAGCTTTATCAGTTGCTCCTATAGTCAAGAAGAAACAGGGGAACTGGAAGTCAGGTTTTTATTAAGGGAAGAAGATGCTTCTCCTAAGAGAGAGCAGGAGGAATAATCAGAAGAGGCAGACTGCTCTGCAGCAGAGTAGTCAACAAGAAGAGACAGAATATCAGGTGATTCCGAAGACACCTAATCTGTATCCCTGAGTGAGCTACGAGATACATGAAAAGTTTTCAGCCTAGAACCAGATGAGGACATTCTAACCTGGCTTTTCTAATGCTGGGATAACTGGGGACAATAGTCATGAATTAGAGGGCAAGGGAGCTAAATTGCTGGGATCCCTCTCTTGGTAAAGGGTCATGGACAAAACGATTGGGAAAGGGACACAAGTCCTCAGCCTCTGCAGGCAACTCCTGGCAGGCATGAAGGAAAGGTATTCCTTCAGTGATATTATCCGCCAATCAGGCAAGTGGACCACCATAGGAAAGGTCTCCAGTACTTGAGGGAATCAGCTGTGCTGGAGGTGACACAGAAAATGACCAAGTATTCAAAGATCCAGATGAAGTATATTGCACATGGTTCATACGGTGGAAGTTTGTATGGAGCATACCTTTGTTGTATGCCAGCACCCTGACAATAATGAACTGTACAGGCACAGAGGTACCAATGGTGGATGGATTAGCCAATCAGCTCCAGAAATACAAAAAGAATCTTTCTTTCTTCCTATGGGCCTGTGTCCTGGCTGTGGAGAAACTGTCACAATAGACTCAGAGGTTTGAAATGTATATGTTTTCCCCCTCTCCCACACAGACTACTGCTCAACTAATATAACTCAGTGCTTTTCTGTTCAAGGGAAATGGAACTGCGGGCATACACTGTGTGGCAGCCTGTGGTTTTATCTGCCCTGACCATAGGGAGGACATGAGAATGTGGGATGGCAAAAGTGCCTTGAACCTAGAAGCTCAGGCATACATGTATGACTAGAGGGGTCCTGCCTCTGGCCAGGCAGAGGAACGGGACAATCAAGTTACTGGACTGTGTGGATTTTGTGGCCTGGCACATCAGACCTACAGGAACGTAAGGCTCTAACAGACACCAGTATACAGTGTACCCTAACATCATCACGCTACAGAAAGGCAGAATCCATTTATATTTCTGGAATGACAGGGAGTGATCCTTCAATCTGGGGAATCAGAAACCATCAGAAATCTTTTCCTCTTTGACAGGCAGGGTATTCACAGTTTCAAGAAAAGGTCATTAACTTAAAGCTGTAAAATACAGCAAAATTTAGTGCAAAAGCTCAGAAACAATGATAACACCATTCTGCTTTATGACCAAAATACATATTATTCCAGTCCTCATAGTTTAAATACTAAGGCCTAGGTATAGTCAAAAATCTTCAATGTGATTCACTTGTGAATGAGTTTTTATGTTTTGTGAATAAATATTTTATTAATTCTGGTAATATTCTTTCAGTGGTAAGTTTCCTGCAATGGATTCATTTTGAGGGTTTGTGTTTTATCCTCTATCAAGAAACTGAAGAATACTTAGCACAGCAAAATGTCATAAACTGAGACGACTGCTTGCTTTTTATATCCACTAACTTGACAAAGTCCTTCTTGTATCTCTTTCATAGGAAAGATTTAAAACATATATATCAGTAATGATTAGAGTTTTGTATTGCCTCATCCTAGACTAACATCGGTAAAGAAAAATAAACTACAATTATCAAAGATAAGTATTTTACTGGAAACTGCAGTGATTTGTAGTTTGTATTCAGGAAAGATCTTATGAATGCATGTGATGTTGGAGAATCCCAACTATGCCAAGATATCTTTCTTGCTTGTACTATGACAAAAAGGTCAAAAGTGCAATGAGTAATATATTCACACACTATTTTACCAGCCAATTGTCAATGTCTTACTGGTCATGACTTCAAAATTTTTCTGTTTGCTTTTATCTTCCTGCACTGAATTAAATATTTCCTATAATATTTTAAGGAAATTGACATGCAGATAAAAAAGGAAGTTTGAAACTCTAATGTCTCCAATCCACTCTCTATGCACTTTTGAAAGAGATGGCTGCCCCTGAGGCACAGATATCTGATCCTTTTGTCGATCAACTGCTGTGCTTTTCATCCTAGTGCACTATAATTCATGACTGGATCAGACATATTTTGTTCTGGAATAGCAATGTCCAGCAGCATGATGAGGCAGTAGTAGCTTTGGCTGTTTACTTTCAGTTCACCATCATAGGACTGACAGAGACCTAACAATATCCTGTATGCTCACCATATTACCACAGATCCCAGTCTCTAAGGTAGTGATGCCAAGCCATGGTCCTGTATCCCACCAGTGTGCACTGAGGCAGTATTCTTGCAGGGGGGAGCAATGCTTGGGTTGAGGTGGAGAGTGTGCTGCATGGTGCAGTTTTTTATTTATTTTATTTTATTTTATTTTATTTTATTTTATTTTATTTTATTTTATTTTATTTTATTTTATTTTATTCCTTTTCTTTCTCCAAGTAAACAAGGACTTAAAAAAAAAAACAACAAACAAACAAAAAAAATAAAAAGAGAGGAAGAAACTTCTTGTGATATTACATGGCTGAAATTCACAATATTAGAAGGTTAAATCCAACAGTGTTTAGTTGGATTCAGATAAACAGCTTGGATGTTTATCTGAACAGAATGAGTTCATTCTTTGATATTTTGAAAATAAGTCACGGGATTTATCCACTTAGCTCTTATACAAATGAATTGGAATCAAGCCAATTTATAGGACTCAAGGAGGTACAGAGTCACATGAGAGATAGAGATTGGGATTAAATTATTTTTACTTCCTATCAGGCCAAAAATATCTCAAGAGCAGAGAAAAACATTTTAGGATATTCTGAGTTTTCCTTGAAGGCCCTTATTCCCAGCCACAAGCTGTAAATGAACAATGGGAATTAGCATATGTCCTGAAGCATTAGAAAGCACTCCTTTTCATATTTCTGGCTGAATGAAACTGACCATAAAACTCAGAGATGCACCTGACATTTAAACAGTTTTAAAGCCTTTCAAATATATTTGATTCACATTTGGAGAAAAGGTCTGACACAGAGCAAATATTATTTGGATTGCTCCTCAATTTTCATTAAAATCCTATCTTGCAATTGGCTGCTAAACATTGAAGTGGAAACTCCATTAATTTGAATAACAGTATATTTAAATGCATGTAGCTATGATAAATCACATTTGGAGCAGTTATGAACAGTATGTACTTAGTGCAAAGCTTTTCTTTTGCCTTTCTTACTGGCTCTGAGCACATGAGATACTGTCAGGGGAAATTTGAAAATGAATACTTTCCCTCTCAAAAGGATGATATCCAGGCCTGCATGCACAAACAGTATCTGTGGCTATGATCCTCTCTCACAACTGGAAATGGCTGAAACTACATAACAAATAAGCCACTATATTTGTTTGCTCCCATTTTCAAATTCCCATGTTCTTCTTCACACATCACTTGAGCATTAAGGTGCAGACAACACATCATGGCACTATTCTCTGCAGCCCTCCATATCATGGGATGAAACAAAATGAAATGCACTGGAACTTCTAGAGTCTGCGACTCTTGGAATTCTTCTTTAGGGAGGGGATACACATGAATTATTTAGCTTTGCTTCACAGACAAACAGCTTATGTTTTTTTCCTCCAAAATTCTTCAGGTCATTCTTGTTGGCTGACTATTAAAAACCACAATGAAGGTGCAGATGACAATTGAAGTTTTGCTAACAGGGTGTGTATAGCCTACAGGGAATATTCAAACTTTGGCAAAGCCAGTTAACATAGCCACACATGTTTTGGCCTGTATATTAATGGAGCTTTTCAGTTGTGTTATGATAACTCAACTGAGCTCAGGCAATAAAAAAAAAGCCACCCAGAGCATATACCTGTCAAGTTCCAGCAAACTCTTCAGTTTTTATTCTGACTTTAAATTCTATACCTACTTTGCAGGGAGTGTTTAGCTCAAGAGATTTGTAACCAGTTACAACACACCGTTTCTCTCATTTATTTAATTTCTTTATGCCAGACAAAGAAAAGTAATTATCACACTCTTGTCCTTTCTGAAATGAGACACTGTCTCAGTTCAACTGAAATCAACCACAGAAAGACACTATAGATCTAATTTACTCCTGTTAATTGTTTCCCTGAGGAATTAATATACTGGAAACTCTACTATCTATGACAATTTATGGTAAAATCATGCTAGAATGAAGGTTGATTTTCCTTCATGAAGCCAATAAGAATGGATCAAAAGACACTGGATATTCTAGTTAATAATTTTTGCACCAGCAATAAAATATATGCCTTAAATACATAGTGATGAAATAGTTTAAAGTCTGAAAATAGATTGAAGACTCTAGTCCCATTTATAATCAATACAAGAGGCTGGGAAGTGCTGAAATAAAGTTTGCTGGAACATATGCCAATTAATCTAACCAAGGATTTCTGTTTGGGTTTCTGAATAAATGTTGTGTCTAGAATTTTCCTCAAAGTTTGCATGCAGACACAATAGATGTGGTCTACCTCTTTTCTAGACTGACTTCTGTAATAACACAAAGGAAACATATGTATTATATGGAATGATTATCTGGAAATAAATAAATATATACATAATAAATGTATAATCTCCTTTTCTTCTGTTTTCTAATAAATGTAGTTTAGCAAGTATTTTACCTATTTTCTATTTCAGCAGTTTCAATTAAATTGAAATAATGCCCTATCTAAAAGAAAACTCAGAAATAGATACACTGGTTACAAAGGAAAGAACACTTCTTCGGATAAGTAGTCCAAATCCAGCTCTAGTGTTTAGTAGCTGATTGCCTTGTGTGAATTTATTTTGGTGTGGTTTCCAGTCCAGTTCCCAGTAGACACATATTGAAGACAGAAAAAAACTCAACCCTGTCATAGCTAGCATTCATCTTCACAGCTTCAGGGAAGTGTACAAGATTGAACAGATGGAAGAAGGGAAGGGAAGGGAAGGGAAGGGAAGGGAAGGGAAGGGAAGGGAAGGGAAGGGAAGGGAAGGGAAGGGAAGGGAAGGGAAGGGAAGGGAAGGGAAGGGAAGGGAAGGGAAGGGAAGGGAAGGGAAGGGAAGGGAAGGGAAGGGAAGGGAAGGGAAGGGAAGGGAAGGGAAGGGAAGGGAAGGGAAGGGAAGGGAAGGGAAGGGAAGGGAAGGGAAGGGAACAAGAAAAGCTAAGGACACCATGCACTTTAGAGTATATTGTCAGCTCTATGTAAAATAAAACAAATCTCTCTTCCTGTACAGGATGTTTCCTTAGGAATGCATTGGGAACAGCTTCACTTCTCAGTCAAAAAATAAACCAGTCCCCAGATATGTGCTTGAAAAGAAAGGAAATATGTAACATGGTACATGACGCAAGCATGGGTGTAAAGGAGAAACTATGAATCACTAAAGCATTTTTTTTGTTAGTACTGTCATTGTGACAGACTGATATGTAAGGGCAGTGAAATCCCCCAAACCACTCTAAACTTCCAGTGCCTCAGGTTTCATTATACATTCAAAATGTAAATTAAGGTCATGGCAAGGCACCTCAGCTCTTCCAAGTGCATATTGGCAAAGCTAAGGAAAGTGTTTTCAAAATCCCTGTGTATATGAGTTTTACCTATATTTGAGTCTACAGGTACAGTACCTTTACAGTTGTGTGCAGAAACATCCTGTGAAGGTATCAAAAAATCTTTTAAACTACAGTATATTCTTGAATAGATATGGGATTGTGGATCAAAACATTGCATTACATACAATCCTTAATCTAATTAAGCAAAATAGACAATAAACAGGATACAGGAAGTGTCATTACTTAGTCCCTAACAAAAATCTCTTTCACAGGGAGCAAGTTTCAACATGCTAAATATTGTCAGCATATTAATTGCATTTACCCAAATTATGTAAACAAGAAATAAAACCTAATGATTTCTCATGGACAAGAGAAAGAAGTCAATTTGTTAACAAATATGCTACAGTATCTTTCATCCAAAGATCTCAATGCAATCTGAAATAATTAGACAAGTTTCATATCTTTGTTGTTATGATTTCTTCCCAGCTCAGTAAGAGTTAAGCACCTAATTCCATTTAATATTTGGAAATCTTTCTCAGAAGATTTAAGTGATTTAGCTTTGCATTACACAGGTTGCCACTGGAAAATGAAATCTGACAAACTTTCAGAAAGATTTATTGCTTTCCTGTGATGAGGACAGAATTAGAAAGAAAATATTCTACAAACAGATTTTCACAAGTCCAAATCTCTGTTAGGAACATAAATGTTAGGAACACAAATCCTTAGATGGTTCAGTACCCTGTAGCTCATATTGCAAATAAAGTGAGCTGCTGTGGATTCTTGCATAACTGAGAGCCATGAAAATTCATCCATATAATTAGATATCCAAATGGAAGCAGTAATATAGCAAATTCTTTTAAACAAATGACCTGTTCTGTAAGTCTGAAAGACAATGAAACCTGACCATGATACAGAGAGTAAATTAGTACAGGGATAAAAATAAGATGTTTTCTATCCTCTAAATCAGTTCATGTAGGCAATCAAATGTTTATGTTCAATTATTATTATTTTTTTGTGTGTTGAGTTCATGAAGTATTCTCCCTCTCTGGCTCCACATGACATCATTTGACAAGTAAGGAAAGTAGCCAGTTTTTCTTCAACAGCAGGAACCAAAATGTTTTCTACAGCAATGTAGATTTTTAAAGGTAAAGAGGTTATTGACCATGTCTAGGAGTTATGGGTACTGTTACCCACAAACTCTTACAAGTTTTATTTGCTTGTAACTCGGAACTGCCAGTTCCTGCTGTGTGTTCTTTGTTAAACATTTTTTGTTCCATTTCTGGAAGAATGGCTTTTAGGAAAATCAGCAGGGAACCAATTTCAACATTGTGCATGTTGTCTTTGAAGTCTGCCTTCTGCTCTGTATCACAGCAGTGAAACAAGCATTTACATGTCTTCTTGACTTGCACTTCATGATACTAAGTGTCTGTGATCTATACTGGCCACTAGATTTGGCCGGTATAGTTCATTGTTATTGTATTGTTGTAATAAAACTGTAGTTCGTTACAACTATTTTGTTGTTGTTGTTGTTTGTTTGTTTGTTTGTTGTAGTAAAGTCTATGTCAATGTGAAGACAGATTGTACTTGTGGAGCTTCTTATTTTCCTATGTACACTAAATACTACTATTCCTTCATGTATACAACAGACCTCCCTACATTTTGGATTATGCAAGAAAATTCTTTACAAACAACAATGATGTCTGTAGAGATTGGAGATTGCAGTTCATATACAAAAGAATATTGGTATAAAACAGAATGGGGAAAGAAGAGAAGCAGGGAAGTCTAGATGATGTTCCAACAATGGTTGGATTAGGTCACTGGTACCAAATCACTCCTTTCTTACCCAGATGAGAAACTGGAAGTGCTCTTCCACATCTTCCAGCTGCACTGGGTATAAAATGTATGTACTGGTTCTGGCTGGGATGGAGTTACTTTCCCCAAATCAGTCTATATATTGCTGTTCCTTGCAGTTGGAGTTAGAATGGTTGATAATGCACCAATGTTTTTGCTATTGCTGAGAAGTGCTTGTACAGCATCAAGTCCCTCTCCAACTCACTAAAGGCCAGAAGGCTGAAGGTAGGCAAGAAGTGGGGACAAGACACAGCGAGGACAGCTGACCTAAAATGACCAAAGGCATATTCCATAACACACGATGTCATGTTCAGCAATAAAAGCTGGGGGTGGGAAGAAAGAAAGAAAAAGGGTATACTCATTATGAAAGCATTATTATTCTGGAGCAATCACTACACATACTGAAACCTTGCTCCCCAGGAAGTAGCTAATTTCAATAAGCATCAAGATAGCAAATTCTGATCCTAAAAGTACTGACTTATGTCCTCACCCTTAAGTGCCCATGGCCTGTTTACACTGGTAAAGGGAAACAAGCCTCTGGCTTTTGCCAGCAGGAAGCAGCTCTTCACCCAGAGGAGATCAGTTTTGAGCTGTTCGATTCTAACCAGCCTGAGATTCTAAACCTCTCCCATATAATCCTCAGCTCCTAATTGCCCAGCCCAAAGTGCCAATACTGAATTCCCAGTAAGTAAATAAATGAAAAATATTGAACAAGAAGAAAATTGTGACCTTCAACACACAGAAACAAAGATAAAAGAATGCAGTATACAAGTTTTGGTCCCATCAAATCATATTTATTCAAATACAGTACTCTCCTCTATGAGCAACAGACCACCCTCTTGCAAATACCAACACTACTTTAAATGCTATGCCAGTATGAAGAAACCATGCTGTGAACTTAATTACAATTTATACATAATTTAAGGACATTTTACACTGGCACAGTAGTTTAAAGTGGCCTTACAATAAATTAGAATCATGACATAACTATTTTTAAACTTCTGGTTAATGTACAAATAAAAAGGATGCACCCACACAGAAATGGGAAGAGTCATCAGTGAAGCAGAACTGTTCTGAAAGTTCATTGTGAAGAACATAGTTCAGGTAGCTTTTCTGATTTCTCTGTGATGATTTATCAAGGTCTATCACCACCATGATTAGCCAATACATTAAAGTTTTGTTTATAAAAACACTAGCAAAATCAGTCTTCAAAAACATCTAAGCAAACTATGTTTACATACTCAGGAGCCATAAATAAGTTCTTCACTGCTCCTATGAATTTCTTACTTCAATTTTTACTTTAACAGAAAGACATCAATCAAATATTTATATGAGGTTCAGATGTACTTCGATATTCTTCTTTATCCTTTTCTTACACCTATAAAACTAATTACTAACAGGCTTCTGTATTGACCTATCAGTCTGAAAATATCGATACATTCTGAGTTGGTGAAACAGTCTTGTAAAGTCTCCACCTTCCAGTTATCTGAAACCCCAGCCATGAGTTATGGAACAAAACCTGACAAACTTTTGTGTTGTAATTTTCCTGATGTGACAGCATAGGCCTTCTCAGGCAATGGAGCTGGCAGATGCCATAGAGTAATTCAGATCAAGTTAAGACTTGACTTTCATGAGAGATTTTTGGATGACTTTTGGGTTTCATATTGTAAATATATATATATACATAAATAATAATATCCCTCACATAACTGTCCATTCACTGTATTTCATTTTTTTCAGCATTTCATTTTTTTTCAAAGCATTTCATTTTTTTCATTTTTTGTTACTGTTGGTTCTTCCAATGCCATTATGTGAAAAAGATGGTGAAACTCTTTTATACATCTCCAAGACATCTGAATCACTTTCACATTTTTAGCTGATTGGAGTCCACAAATTACTCCTGACATTTCTACTATATATTCATTCTTCCCTTGTGCTTATTAGATTGAAGCAGTCAATGTAGCAGTATGGATTTGTTTTCTTAGTATATTCTACTCTACTTTGTTAAGGTGATTGGCCCTTCTAAGATTATATGTTATAGCAATATAACAATACAAGAATTCCCTTTTAATGGTCTTTTAAGTAGGCTCTGATATTTCAGATAGTATTGAGAGAGATTTTTCCAATCGCACAGAGAGCTGTGTGGCATAACATTAAATGGGAGATAGAGGATAATTCTACATCTGTAATTGTCTCATTTACAGATGCCTTTTAGATGTTTAGACTCCTATTTTTAGCTGGTAAGCAGATTCACCACTTTCTAGTATGTTACTCAATACAGCCATAAATCTGCTACCTGTACCTCTGCCTGTTATTAAGGAAGATGACCTACTAGAACACTGCACTGCTCTTATTGATGGATTTAGACACACACAGACACACAGACACTTAATTATATTGATATGACCATATATAGAAAAGGTCTTTGCTTCTTTTGGGGATCCCTTTAGGGATCAAAGACACTCCACTGTCTTTCTGCAGGACTTTACAGTGGGTGAGGTGAGTGTTGCCCCATATCCTCAATGCTTGTTCTACTGTGAAGGTGCCACAGCCTAAAAGAGGAACAGGCTGCACCTTTCCTTCAAGGGTGGTGAGGTTACTGTTCTGGAGTGCACACTCCTAACAGGTACAATCTGAGTCATCCCATACTGCTCCAGACAGGCTTTGGAAATCAACATCTTTTCCACACCCTTTGCAAAATTTCTGAACGCTTTACTAAGGGAATATTTTCCACACCAGGCAATAAGTGAATGTTTGTGGCATTCTCAATTGGATGTTACATCTGACACAGAATATCCATGTATCTTGAAAGTGACTTGAAATTGCCAAAATCAAGAAATGGGAAAAGGAGAAGAGCAGACAATGTAAAAACAGTGTTCTAATTCTAATGACCATTTCTAATGTAGAAGGGAGAGCAGTTCAAGGATATAAAGAACACACTGTATATGCAAAGACCTAACACCATACTGGATAAACTTCACAAATTTCTTATGTATTTTTATAAATAAGAGCAAAATTACAGTAGTGTAAAAATTATGAAAAATGGTAAATGTCAAAAAATAAGAGAGAAGAGGCACTACCAGAGTAAGTGAATCCTCTATAATATACTTAGAAGTTACAGGAAAGCCCAGCAGCTAATGCTTGCTAAAATAAAATGAAAACACATAGGATAAATGCTCCGTATATGATAAAGATATTTAGCCTATGTTTACCTTGCCATTTAGAATGCCCAGACAGTAGTTTTTCAGAACTCCTGTGTAGAAAACTTTTTAGCTTATTATCAGCTATCTGGAATGCCCACTTCTGAACATATAGAAATCTGAAGCATCTGAAAGGGAAAAAATAATATCATTTAAAAAAAAAAATAAATTATTTGTTTGTTTGTTTGTTTGTTTGTTTTTTAGAACAGATATTTTGCATGTTTAGGGTTTAATCCTGAGCATTCTGGTATGACATGGCAAATCACTTAAGTGTGGTTAATAATAATCATATGAGGAATTGACTTTAATAGCACCTATCACATGCTTAATATTAAAGTACATGCTTAATTGCTCTGGTAGGTTGACTGAGAATGTTCTGCATTTTACAAGTTTGAGTCCTGAATGATAAATGCACATATATATCTATTTCATTGTCTTGTCAGTCATTCATTCTGACAGTTATGCCAGCGTTTTAATGTTCCATTTCTCCCACAGACTCTCTGTGTCTCTATTGGCACTCCCTGTCTATCAGCTGACTTATGGCTTGCAAAATCTCTCCTTTTTATCATTTAAATACCTCCTAGCACTCCCTTCTTAAACTAGTATGCAAGATGACTCAACAATTAACACCCCACCAATTTAACACTGAGTCATTGTGTCTCTAAATGCCAAACCCAAATCATCACCCGAACATATTGCTGCAAGCCTTGTTCTCTTCACCTTCATCATTTCTGTATAGTTTATTAGCTTCCTTCATTGTGTCATATCTAAAATTAGAAGACAAGTTCTTTGAGGTATAGGTAATATATTTCCCTCTGTTTCATAAAGTGCCTACAACAGTTTCAAGAAGTTTGAAAATCTGATCAACACACACACACAAAAAGTATCATAGAATAGTGAATAATAGACAACTTTGGTAATTCTTTTCATATTTAAGTTTTATGTAATATTCTAGAGAGTATAATATGCATGCAAATCAAGCAAATAACAATTTTGAGATCATTTTTTGAGCCTGGGTAAGATTTCAAATACTCCAGCCTTCCTTATCACTGCTTTAAATTAGTGCATACATAAATAAAGACATACATAAATAAAGATGTATTTCATGGAGGCAACTGTAACATGGAATACTTTAGATAAAATCAAGACAGCTGCTTCATCCTGAAACTTTCCTCGATTTTAGAAACTCACTTTCAAACTATATCACCCATAGCATATTAATTACTGTAATCTAGTTAAGAGTAGAAATTAACAGAATAAAATTTGTACACCAAGGTAATACAACACAGTCAGGTGAGCTGGAACTAATTGAGATAACTCACGATATAAGACATTACTAGAACAGATTTATTTTGAATACTTTATTATCTTTGTACAGTTTTTCTCATGGAACTGTTTTTTTCATTTAAGCTCAAATATTTCACATAAATCGGTTAATGATCCTTTAAAGTTTCTGAAAAATTAAAGTATTGTTTGTTGAATGAATGTTTTTAATGTATGTTTTTTTGTGAACTGAAATTTATCTACAGCCTATCAAAAAAAAAAAAAAAAGTCTTTAGGATTTGACTGCATACATTTCTGAATGGCTGAGTATAAACCCCAGAAAATAATGGTGTATATTGGAAACAGTGACTCAACCTTTTAACTATGGAGGCGTGAATTGTTACCTCTATAATTACCAGTCAGCCTCAATCTTTCCTAATTAAAGTTTTCCTCTGATGGCATATACTTAAGGCTAACCCTTACTATTTATTCTACAATATATGATTGCATTGAATACAGTGTAAGTTAAATGATGTAACTGTGTCTGGCTGCATACAGCAATTTGCTAGAACTTGGCAAATAATCAGACAAACCTCCCCCCACAATGATACAGCAACTTGATAATTCCTCATTACCAAAACAATATATGCAAGGCATAATATGCAAATGCATTAAGCATTCATCAAAATAATAAGAAAAATCTGTAGCTGACTTGAACAAGGGACTCCTGCAAAGTAGGATTAATTCCACAGTATTTTCCTTTTTTCTTCTATGAGAAACTTGAGAATTCTATTATATAAAAGAATTTTGTCAAAATCAGTTAATAACACAAACAACACAAAACAGAAAATAAAATGTTCACATTTAATAATGAAATTCTTTATTTCTCTTTTTTGTTGTTGGTTTTTTTGTTTGTTTGTTTGTTTGTTTGTTTGTTTTTTATTCTTCAGATTAATACTGCAATAAGAAATCTTTTTGGATATCAGCGAAGCTTTCACAGAATCACAGAATTTCTAGGTTGGAAGAGACCTCTAGATCATCAAGTCCAACCTCTGACCTAATACTAACAAGTCCTCCACTAAACCATATCACTAAGCTCTACATCTAAACATCTTTTAAAGACTTCCAGGGATGGTGACTCCACCACTTCTCTGGGCAGCCTGTTCCAATGCCTAACAACCCTCTCAGTAAAGAAGTTCTTCCTAACATCTTACCTAAAACTCCCCTGGTGCAACTTAAGCCCATTCCCTCTCATGCTGTCACCAGGCTCATGGGAGAACATACCAATCCCCACCTCGCTACAGCATCCTTTAATGTGCTTATAAAGAGCGATAAGGTCGCCCCTGAGCCTCCTCTTCTCCAGGCTGAATAAGCCCAGCTCCCTCAGACCCTCCTCGTAAGACTTGTTCTCCAGACCCCTCACCAGCTTCGTTGCCCTTCTCTGGACTTTCTCGAGCACCTCCATGTCCTTCTTGTAGTGAGGGGTCCAAAATTGAACACAGTACTTGAGGTGCAGCCTCACCAGAGCTGAGTACAGGGGGACAATCACTTCTCTAGCCCTGCAGGCCACACTGCTTCTTATGCAGGGCAAGCAGGCGATCAGGCCCAGTCAGCACGGGTTTATGAAAGGCAGATCCTGCTTGATGAACCTGATCTCCTTCTATGACAAAGTGACGCACTGGGTGGACGAGGGAAAGGCTGTGGATGTGGTCTACCTTGATTTCAGCAAGGCTTTTGACACCGTCTCCCACAGCATTCTCCTCAAGAAACTGGCTGCTCTTGGTTTGGACTGGCGCACGCTTCGTTGGGTTAGAAACTGGCTGGATAGCCGGGCCCAAAGAGTCGTGGTGAATGGAGCCAAGTCCAGTTGGAGGCCAGTCACTAGTGGCATCCCCCAGGGCTCGGTGCTGGGGCCGGTCCTCTTTAATATCTTCATCGATGATCTGGACGAGGGCATCGGTTGCACCCTCAGTAAGTTTGCAGATGACACCAAGTTAGGTGCGTGTGTCGATCTGCTTGAGGGTAGGAAAGCTCTGCAGGAGGATCTGCATAGGCTGCACCGATGGGCTGAGGCCAACTGCATGAAGTTCAACAAGGCCAAGTGCCGGGTCCTGCACCTGGGGCGCAATAACCCCAAGCAGAGCTACAGGCTGGGAGATGAGTGGTTGGAGAGCTGCCTAGAAGAGAAGGACCTGGGAGTGATGGTGGATAGTTGGTTGAATATGAGCCAGCAGTGTGCTCAGGTGGCCAAGAAGGCCAACGGCATCCTGGCTTGTATTAGGAACAGCGTGACCAGCAGGGCTAGGGAGGTGATCGTCCCCCTGTACTCGGCTCTGGTGAGGCCGCACCTCGAGTACTGTGTTCAGTTTTGGGCCCCTCGCTACAAGAAGGACATGGAGGTGCTTGAGCGGGTGCAGAGAAGGGCGACGAAGCTGGTGAGGAGTCTGGAGAACAAGTCCTACGAGGAGCGGCTGAGGGAGCTGGGCTTGTTCAGCCTGGAGAAGAGGAGGCTCAGGGGCGACCTTATCGCTCTCTATAGGTACCTCAAGGGAGGCTGTAGCGAGGTGGGGGTTGGTCTGTTCTCCCACATGCCTGGTGACAGGACGAGGGGGAATGGGCTTAAGTTGCACCAGGGGAGTTTTAGGTAAGATGTTAGGAAGAACTTCTTTACTGAGAGGGTTGTTAGGCATTGGAACAGGCTGCCCAGAGAAGTGGTGGAGTCACCATCCCTGGAAGTCTTCAAAAGATGTTTAGATGTAGAGCTTAGTGATATGGTTTAGTGGGGACTGCTAGCGTTAGGTTAGAGGTTGGACTTGATGATCTTAAGGTCTCTTCCAACCTAGAAATTCTGTGATTCTGTGAGGATGCCGTTGGCCTTCTTGGCCACCTGAGCACACCGCTGGCTCATATTCAGCCGACTATCCACCAATACTCCCTGGTCCTTCTCTGCCAGGCAGCTTTCCAACCACTCATCTCCCAACCTGAAATACTTTCAACACTGTTTCTCAGAGTGTCTTTCTGTATAAGCTATCCAGCATACAACTAGACAATATTATGGGTTTACAGTTGTTTCTTAATGCACCCCAGGATGTGGTTGGCCCATGTGGTTCTCCTATACAGAACTATAACCCTTTGAGGGTTATAGTAAATGGGTTTACATCAGGCTGGCAGCCAGTCAACAGTGGGGTTCTGTAGGGTTCCATTTTAGGGCCAGTTCTCTTTAATGTTTTAATAAAGGATCTTGATGCAGGACTCAAGTGTATACTAAGTAATTTCACAGATGATAATATATGAGGACTTCCTTGTTGGTAGAGAGTCCTTGAGGAGAGAATTTGATAAATTACAGGGCTGGGCAATCATGAATTGCATGAAATTTAACAACAGCAACTGCCCAATTCTGCACTCGGGATAGGGCAATCCTGGATTCATAATCAGGATGGGAGATGAGAAGCTGGAGAGCTGTCCTGCAGAAAGGGATCTGGGGGTTCTATTTAATGGCAACTTGAACACTAGCTAACATTGTCCCTTGGCAGCCAAAAGAACCAACCATATCAAGTTCAGATTTGATATTAGAAGGAGGTTCTTCACTGAAACTGTGGTTGCACGTTGGAATTGGCTCCCCAGGGTAGTGGTCAAGGCACACCAAAACTGCTGGAGTTCAATAAGAATTTGGACAACACTCAGACATATGATTTAATTTTTAGGTAGTACTGTGTGTACCCATCAGTGGGACTCAATTATCTTTGTGGGTCCTTTCCAACTTGTGATATTACATGATTCTATTCTGTGATTCTATGATTCTAAAACCTAGTATTTCTAGGTAGTTAGGTACAGTATATTTATAATTTACTGTATTTATTATTATAATTTAGACAAAATTTTCATCAGGAAGAAGTGTGGGGTGTTTTTAATTTGTTTGTTTGTTTACTTATAAATAACTATGCCAAGATCACTTAGGATGAAATCTCCCTGCTTCAGGTTGAACTTTTCAACTAGGTTAATATAGTGATTTCCAAGGGAAAAGGTAGCTGTTCACATAGTGTAATTTACCATGAGTTTTGTATATGCAAGAATATATAATCCTTACATGTATTACCATACACAATTGCCATTAAGGGCCCTTGACTCATTCAGGGTACATGGATGGACAGTACCTCTTAAACAAGCAGCTATGTGAATGTTTTTTGTGCAAGTTCACAGATGATATCAGATTGGGTGGAGCTGTTGGCTCCGTCAAAGATGGTGAGGCCTTGCAGAGAGATCTAGACAAATTAGAGAGCTGGCAATACCAGTGATATGAAGTTTAACAAGAGCAAGTGTCAGATTCTGCACCAGGGAAGAAGCAACCCTGGTTACATGTACAGACTGGGGGATGAGATGCTGGAGAGCAGCCCCACAGAAAGGGATCTGGGGGTTCTGATTAACAGCAAGCTGAAAATGAGCAAGCAGTGTGCCTTAGAGGTCAGGAGGGCCAACTGTATCCTGGGGTACATCAAGAACTGCATTGCTAGCTGATCAAGGGCAGTGATTGTCCAACTCCGTGCTGGTGTGGCCTCACCTCAAGTACTGTGTGATGTTTGAGGCACTACAATATAAGAAAGACATAAAACCATTAGAGAGTGTTCATTCTCTGAATGCAGACGTACTCTGAAGCTCAAAAAAGAACCCATTACAGAACAGTCACCACCATGAAGTACGTACAAGATATATATATATATTTACAAATGCACTGGAACTATGAAAATTAATACCAGTTTTAGAAGTGTGTATTACACATAAATATGTTAATTGTAAAATCAGAAATTATCACAAGTTTAATGATTCCAAAGGAAAAAAAAAAAAAAAAGTTTACTGCCAATCCGGCTGCTTAATGAGATCAGCAATTATTTTACATACTATGATTTGTTACAGAATCTGACAGACAAAACTATATGTACAGAGATGCTGTAATTTGTACATTATATGTTCTTTCTTTTACTATTATTATTTTGTTTACTGAATTGATTATATTGCTTTGCTTGAGTTAATGGCACAGATCTTTTTATATTAGTTAGCACTTCCTCCCACCCCCCAATTAAAAAAAAAAAAACAAAGAAAAAGGAAATTCTTTAACAAGCAAACATTCATATCTAAAATTGCATGTCACTAGAAAACACTTATCAGACAAAAAAGATCGTGTCTAATAGGAAACTGAAAAACAAGTCACTAAGAGAAATTCCTTCTGAGATGAAAGTTGTTGCCAGCTTGCTTTGAGGGATTAAAATGATGTAATACAGTTTTAAAACTGATATATAAGTTTTGCTCCAAGAGATTACCTGAGTCTCAAGATGGGATTATGAAAAAAAAAAAAAAAAAAAAAAAAAAAAAAAATCTGAAAAAAATCATACACAGAAAAAGTGGATTTCTAAAATTTTAATTTTGTTAAAATTCCTCCTCTAAAAGCTTTTGTTCTGTTTCTGCCTAATAAAATGTCCAGTTTTCTATTGGAGTGGAACAACACTGTCACCTTGTGGCTAATTTTACTAGTAGTGGTCCATCAAATCCGAGTAGAAAAGATGTCTATTAGATAAGCATTTTGCAGAACCCCTGGTCTGAATGAATTACAGAATCCCTGGCTGAATGAATTGTTGAGATTCATGAACAATGCAATGATAAGAATTAAACTGTGATCTCAGTGATTATAGTGACTGGCACCAGTATCAGGGCAGTGGGACAGGAAACCAGTTAGAGAGTAAGTAGTTTGATAAAGAGTAAAAAGTTGGTCCTATATGATTCTTCTGCTTTTTCTTTCAACTATTGTTCTCACTGAATGGAATGAGGTATTCTGGGGGCAAGAAGACAGAGATACAAATGTACACTGAATTTCTCAGTGTAAATACAAAAGATTTTATCTTCCATTGGCTAAATGAACTAAGGAGAAGGAAAAACAAGAAATGAATTATCAGTGTGTTTACTGTCACTGAACCAGATTATATATATGCACATTGTTATTTCAGTTGTAGAAGCCCAAAGACACATACAGTCATTTTGGAACATGCTTATATATGACAATTCTTAATCCTGAAGAAGCACATGTTGATCCTCAATTTCTGCCTTTCTAACTTCACTGATGAGTTTTATCAGTGCAGTAGAAGTATAAATTGTTTACCATATCTTTCAACAGTTTCATTTTCATATGGATTTTTAGAACATTTAGAACATTTTTTAGAACTTAGATTTTATTTATTTATTTATTATATTTTATTTATTAATTTATTTATTTTGAAGTGCTGGAATCTTAAATTTGACTTGATAGTTCCTGGGAGAGCTGATATGTTCAAGACTATTTCTGTAAAAAGGAAAGGGTCCTCTTTGGTCCTTTAGCCATTATTATGAATTCTCTGATTCTTCTTATACTCTGTTTGGACATACTATGAAGTACTCAATGACTGTATTGTTGACCTGACTCAGCTATACTGGAACTTCACCACCCATGCCACAGAATCCAAAAACAGGGATTGGGAGAATGGAGTACTGCCCACTGCTGGAGAAGATTAGGTGTGAGACCAGCTAAGTGCTGAATATGCACAAGTCCATGGGACCTAATGAGATGCATCCAGGAGTCATTAGGGTATTTGCTGATGAAGTTGCTAAGCCACTATACATTGTATCTGAGAAGTCATGGCAGTCTGGTAATGTTCCTACTGACTGGAAAAGGTGAAACATACACCCAATTTTTAAAAAGGGAAGGAAGACACAGGGAACTACAGGCCAGTCAGTCTCAATTTTTTGCCTTTTAAGACTGTGGGGCAGATCCCTCTATGCACATGGAAAACAAAGAGGTTGTTGGTGATGGGTGACAAAGAAATGCCCTCTCATATTCAGCCAGAACCTCCCGTGCTTCAGTTTGTGCCTGTTGCCTATCGTACTGTCACTGGGCACAACAGAAAAGACTGTCTCCATCCTCTCGACAACCTCCCCTCACATATTTTTACACCTTTATAAGGTCTTCCCTTGGTCTTCTCTTTTCTAAGCTAAACAGGCCCAGTTCTTTCAGCCTGTCCTCATATGACAGGTGCTCCGGTCCTCTAATCATCTTTGTAGCCCTCCTCTGAATCTTCTCCATTAGTTTTATGTCCCTCTTGTAGTGTGGAGCCCAGAACTGGACATAAGACCCCAAGTGTGGCCTCACTAGGTCTGAGGAGGAGGATCACCTCCCTTGACTTACTGTCAACACTCTTCCAAACGCAGCCCAGGATACTGTTGGCCTTCTTTGTCACAAGGGCATATTGCTGACTCATGGTCAGGCTGCTGTTCACCAGGACTCCCAGGTTTTATTCTGCAAAGCTGATCTAAAGCAAGTCACACCCCAGCCTCTACTGGTGCTTGGGGTTATTCCTTCCTAGGTTCAGGACCCTGCACTTTTCCTTGTTGAATTTTATGAGGTTCCTTTCTGACCAATCCTCCAGCCTGTCAAGGTCCCTCTGAATGGCATCACAGCCCTCTGGGGTATCACCCACTCCTCTGAGCTTTGTGTCATCAGCAAACTTGCTGAGGGTACACCCCGTTCCATCATCCAGGTCATTGAAAAACATTGGACCCAGTACTGACCTCCAGGGGACATCCTTGTTTCCAAATTGGAGAAACATTTATTTCATGGATGGAACACTCAGTGTATAAGGCTGAGTGTTTGTACTCAGAGAGTGAATAGCTCAATGTCCAGGTGGAAACCAGTGACCTGTCCCTCAGGGGTCTGTGCTGAGATTAGCACTATTTAACATCTTTGCAACATGGACAGTTGGACTGAGTGCACTGTCAGCAAAACTGGATGATATCAAGCTGAGCAGTTGCAGTCAACATGCTGTAGGGAAGGGATGCCTTCCCATGGGACCTTGACAGGCACAAGAAGTGAGCCCATGCAAACTCATGCAGTTCAACAAGGCCAAGAGCTAGGTAGTACACCTTGGTAGGGGCAATCCCAAACAGGCTGGGTGATGAGTGAGTAGAGAGCAGCCTTATGGAGAAGGACTTGGGGGTACTGGTGGATGAAAAGCTCAACATGAATCAGCAGTGTGTGCTTGCAGCCAAGAAAGCTAACCATGTCCTGGGGTACACTAGAGGAATTGTAGCTAGCAGGCTGAAGGCAATGATTCTTCCACTCTACTCCACTTCCATGAGACCCCACATGAAGTAGTTTGTCCAGCTCTGGGGGTCCCAGCATAAGAAAAACATGGATTTATTCGAGAAGGTCCAGAGAAGGGCCATAAGGTTGATCAGAGGACTGGAACATCTCTCCTTTGAAGAGAGGGTGAGGAAGTTGGGGATGTTCAGCCTGGAGATGAGAAGGTTCTGGGGAGACCTTATAGAGGCCTTCCAGTTCTGTATGCTGTGGACATAGAGACATAGAAATACTCCCTCCTAGATAGACTCAGTCATTTTTGTGTATTTCTCTCCTGTCAATGCTCCAAAATAAGGATACTTTTCACATGCTGCAGAGAAGCAACCTTGAGCTCTTGGAGCTCAAAGATTTTTGAGGCAACTTTTTTACCATTTTAGTGCTGTTCTTCTGCTCTGTATCATAGCTTTAGAATAGACAAGGAGTTTATTAAATTTCATCATGGATCTACAGAATTTAAATATTTAGAGTCAGTTCCAATCAACTGTATGGAAGTTAAACTTCTATATGTTACTTAGTCATAAACTGCAGACAAGAAGCAAATTTAAATTACTTGGTATCTAATTGTTGGTGTTCTATATAACGTGTGCAACCAAGCAGATGCAAGTTCTGTTAATGGGAAGACCTTCTTTGCAGGCTGTGATTTTCCCCAAACAGAAGAGGGTAACAAAACACCTTTATTGTATTAGAGCTCCTTAGTGTGTCACACAATATAGGTGGTAAAGCTTTATTCATGAATAAACAACCTACATTCATTTCCAACTTTCCCATCACTGTGATTCTTTTACCTCACTATCTGTGGGACTACAGTGTAGGTTCTGTATCTGGCTCCCCATTACTGTCCATCTGTTCTTTTATTTTTTTCGCTTTGATCTTACTCATGCTGGAATGCAGTAGAAGAGGAGAAAACAGGAGAAAAGAACATTCAAATTCTCTTTTTTTTTCTTTTTTTTTTTCCAGCCACTGGAATCAGACGGGCTTTACAGACACAATGGTCAGTAAACCACACAGATGCTTTTTCAGAATGGAAATGTAAACATCATTTGGAGGCAAGATTATGAAAGATATTTATACTATATTTTTAAAAGTTTTTAAAGAGACAAGCAAAAAAAAAAAAAGGCAAAGGAATACATTTTAAAATATAATGTGATAAAGAAAGGGAGCATAGGACTTTTTTAACGTTATTTAGCTATTCAGTTACACTGAATTGGAACACTCTCTGCTTACAGGGATTCACTTTTGGAACCAAAGAAGAGACCAAAAAAATCCCCCCTACTTGGTTTGGCTTGGATACACTACTTGGTCAGGATTTAGATACACAGCCCAGCACAGCTCATTGAGTTCTCTTTTTTCTACTCTGTAGAAGCATCAGGGCTTCATACAGTGTTCACAAAGAAAATTACAGTTAAGAAGGATAAAACACAAACCACAGTACAAAACAATAATATCAGTCTACTTATGAAAGGGTAAGACAATTTCATTTTGTTATCAGGAACAATTAGCCATACTTTTGTGAAGTTTAGATTGATAGCTACTGTCCTGGTTTCAGTTAGAACAGAATTAATTAAATTAATTAAAACCAGGACAGCTACATATATGTTTAACAATATTACCCTACCCTAAGGCACAAAGTGCCTTAGTCTAGGACTCACATGAATCTAGTCTACATTTTCATGAGTGGTGGTAATTTTTCTTTCATTTCTGATTTTTTTTTAATCAATGTTATAATTTTTAATGTATAAACCAATTCAAACCTATAGAACAATTTAATTTGGTTTGACTTCTCCAGTTCAACACAGCTATGGCTAGAGGTTCAGGTACCTTGAGTTGTCACTTGGCCAATATGCTCAGGATCTATTATATGCCCTACACAAAGATTTGTAGAATAATTTTTCACCATCTCAGTGTTTCAAAACAGTAAAGAGATTACGATAAGGGTACTAATCTACTCCTGAATAATCTACTCCTGAGTATCCACCTCGAGGACAACAAAGGAACCAAGGACAGGAGTAACTAGTATCTCCCAAAACAACATTTCAAAATGCTCTTATTATTAATTATTAATTATTAATTATTAATTATTAATTGTTAATTGTTAATTGTTAATTGTTAATTGTTAATTGTTAATTGTTAATTGTTAATTGTTAATTGTTAATTGTTAATTATTAATTATTAATTATTAATTATAAGTAACGCTTGTATACTTCTATTCCACTAGTACCCAGCATATATTTTTATTATTTCCTACCTTTTAAAATTTTTAGTATCAAAAAGGACTCTATCACTTCAGCAGCATCCACAGAATAGAAAAAATATTTTTAAATACAATCCAGTGTGGCTTCTATTAGCTTGTTCTATTTATTTATATATATTTTATATTTATATTTATGTTTATGTTTATGTTTATATTTATATTTATATTTATATTTATATTTATATTTATATTTATATTTATATTTATATTTATATTTATATATTATTTTTTTAAATTGAAGGAAGCCTGTTGCTGATATAGATGATAGGTTTATATTGTGGCACTGTCCCTGGAAAATGTGGAAAGGACGTTGTGTTCCGATACGTCCTAATCACCAGAAGGGAAATAAACTGCAAAAAATATCTGTTTCTGCCACATTGGTCTCTCTCAGTGCCAAAGTGGTTCAGTTAAAGGACCACTAACCTAAACTCTTTATATCTCTACCACCCAAATGCAAATATGTTCATGGACACCAGCTTCACACATTGAAAGCAGTCATATTCCCTTGAGCATGTGCATTGTAAACCAGCATGTTCAAGTTATTTAGTATCTTGCATTAATGGCCAGTATGGGTCTGCACAAACAAAAGCCGGATTAAATTTTAAATATAAAAAGATAAAAATAAAAAATGAAGCTATTTGAAATAGTAATATTTCATACAGTTCTGTATAAAGTATTTCTAATCTTAACATCAACTTCCTCCTGGCCTTCCTTTCTATAGCATTTTAAAACCAAAATCCAGACACAATTCTGTTTGGAATAAAGCGCTGCTTTTCTTGGTGTTAAGAGGGTTTAACATAAGATATGAAGGTATAATGAAGCATAAGCATAATGATGGTCATTAGCTTAGTTCTTTGGTGCATTAAGTGATAAACAGCACACCAAGTCACTGAATGAAGGGGTGAGGTTTCCTTGTTCTTCCTCTGTCATAGTATCTGCAAATAGAAGAAGCACTTAGGATAGTTAATTTGCCAGAGACTGGATGGTTGCTTTCAGTAAATCACACAATCTAATGACTGTTCATTTACTGAGTTCATGTTTAGACAGATAATTAAACAACTTATGCTTTCTTGTTATTTTAGGCCAGCCTCTCCTAAAAGTATTGCTTTAGAGTATATGACACTTTAACAGCAAAGCAAAACAAATGTAAATAATTCCAGTAAAATTCCCTAAGCCCCCACTTCAGATATAAAACTGAGAAGGAATCCAAGATGATTATCAGAATTACAGTTTAATGAAGCTTATTTGAAGAGATTGCTCAGCAGTAGTGTAACAATAGCTATTGAGACTACTTGTAAAGCTCTGGACTGCATACCATACTGGCAGGCAGTCAGTTCCACAACTGTTACATACCACCAGCTACTCTGGAGTATATATTCTTTAATAGCAGAAGCAAGAAAACACATGGGCTCTTTAGAAGCTATGTCTGACATTTTCAAACAGGAGAACCTCAAGTTAGTTCTAAAGATCTTATTCAGGCCTTTTGGGTTTAAAAGGAAAAATAACCATGCATAGTCAATCTGCAAAGTCATTTAGAATCCAGTATGATTTCTTGAATGTGTTTGCATTCTATTTCCTCTGCCATAATTCTGAACCAGTAGAAGAGTAAATGAAAACTTAAAGCATATGCAAATGAAAAAAAGGAATGGTGGAATTACAAGTCTCTTACTATTAATTAAACAATATTTATACAGTATTTCACAGTTGGATATAAGAAAAAAAAAATCAATTTGAGCTTAATTGTTCTTTCCTCTGCTCTTCTGAACAAAACAACAAACACCAAAGCAATGTGGCACATTAAAGACCTAGCAGGATGACTCTTTCTTGTTACTTCTGGAAAGGCAAAATACCTGCCATTTTGCTAAGTGTGTGCAAATAGCAGTGAGTCATGGTCCAGTTTATAACTGAATTTGTCATCTTTTGCTATAACCCAGAAGTACAATTCAGATTGGACAGATTCACTAGGGCAAACCTTCCAATAGCTAGGCTGGACAATACCAGTAAATCTGCAACAGCACTGACACCAATTCAAGCATCAAAATTCTGCTCATAGGAAGCAGGAAGAAAAGGCTGTGTCATATTATACATTCAGTTCAACTAGCTAGTTCTAGACTTGCTTACATCTACCTGTACACCTGGCAGTCATTTACTTGCACTACAGTATACATGTTTGAAAAAACACATGGAACTGAAAACCTAACTTTTAGACATTTAAACTTCATTTTGTCTTAAGTTATTGTACAGGTCCAAATACTGTAATGTCTGTAACTTTTCTTATCCTCACAAAGAGAATATTTCATAACATTGGGTATCATACACTCATATAATATAAATTAATAATAACTCTTGAGGATGAGACCCAGAGCTTGTAATGAAGGAATATCATGTTTGCTTATATTAATCTCCAGGTTACCTGCAAGCATCAACGTGTTGTTTATGCTGTGTGACCTTGACATCCTCACTACTTGCTATCACTACTACTGCAGATGTCATCCTTTCTTACCTCTTCCAAAAGGTCCATCAGAAATTCTTCATGAGACTTTTAGCATTATCTTTCCTTTCTTCTGATTAACACAAAAACTCCTCTCTCTGGACCTTGTTTTGATAATTTCCTGTGTTCAACTGTGTGTTTGGGCCAAGGTTAGTGGGATATCTGAACTCTATCTGTCTATCTCTCTCTATATTATCTTTATTTTATGCAGTTGAGATATTATAGATTTAATTTTCTCTTACTAATTGTGTACTTGTTTACATTTGTTTTTTTCTAGTTTATTCTTTTTTCTTCTTTCTATTCTTTATTATTATTATTATTATTATTATTATTATTATTATTATTTAATGGCAAAAACAAACAAACAAACACTGTATCATCACACCAATTATTTCAATCAGGTTTTTAAATATGATTAGTGACTTGCACTGTCTTAACATTTTGGAATATTTACAAGGGGAATTTCCACAACAGAAGGTCAATTACCTTGTTCTAAACAATTCATCATATAATAAAGCTGAAGTTAGATATCCAAAGTGGAAATATTCACAGACCCTTGTTTCATCCTGAATCATGGTGACAAATTAAATTAAACCAGACAGTTTCCTTCTTTTGAAATGACATAGTAAACTGTTCACAATATAAATTCTGCAAACCATGATGTGAAATTGTATATGTTACAGATGAAGATCATAGGAGAATCCGAAAAGAATCCTAGAAGAGATACACCAAAAAAAAATTTTTTCAGTTTAAAATGCATTTTCAACATTCTTACATTAATAGTTTCCTACTTCATTGATGGTCTACGGGTGTGTATATATATATATATATATATATATACACACATAAATATATATATATATAAAAAAAAACATATATATATATATGTTTATATATATATAAACACAGTAAAATCTGAAAAATCCTTTCATGAACCACATTAAATAAAGAAAACAACAAAAAAAAAGTAATCCAAAATACAAATAACATAATAACACAACCACACTGAATGTTACAGAAATAATATGAATACCATTAAAAAAGAATATTTATTAAAATAATATACATGCTTAAATGAACTCACCTCGCAGGAGTTTTAAAAGCAACTATCTTTATGTATTTATTTATTTATTTACTCCTCCAAAATTTGTGGTAGACATACTTCAGGTAGATTATAGTAGTAGTTCAGTTTAGGAATCAGAATCTGTCCCAGCACAATTTCTACAAAATCTAGAATAAAGTGATATAAAAATAAACTCTCAGATGAACGACAAATAAAACATATATTTTGGCTTTTGTGATACATTCTCCCTACTAGACCCATATGTCAACAATATTCAATGTTATTGGAAAAAAAATATATATATAAAAGTTTTTGTCTCTCAGAAATAAATTTTGTTTAATTTCGGTGAAAATTTTGGACTGCGTCTCCTGTTATTTGAAATAAGACACATCTTATTCTACGTTTCTATAACTTTCTGTGCATGCTATAGTGGCAGTTGGATATGTCTGTCATTTAGATACATATTTCAAAGAGAACATACTACATTCTGAGGCCTTTAGGATATTTCTGAAATAAGTATTTATTTGTTCTGATAACTCCATTGATACAAAAAGTATAGACATAGCTTGAGGGTAAATTCTTAAAAATATCTATTTATTCTTCATGTAGCTTCAAAAGAGATTTTATTTTATGTAAAAATTGTCTTTAGCTTTTCTTTGAAATCTTAATAGCATCATAGCCAATACAGTCAAATACTATAGAGTAGTTACAGATGTATATAACAATATTAATCTCAAAATTTAAACTCTCATCAACTTGCTATCTATCAGCACAATGGATACAGTCTACAAGCCACAAACTAGTCTGAAACAAAATGTAAAGCATTAGAGATGCTTAGTTAAATGATTTTCAAGTTGGCTTCTTAATAACCCTACGTAAAAAGTAAGATTATAAATACAATTATGCTTCAACAGATTCTACAATGCTTTAGGTATTACCTGTAGAATTACAGGTAATTCTACAATCACCTCTAATATGCTGTGGGTGGTTTGTCTTATAAATGGTAAATAACCCTCCACGTTAAATATTTCAAATTTTGTAAAAACCAGTACCAACTATTTTCCTTTTTAACCAGAGACACTTAGACAATTTAGTATAACTGCTACCTCTTATTTCCTTCTGTTTTTCAGAACCTGTACTTGCAGTGCTGGTCAGAAGTCAGATTTAAATTCACCTAAATTCTGCTTCTTTTTTTTTTTTTTTTTTTCCACAATATTGGAGAGAATGTCAAACAGTTTCACTCACAAATAGACTGAAAGATACTTACAGTAATCTTATAAAGTGCAACTTAAGCTTGATTAAAATTAGGTACACAATGGGTAGCAAAATGAAATTATTTCTCAGTACAAATCACTTTCGTTTTATATGTGTATGCAGATTTCATAAGGGAAAAATAGGCAGAGCTCCAAGATGATTTTTTTCAAAAAGAACAGAAAAGAAAAACCTAAAATATACATTTGTATACCTTGAATAAGAATTCAAAAATAAATTATGTAATTCACATAAAATATTTTTTAATTAGAAAAGCAAGGTACTGTCAATACAATTTCTGTTTCCATATAAATATATATATCTCTTAGTACAAAACAAAGAGATGATAAAATCTATTCAGCAGTTCTGTTGACACAATTAGCTGCATTTGGGGAAGTATTATCTTAAAACCTTCTTAAAACCTAAAAAAAAATAAATCTTTATTTCTTTTGTTTTGTTTTTAGTAGAGTTATGTAGGTTTTAAAAGTAAAAAAGTAATGACAATTAAACATATGTAAAACAATGAAGGCAGTATGGACAGTATGGACAGTATGGACAGAGGACTTCATGGTGAATATAATATGGAGACTGCATTCTGTAAATTGAATGGCTTATTTTGCTTACTTATGAATTATCTGAGGTGTACAGAAAAAACTATTCTCAGATGGTGTAAATATGTAGTATTTCATTCAATTCAATGCTAATTTACATCAGCTAGGGATCTGACTCCCACACTGACTAAATATACATAATTTGGAGGTGTTAACTGCAAACTTTTCATTTAAAAATCAGTGTTAAAATATTAACATATTTTCCTTTCCAACTGCAATGGAGAAGACCTAAATAATCTTTAAACATATCTCTATTTTAAATACAGTAGCTGAAACCTCTATCTTGATATATATATATATATGTATATAAAAATCACAATAATTTTGTGTTGGAAAATGAACCAGCTAATAAAGCACATAAAAAATCAAAATTTTGTTTCTGATCAACAAAATATTCAGCAAATACATTTTTTGTGGGCTTTTTCAGCAATTGCTCAGTTAAATATTTAACATAACAGCTAAAATAGATATCCAAAACCAGGACAATTTATATGGCTATAGCATATTTTTTTCTTTCTCCATTAATTGTTTTGAATTGGTGTGACTATTCACAGTGGTCCACTCACATTCTGCAGAGTCAAACATGAGGAAGGAAAGACAGAGTAGAAAACTAGAAATCTGAGAAATTATGGTTTTGAGGCTTGAATAAGTGGAAAACACATTATTATAGAAGATGGCTTTTCATGAACAGCCCAGGATATACTTAATCCTGGAGTAAAATTCACTTTTTTCCATCTGGACTAATTTGGGGTTTGCTTTTATGACGCTTCATGTGACCATAGCCCTATTTTTATCTTTTAAACTTGATCTGAAATGATATAATATTTCTCAGATAAACACACAAACTAGAATTCATTCTTTAATCCTTTCCATCCACCACTTCAATATCAACCAAGTTTAACACCAAGTATTTCAAATGACTTTCCCAGTACAGTCTTAACTCATAAATCTTTTAATTATAACAAGAGGATCCTTTTGAAAAAATTTCCACTAAAGAACTACTACTAGAAAAAGATTTTAAAATTGATTGCCAGAGTATGCACATATCAACTCTAGGCAGCAAGTCAGTGAAGTCATGGATGTCAGTAGGAGATCTAGGAACATCTTTCCAGACCCACAAATCTTTGAGATTTATTTATTTATAGGATTTTCTAAAAGATTTTTTGCCCTTTCCATTCTGGAGTAAAAAAGCGGTGAAAAGAGATTCTCACTTTCCAGCAAAGGTAGTTTAATATTTCAGAAAGCAGTTACCACATGTTTGGACATTTTAAGTGTAAAGTATGTTTGAAGATTTCATCTGCAAAAATCCAAATCTCATCATTCAAAGAGACTTTTACAGAATCACGTTATCACAGAATGGTTAAGCTTGGAAAGGACCTATGGAGGTCATCTGTTCCTACCCTTCTGCTCAGGAAAGAATACCCAGAACCATGTCCAGATGGCTTCTGAGAGACACTTTTCTATCTCTCTGAGTAAACTATTCTGTGCTCTGTCATCCTTACAGTAAAGAAGTGCTTCCCGATATTTAAATGGAACCTCTTGTGTTCCATTTTGTGCTTGTTGCCTCTTGTCTTGTCACTGGGTACCACCGAAAACAACTTGTCTCTGTCTTCTTTGTACCCTACCTTCAGGTATTTATACACATTGATAAGATCTCCTCTACCCCTCCTCTTCTCCAAGATGAACAATCACAGCTCTTTCAGTCTCTCCTCACAGGAGATACACTTCAGTGCCTTGACCATCTCGGTATTTCATATATTGGTATTGTTGTATCTTCTGAAAATGGTATTGTCCTGGTTTCAGTTAGCACAGAATTAATTTTCTTCCTAGTAGCTGGTGGAATGCTGTGTTTTGGCTTAGAATGAGAAGAGTGCTGATAACACCCCGATGCTTTAATTGTTGCAGAGCAGTGCTTATACTAAGCCAAGGACATCTCAGCCTTTGCTCTGTCCTGCCAACGGGCAGGCTGGGGGGTGCAGTAAGAGCTGGGAGGGGACAGACCCAGGACAGGTGACCCAAACTAGCCAAAGGGGTATTCCATACCATCTGACGTCATGCTAAAAAATATATAGGGGTGGCTAGCCGGGGGGAGGGGGCCGGACTGCTCGGGGTTAGGCTGGGCATCGGTCAGCGGGTGGTGAGCAATTGCATTGTGCATCACTTGTTTGTACATACTATTATTACTTTCGTATTATCACCATTGTATCATCATTATTATTATTGTTATTATTATTTTGTTATTTTTTTTTTTTCCTGTCTTATTAAACTGTCTTTATCTCAACTCACGGGCTTCACTTTCCATTTCTCTCCCCCGTCCCAGAGAGGGAGGGGGGAGGGTGAGCGAACGGCTGCGTGGTGTTTAGCTGCCGGTCGGGTTAAACCACGACAGGTATATTTAAGTATTGTGATCACTTCTGAAAAAGGGAATCCTAAGTTACAAAGGACTATTAAATTTGAAATGCTGATGTCTAACATGAATTTGTACTTCTAAGAAGAAACTTTTTAAACTTGTTTATATAATTCATGCTTTTGTCCCCCAAAGGTACATGCATATCACTCAGCTGTTGAGGTTTTTAAGCATAGATAAGTCTGTTCTGTGGAGTTCTGAGCAAAACTGCTAGCACTACTAAATAATATTTTTAAATAAGTGAAATATTTAGGGACATGTATTTCACCAGGTATTGAAGAAATATAGAACTGTAAATGATGAGATGGTAACAGTTACATATTGAATATTTCTTCATGAAGGAACTTAAAAATTGGAGGAAGAGTGGGCGTTTCCTTATCCACAGAATCTTGGCCTGTTTCCCTTTTATTGCTTAATTCCATCCCTGATGCAGTAACTACTATATGACATCTTTATCTCTGCCCTTGGAAGGGCAGAGATACATGCTTTGTATATTTAACTAATATTTTGTTTCACATATCATCTGTGATTTTTTCATATTAAAGTTTGTTTGTTTGTTTGTTTGTTTGTTTTCTGACTGCATTTCTAATATGATACAGAGACAAGGCCATCAATTCTTGTGTGTAATACACCAAGGCACTATCGGACTGTGGCACTGTACAGAAAATGCAGTATCACCATAGAACTAAGCTTTACAGGAGAACTTGTTGCATAAGTTCTACCAAGCACAATATCATGGTTCTGAAACAAAATATTTTGGTTTTTAGCCAAAATATTTAGCTTAAAATGATAATACTTTCTGCAGAATACCTATATTCATTATTATTATTGTTGTTGTTGTTGTTGTTGTTGTTGTTATTGTTATCCATTTCATGCAGTTTTGCAAACTATTGTACAAAAGGAGGGAAATTGCAAAACAAATTCACTTAATTTCACCAAATTTCACTTTGTTTTTCCATCAGAAAAGCAAAGTCTGAAAGATATGTGCAACTTTGTTAGCTAAAGTTTTCACATTTCAAAAAAAATATATTAGTATAAGTTTAACTGAATTCAGATTTCAGAGAAGTTTCTTTCGGGGAGACCAAGAGATAAGGTCAACCATTTTTACTTCTGCTCCAGCCATTATTTGATCAGTCTTCAATCAGTTATCTTGCAGAAAGGTGCCTTTCTTTATTTTATTTTATATTTTATTATTTTATTTTATTTTATTTTATTTGACATTATTTATGGTGCTGAAAACAGTAAAAAGAGACTCATTAAAAATGGTGGTGTTGATGAACAGAGGTTCTCTCCAGGAGTTGTATTTTTCACGTAAATACTAACTACTACATCTTCTAAAGAGCATTCAAGAGCACCTGCACAGTAGACTTAATTTAAAACTTACTGAAATCAGTAAGCGCATCTCCCCTAAATGTCTCCCAGACTGGTGGAGTTTAAGACCAAGAAAAGGCAGAATTATGATGATCTGCTCTGATATCCTGCTTGCAAAGCATTTGAATTAGCAAGTCTCACATCAGCCATGTAAGTTCTTATGAATTCACAGGCAATAAGTAAATAAATAGAGGAGGAGAAAAAAAAAAAAAAAGAAAAAAGAAAAAAAGTAAAAGTATGGATTTGCCAAGGACAAATTGCTCTTATTAAAGCCAATTACTTTCTGTAATGAAATGACTGGGTCAATGGATAAGGAGAGAGCAGAAAATGTCATTTACTGGGGACTCAGACTCAGATTTTAATACAACCATCCTACAAGTAATCTTCTGGCCAAACTGAGATACAAATGAAGCTGGTAGACTGTAAGGTGGAAAAAATGACTAGGTTGTTTGTCTGAAAAAGTATCAGTAAGTGTTCAAAGTGGAACCGGCACCTATCACCAGTGACATTCCTCTGGGGTTGATATTTGGGCTGATAATGTTTACAGTTGTCGTGAACAACCTGGAAAATACCAAATTTGAAGAGATGCTAAATATTCTGGAGAGCAAGGCTGCCATCCAGGGGACTGGCTTTTAGTACTGAAACAACAGGAAATTTATGAAGTGCAACAAAGCCATATACAAAGACTCGAGCCTACAACAGGAATGCCCCATGCAAAAACATCAGTGGAGGATAGACTTACTAGAAAAGAACTTTACAGAAAAAGCTTCAGGTGTCCTGGTGGACAGCAACTTTAACATAAATAAGCAATGTGTCAGTGTATTAATGAAGGCTAAGTATGCACATCAAGAATGGTGTCGCCATCACGTGAAAGGAGTTAATTATTCTCCTCTGTTCAGAACCAAGACTCAACTGCAATTCATTGTCCAGTCTGGGGCCCTAAAACACCATATAAACCCTGAAAAACTGGAGCAAGTTCAACACAATTGTCAGGATTTGTTGAACATGACATATAAGAACAGACCAAGAGAACTGGATTTGCTCGTTTTTAAGGCAGCAAAAAAGGTATCTAATTGCTGTTTTCAGTTACCTAAGCAGATATGAAAAAGACATCCAGACTCTACTCAGAGGTACTCAGAAAAAGGAACAAAGGTACTGTATATAAGTTGCAATGTGAAATTCTGATATAATATGAAGAAAAAAATTTTATTGTGGCAGTGATTAAGTACTAGAAAAGTTGCCCAGAGATGTTGTGGAATGATCATCCTTCCAAGTTTTCAAAATTCAGCCAGACAAGGTCCTGAGCAAGATGATACAGCTTTACATAAGATGTGCTTTGAGCAGAAGATTGGACTATGTGTCCTCCAGCAGTTTCTTCCAACCTAAGCTACACTTATGTATAGAAATGATCAAATCCCTGCATGACTTTCATTAGGAAAATCAAAATATGAAGAGCTTGATAAGTCTTAACTTGTAGGCAGACATATTTCATCTGCATCAGAGCTTTTATGACTAATTAACTGTATGCTAAATTGTCACCAGCATTGGATTTCCCATTTTAGCATGCATTTAACAATGATGAAGCAAGCTCATGCCTCAAAGAGAAGAGGGATCAAATCATGAACTGCTTTAACCACAATACTTGCAATGTTTCATGTTGTGACTTGCACGACTAAGCAATCCTTTTCTTCTTTTTAAAACTTATTTCAACATATTTGCATCCATAATCCGTAGGGGTAGATTGTATTACGAATCATTACTAGATGAATCATTTTTCTTGGTAACTTTTCCATTTCTCTTCTTACAGCAAATACTATTTACATTCAAGGTGCTACTTTAGTCACCTGTACTTTTGTTCTTATTGAAAAGAAAGAAATCTCTAAATTATAAGCAATATCATGTAATGTCTCCCCACAGAAGACCCCAGTATTGCACTTTACAGAGGCTTCAAATACCATTAAGTATGCTGTTGCAGAACTAGGGCATTAATCTGTCAGACCCTGTTTCAACTCTTGTCAGCTTTAAATGGAGTGGAACTGCTTTGCTGAAACCAAAATCTTAAATTATGCACTACCTGATAAAGAGCTTACTTCTTCATATAGTTTCTTATCTTCTGCAAAAACACTGAACTGAAAATTGCTACATTCTGTAAGCACATATGGCTCACTGAAATTTTTTATGAGCTACTGAAGTCAGATTCTCTGAATTTATCTTGCTGCACTTCCAAACATGTTCCCACACTAATGTTTTAGTTTGGGTGAGGAGTGCTTTTCTGAAGCTATGTCCCTTCTAATTGCACTTTGTTTCCATTATGGAACAGTCTCACAATAAACAAACTGAATTTCTTTGGATGAATCTAAACCAGCAGGGAAAATCCAAGAGCCTACAAATGTGCTGCAGCTACTAAGGGATGTCCAGGCCCTGGGACCAAGCTGGAGCTGGTTTGAAGATAGTATAAGCTTTCAAAACTTGTGTAAAGGATCGTTGTTTGCACTATGTATCTGCTTCTCTTTCCCCTTACAATTTGATGAGATGTATCTCACTTGAGTTTGGATGTTTTAAACCTAACTGTCTTACTGTCTTTCTAAGAGATTCATCTAAATTTGTTTGAGCCAAGGTGGGGGGAAGAAAAGAGAGGGAGGTGCAAGTAACATGGGAGAGGAGGAAAGGAAGAGGAGAAGGTAAGAAAGTGATGGGAGTAGGGAGTACATGAGGGAAAAGAGGTGAGGGGAAAGTGGAGGCCAATACAGGAGAGAAAGTAGGAGAAGGGAAAGAAGAGTGGAAAGGAAGAGAGAGAATGAGAGGAAGGATGAGAGGGATGGGGTCCAGCTCTAGATGACCCATGGTGGGTTGCTTCTCTCTTTTTGTGCACAAAAGGACATGGGGCAGACACAGTTCCATAATTATCTATCCATGGTGGAATTGACCAAACAGTCCTAGCAAAAGACCTAAGGCAGAAGGTGCAGACAGGCAGACAATTCCTGAAAGATACCTTAAAGTAAGACACTTTGGGATAGAGAATACACATTTTCTTAACAGAAAACCATCTGAAATTTTCCCATCAGTCCTAAAGTCAACTAAATATATATTCCAAATTACGATATGTCAACATTTAAATAGGGTATATTATGTAATGTTAGATATCAAAAAATATTAAAGTAAATGTCCATGTTTTCAGAACAAACTCATAAAATGATAGTAAAAGACCAACTGGAAAAATTGCATAAGGATTGAAATTGCTTTAAAACAATCTCATTAGCTTGTTTTATTTAAAATAAGCATCTGTGACAAAGTACACAACTTCACAGTATCTCACAAAAGAAAGCACAAAAATCTTCTAGAAGCCTCAGGGCACAAGCTTTATATGCAAAAATAACAGCTACTCCCTGCCAAAACCTGGCTCAGTGACTGCACACTCTTACAATCAGATCAGGATTAACTATCATAAGCCAACACTTTCAGTGCTGTGAGTCACAGATCACATTACAGACAAGGACAACTGTAACCACAGTACTGAAACCAGTACACAAAATCTGGTCCACAGGTCAACACTAGGCCAACTCCTAATAAAATATAAGCTGAATATTTCTTATATTATTTTATTACTATATGTAGATAATGCTTAAAGGTATGAAGAGTAAATTAGAAAATGAGAGAATTAAAAATAAAAGGAAAAAGAATGAGCAATTTGAGTTCACACTAATGAAGCTAGATTAAACAAAAATTTAGTAACAGTAGCTTTCCAAGCAACAACCAGGAGATACAGCTAGAGAGAACTGTGTTGTAAGTACAATGCTATGTGAGTCAATTTAAGAAAGCAGCTTAGATGACTTAGTTTGATGTTGTACTGTGTCACCTGGTTTCTTAACTGAAAGCCATTAACAAACACAGCACACCTAGGCTAATCTGTTTCCAGTATATAAATGAGTCTATTTAAAGCTATTGGAAGCATCTACACACTGTGATATTAATCTAAGCCAAGGGAAACAGAGTGTTTTTAAATAGCAGTCTGTCCATGATGAAAATCATACTAACCATGCTTTGTGGCATAAATCATAACAAGAGTTACTGGTAAAGCACATAATGGCAACAGTTCATTTTACTGAGACAAGAAACAGGGCATACAAATGAACAAAACATTCCTGCTCTTTCTTTAGAAATGCCTTAATATTTTTGCTTAGATGCTAGGTGTTTCTCAGTTACTTCTTTTACAAATATTTCTTTTAGCAACTAAATGTCTCTTCATGTCTCTTCCTGACATGAAGGCATAATATTAATTTTGAAACCTTATGATGAATTGCTTTTGTTTTATGTTTTTATTTTATTACATTTCTGCAGTGTCCCAGCACTTACATGGTGAAGACACATCAGTGCAGTTAGATTGATATTATGTTACATGACAACATGACATGACAGATTGGTCAACCTGGGATGTCTGATCAGACTTAAAATGATTAAAAACATAGGGGAAAAAAAAAATAAAAAGAGAGAGAGCGAGAGAGAGAGAACAAACAAACAAACAAACCCCACAAACTTTTGCTAGTATTGCTTTTACCATTGCTTTTACTAGTTACTTCTTGAGATTAATTATGAAGATGTTTAGAAATCAGGATGGGCATGTCTTGTTTTACAACAATTTAATATCAGCTACTATTTATCCACACTCTAGAATTGTAACAGAGATTAAGATCAGAGAGTATCAGAGATGGAGGCTAATCCACAGGTACTCATCTATAAGACAGTATCTGGGGTGGCAGAAAGAACAAGCTACTTTATAATCCTTAGGAGAAAACAGAAGAATTTTCTATACTCAGTGGTACCCAGTTTATGAAAGAAGCTTTGAAAACATTGAGAAACCATTTGTGAATTATTCATCCCTGTATGGATTTACCATTCAATATATCAGGTGGTGTCTGAGAAAAACTTTTACTGACTTTCAGTGACCTCTAGAGCCACCAAACCGCATACAGACAAGACAAAAAGAGTATCTGTTGTAGTCTTTGAAAAGTGATAATTAAATGTTATACTACAGTAGGCAGAGGTGGAAAAGGTAATTATCATAGCCCAGGTAAAGTAAAGATATAATCAGTTAAATACACATTTTGATCCATGAATAAACATTTCTGAGTCTAAAACTTTCTACTAAAACCAAGTTTCATTCTATTGCAAAACTAACAAAATACATGTATTTTGAGCTAGATGCCACTGAATTAATAAAGATGCTGTCATGCAATTTTAATTCTGGAATAATTAGAGAGCTGGGCAATCACCAACAATATGAAGTTTAACAAGAGCAAGTGTAAGATTCTGCACCAGGGAAGGAGCAACCCTGGTTACATGTACAGACTGGGGGATAAGATGCTGGAGAGCAGCCCCACAGAAAGGGATCTGGGGGTTCTGATCAACAGCAAGCTGAAAATGAGCAAGCAGTGTGCCTTGGAGGCCAGGAGAGCCAACTGTATTCTGGGGTACATCAAGCATGGCATTTCTATCCAGTCAAGAGAAGTGATTGTCCCGCTCTACTGTGTGCTGGTGTGGCCTCACCTCAAGTACTGTGTGAAGTTTGGGGCATCACAGTACAAGAAAGAAACAAAACTGTTAGAGAGCGTTCAAAGGAGGGCAACAAAGATGGAGAAGGGTCTAGAGTGGAAGATGTATATGAGAAGCAGCTGAAGTCTTGTTGAAAAAAGCTGAAGTTTTGTTTAGCATAGAGAAGAGAAGAGTGAGAGTAGACTTCATTGTAGTCTACAACTTCCTCAAGATGGGGAACGGAGAAGAAAGTGTAGTGACCAGTGATAGGACCTGCAGAAACATCTTGAAGCTGAGACAGGGGCAGTTCAGTATGGATATCAGGAAAAGGTTCTTCACTGATTGGGTGGTCAAGCACTGGCACAAGCACCCCAGGGAAGTGGTCTTGGCACCGAGACTGACAGAATTCAAGAATTCAAGAATTTGAGAAGCATTTAGACAACGCTCTCAGACACATGATCGATTTTTTATTTTTCAATTTTTGGGTGGTCCTTTGAGGACCCAGGAGTTGGACTCAACAATCCTTGTGGGTCCCTTCCAACTCAGATACACTATGATTCTATCAACAAAAAAATAAAAAATCCATGTCCCCAAGGCTAATAAAATGTGTGCAGATAGTATATGTGTCTTCTCAAATCTTTTTTGGTCACATAAATGGGATAGCAACAGTGATTTTATAATCTATTTTGTTACTGAAGCAATTATAATTTAATTTAATTTAAGTGATTTAATTTTGTATAAAAGTATTACATTGATCCAAAAAGGGAATTAAAACGAATGCATGACCTAACATTTAGGGCATTTCCTTGGGAGTCTCAAGGTCCAAAGTTCTGGTAAGCACAGGTACCAGGATGTAAAAATGAGAATTTTGCTGCATTTCTATGTGGTGCAATTTGGTACCATCACTGAACAATTTTACTCAGAGCTGGAACTGGGGTATTTAGATGACTCGTCTAGTTACAAGCTAGGCAATGCCACTGTTAAATTGCAGCTGAGGTGAGCAGGTGAGGAATTATACTTAAAAGTAGTATATAGGAACTTAGTCCCTTACAGAGGCCCTTCGCTTCATTTAATGCAAAGTATATGCTTCTTATTCCATTAAGTGTCTAAAGTGTCCTAATTCAAACATCATTTAAACTTACTAAATCTCTACAAGTGATATCATTCGCACAGGCTGCTAATTATGGATTACTGTCTTCTTGTTTATACTTTTTATTAGAACAATCTCTTGTATGATTCTGTGCCAACTAGCATTCTCCCAAATAAATCAGTCATCATCTGGAAGATAGGAAGTTTTCCCAGTGGATAGTTTACGTGTCACCAGCCAGTTTTTGAAACTAAGAATTCTTGTAATATGGGCATGAGCTTCAACGTCAAAAAACAGTCCATACATATGTAGTCTGCTAGTATATGTGTAGATGGTGAATGCAAATGGGTTACATGGATTAACTACAGGTTAAGTTACAGGATTATTTTCATTGCATTGTGGCCATGCCTTTAATATATGCAGACTGCAATGGATCTTTGTTGTATAACAGCTGTTTTAAGTTCTGGCAGTTGTTCTCCTCCCAAACCTTTCATCCACATTACCTTAACCTCCTTTGCACCACACCTTTGATCACAATTCTTGTGGTTTAAACTATCTACAGTGTTATCCTACAAGCAGTAGCTAGCACCTTAATTTTCCAGACTGGAATTAGTTTTACAAGAACTATTCTATCTCATGGATACAGGTATACAGCGGAATTAGTAAAAGGTCAAAATGAATAAATTGATTAATTAATTCAAAGCACAGAGAAAAATCCATAACTATACTTAAGCACAAAAATATCCTTAATCTTCTCAAAATGAATAGAGATCTTATGTGCACTCTCACTTCTAAAAATTGTTCTTATATGGCACCAACTTTTGGTTGCCTTGTAGTGTACAGCACTCTGATTTCAGTTTAATCACAGCCAGTTTCAAAAATGTGACCAATTTTGTAGTTTAGCTGATGTCATCAAAATTTCCTGGTAAGCCAATATGACACTGTACATATTCTTATAAGAAATTAAATTCTTATAAGAAAAAAAAAAACAGCCTACATTGGAAGATACTTTATTACAGTTTTTTTCTTTCCTGCCAGATTTGATTTTTGATTTATAATGGTGCACTGAAATACTCTTATTTGCTTTACTTTGCAATTTATAACATTTAGACATCTGTTTTACACATGCATTGCAGTAGTTCTACAAAGACAGTGTATCTGTTCACTACAGAGAGAAACGATGAAGGTCTGTATCTATAGTTATGGATAGAGTTCTAGGCAGAAGTATTGCTCCTGAATCTTTGCCTAACTCTACTATAGAAGGTACTCCCAATTGTAAAGTTTGAGATGAGAAAACTAGTTTTTCTAAGAACTGCCATTTAGTAGAATTAAATCCATGTCCATCTTTGTTAAAGTATATAAATATTAGCAAACTTTTGTCTAGAGCTTTGTAGATTTCTTTTGCATAACACATTTTTTCAGCATATCTTAAATGTTGCAATATAGAATTATATCAAAACTGATTTTTTTTTTTCCCTACAGGAGGTAACATAGTGTTATGAAAAATGAGCACTGACGTGATGTAATTATTCAGTATTCACATTAAAAAATTATAAGCTTAAATAAGCAGCTGTGAATTTCATTTATACTTATAATTTATCTAGTCATTTTAAAAAGTGACATATACCATGCATCTAACTGAACACAGTGGAAAAAGGAATATCTTTATAAAACTGGCAATTTTGTAAGGTAGACACCCAATTAAGCACTCTACCTGCACAAAACACACAGAAACAGATAAGCATTTCTAAATTCTGCCACCAGGATATAACTATAGCTCCTGTGTACACGGTTTTGAGTAAAATCAATCCACAGTTCAAAGCTGTGGTTCTGTGGAATTCTTCTGCATAAAACATGGAAACGTAAGAAATGGAAATTCAGTATACAGTGTGCAGGGCACGGCTGAGCCCATTATGTGAGCAGCCATAAAGACCACCCAGTAAACTTACTGACAAAGACAGGAGCCCAAGGCATCTTTGATAAGCTCAGACAGAGATGGAAATTGTCCATCAATCAATGGAAACCAGGCTTCTGTGTCTTTGTGTATTACTGAAACCTGAAAACCCCACAGCTGTGATCTTTGCTTAGAGTAATCCTCATAGCTTGTGTCTGTGACCATGACAGTCCATTCAGCCATAGGTGTGGCAAGTCTAGGAAAAGGCATTTAAGAAAGTGAAAAATGATACAGAGCAGTGAGGACTGAGGACAAATGTGAGAAACAGCTCTGTGAGCTCCAAGATGAGAGAAGAAGGAGGAGTAGGAGGTGTTCCTGGTGCCTGGGCAAAGATTTCCCTGTAGCCCATTAAGCCCATGGTGGAGCCGGTATTTCACTGCTGAATGAAGAGGACCCCACAGAGAATATTTCCTGAAGGACTGTAGCCTGTGGTGAGCCTGTAGAGCACTGTAGAGCAGGGGAGAACTGTGAGGAGGAATGAGTGACAGAGAGGAACTGTTATGGACTAACCACATTCCCCATCCACTTGTGCTACTTGGGAAGATGTAGAGGGGGCGGTATAGGACTCAAGAATGAAGGAGTGAAGTTGAGCCTGGGAAAAAGGGAGGAGGATGTTTTAATTTTTGTCTTTGTTCCTCACCATCCAAGTCTATTTTAATTGGCAATACATTAAAATAATTTTCTCCAAGTTGAGTCTGCTTTGCCCATGATAGTAACTGGTAATTGATCTCCTTGTCTTTATATTGACCCATGAGCTTTTTCATCTTATTTTCTCCCCTTGTCCAGCTGAGGAAGAGGAGTGAGAGAGCAGCTGGGTGGCCATCTGTAGCTGTCCAAGACCAGTCCACCACACTTGTAAATAAAGCTTTGACAGAATTTTCGAGGAAAGAAAAAGAATATCCCAGAAACTGATGAGAAACTGTTGCTTGAATTCCTTCTTTGCTTAAGCCTCTTTCCCTTAAAACTTTCTAATCATTATGTCCCTTCTAATTTGTACCACAGACTTGTTGTTTTAACCTATGCATTCGTTTCATGGAGGTTTCCATGAAACGTTCAATAATATCATTGTGGATGCTTGTTTGTGTAGAACCACAGATCAGTTGGTGGTAGTCTTGTGACAATATGTTGTATGGACCACTGATTGCATGTCAGCTCTGTGTTTATATGATTCTTTCTTTATATCTAAAGAAACAGAGTCCACAGTCTTACAAACTAAAATTAGACTTTTTCTGTTCTAAGAAATATTGAGCTTTTTGGATGCACATTATTGACCACCTCCACAGTTTAAATACAGCACATTCTTTAATAAACCATGACAAAATCAATGTCATATAAAAGTGCTATTGCAACTGCTCCTACTAACAAACATAACCTACAACAGAATAGGTTCAAATCTGAGTAAGGACTGCACTGACTCATTTACTTTTCCTCTAGAATGAAACAGTCAGACTAATAATTTAAACTGATGTGGCTTCAACTGCTTCATTATATTTGCTCTTCCAGTCTACAGAAGGCAAAGAGAAGATGATGACCTTAGAGAAACGAATATTGGTATTGTAGAAATACTCTGAGGAGAGATTAAAAACATGTTAAATCAATATAAATAAAATTATGAGAAAAAAATATTTTTCAATATTTGTGAGGAGGTTGTTTTACCAGAAATGCAATGACAGATACTATGCATACTTCTGCTTACTCTTGGCATATTTCTAGTATTAAATTTTCTTATTATCGTCTGAGACAAAAGAAGAAATTACATTGAAAAAATGGAAATCTGACTGTCACAGGTGAAAGAGCATACACAACTGTCAAATATATTCAAAAAAAGCTAAGTGATAAGGGTGAAGAGTTTTATTTATTTCAATAACAGAAAGAGAATTTCAGAGAGGAAAAGTGATTTTTAAAGTGAAAGTTGCTCTGTAAGCAACCTCTTCGTCAAACTGTAATTTTACACATGCTTGTATATATGTAGTGAAGTGAGAACAGAAGGGAGAATTTTTGTTACAGAAACTAAAATGCCTCATCAGGCAAGCAAGCAAACAAATAAAAAGTCATTTTCCCTCATTGCCCTGCTTGGATCACTTGGGCAGTCATGTAATATGAAAAGCATGCCACCTACCCTAGTTATTTTTGGAAGACTCTCATAATTCATACATTAAAGGTGCCATGAAGGAGAAGGAAAATATGCCACTGACAAGAGAATATATTCATCAAGTCTGATGAATCACAATACTATGGGTGAGATTCCAGAGCACTTGTCAGTTCATGCCTGCCAGGGCTGTGAGTTCAGGCATTCCTAGACCACGTTAGAACATTTTCAACTAGTTGAGACAGTTCAGTACACACCTTGATCCAGGATTAACACAGATGAGTCAGCATATTTATTCTTTCTTTGATTAACTCATTTCTAAAGATCTTTCTGAGGCACACAAGGTGAGCTTTCAATCCAGGTAAAGCATAAGGAAAGAATATAAATATTCTCAAATAAGAATTGAATAAGAAATAACTTTCCGTAGGGGACAAGGAACATATTTTTTGCTCATATTATTGAATTTGAAAGGTATACTGGTGTGTAAACATTGATGTACATACAGAAATGTTAAATAACAAATGATTATTTCATCCAGTTTTTCCACTCAATGTACAAAAGTTCTTGTAAGTAGGGGTTGTCATGTGTGGTAGTTACAGTTCCTAGCTCCTGTATTCCACCAAAACTGCCAGCATAATGAAAGTACAAAGAAGAAGAAGAGATGTTAAAGAAACTTCCTTAGTTTAGAAGCTCAAAAAATAGACAGGGAGACAAGGAAAGAATGACACTACTATGATGCATTAGGCTTAAGGAAGTTACTGCTATCCACTCTAAAAAGTTCTGCTTACATTTGGGGAGATGAAAGCCTGCTTATGATGTGACTGCAGTATGACTGCATCAGTTGACAAGGAAAGACTGACTGATGGCATCTGCAAGGCATTTGACATGGTCCCACATAACATTCTGATCTCCAAATTGGTGAGATATGGATTTGAAGGTGTGGTGGTTTTACCGTGCTGGGCAGCTAAACCCCACAACTGCTCTCTCACTCCCCCTCCTTTAGATGAGGAGGGGGAGAAGTAAAGCAAAGAACAACTCATGGGTTGAGATAAGGATAATTTAATTAAAGGGAAATAATTATAATAATTAAATAAAGACTACCATGAACTAAACAATTTAACTAAGGGGAGATAAAAGGGAAAGGGGAAAAAAGGGAGGAAATCAAACAAACAAAATAAATGAAAGCTATATGGAAGTGCAGAGGAAAGAAATTACTCTCTACTTCCCACAAATGAGCGATGATTGACCACGTCCTTGAAGCAAGGCCTCAACGCACGCAGCCGGTGTTCGAGAGGAGGACCGACGTCTTCTCAACGAGAGCCCACCCCTCCCCTCTTCTTCCTGTTTCCACCTTTTATTGCTGAGTGTGACACCACATGGTATGGAATATCCCTTTGATTGGTTTAGGTCAGCTGCCCTAGTGATGTTTCTCTCCTCACTTTTTTGCCCACCCCCTAGGAGGCTTAGAGAAAGGCCCAATGCTGTGTCACTGCTGCTCAGCAGTAGACACAACACTGGTGTGATAACACTGCTGTTCCAGCTACAAGTACAGAGTACGGCACTGTATGGGCTGCTGCCGGGAAAGTTAACATTCCAGCCAGACCCAGTACAACCTCCACCCCTTATTCCATAACATTTGTGTCACACTCAGATCCCCATACTTTAGCATACAAGCATTCTCATCATTATCCCTTGTCCTTTAACAGGACAAGGATTTAACAGGACAGGATTAATAGGCAGGTGTATCTTTTCATTCCATAGGTCTTTCTTGGAAAATGTTCATAAGAACTGTTGATGATTAGGTCTTCATCTGCCAAAGTGGCCACTCAAGGCAGGCGGAGTTGGATGTCTGGACACCAGCACCAGCTTAGCTCAAGTCCTTGTTGCACTGCCCAGCTCCTTGCAAAGTTGACCTGTCGTTGATCCTACAGCATCTTCCTACAACATATAACTTAGATTATAGATTAGTTTTCTCTCAATGTCAAATCTCCTTGAGGCACACACTTGATATCCCCATTCTTTTGCATGACCCACCAGGTATACCCTGGTCCTTGGGCGAACACAATGCTGCAAGGCATTTGACATGGTCCCACATAACATTCTGATCTCCAAATTGGTGAGATATGGATTTGAAGGGTGGACCATTCAGAAGATAAGGAATTGATTGGAGGCCACACAGAGAGAGTGGTAGTCAATGGCTCTACATGATGTGATGAGTCATGTCCCTCAGGGGTCAGTCTTGGGACCAGTACTGTGTAATATCTTTATCAATTACATAGACAGTGGGATCAAGTGCACCTGGAGCAAGTTTGCAGATGACACTAAGCTGAGTAGTGCAGTCGATACAACAGAATGAAGGGATGCAATCCAAAGGGACCTGGACAAGTGGGTCCATGTGAATCTAATGAGATTTAATGTATCTAAATCTAACAAAGCTGGTGAAGGGCCTGGAACACAAGTCTTATGAGGAGTGGCTGAGCGAACTGGGGTTGTTGAGTCTGGAGAAGAGGAGGCTCAAGGGAGACCTTATTGCTCTCTACAGCTACCTGAAAAGAAGGCATGAGAAGCTGAGGGTTGGCCTCTTCTGGAAGATAACTAGTGATAAAACTAGAGGGAATAACCTCAAGTTATTATATAACCTTAAGCCAGAGGAGGTTCAGGTTGGAAATGGGGAGACATTTCTTCTCAGAAGGAGTTTTCAGGCGTTGGAACAGGTTGCCCAGGGAGGTGGTGGTGTCACCATCCCTGGGATTGTTTAAGGAAAGGTTGGACATGGTGGTTAGGGACATTGTTTAGTGGGTGATATTGGTGGTATAGGGTTGGTTGGACCAGATGATTCCAACCTTAATGATTCTATAATTCTGTGATTCTATGATTCAAAGTGCATGGTGGTGCACCTGGGTCAGGACAATCCCAGACATGAGTACAGACTGGGTGAGGAAGACATTGAGAGCAGTTCTGCAGAGAAGGCCTTGGGGGTTCTGGTGGACGAACAGTTCACCGTGAGCTAGCAGTGTGCACTTAAAGCCCAAAAGGTGAACTGCATGATGGGCTGCATTAACAGAGGAGTGATCAGTAGATCGAGGGAGGTGATTGTCCCCCTCTGCTCTGCCCTTGTGAGGCCCCACTTGGAGTAATGTATCCATATGTGGGCCCCCCAGCACAAGAAGGATGCAAGTCCAGAGGAGGGCCACAAAGATGATCAGAGGGCTAGAGCACCTCTCATGTGAAGAAAGTTTGAGAGGGCTGGGAATGTTCACCCTGAAGAAGAGAAAGCTACAGGGAGACCTCATAGCATCCTTTAAATACTTAAAGTGGGCTCGTAAAAAAAAAGATGGAGAGCGACTTCTAAAAGTATGCAAGTGATGCTTTACTCTGTTTGTTTACATTGCCCTATTAAGACATACTAAAATGAGATGTCTTAAATTACCAAACACTTCTGCAAATCTCAGCTGTCACAAATAAACACACATACATACTCTCAGTCTCTCTACTTGTCTGTGTATATATAATATGTGTTTATTGGTATTACGTTTCCTAGCATATCTATGCTTTTATTTATATAAAAAATACTTATAGGTAGCTCATGGCCTTTTTCTTTTTTTTTTTTTTTCTTTTTTTTTTTTCCTGGAATAAACTGGAATAAATACCACAGGCAAGCTACATTTCCTCCTTAGGTTTTCTAACTATAAAGCAGAAATGATAACTTTTTTATGTAAAGCATTTTAAAATCTAACATTATCAGAAAGGACTACTATATTTACTGTCTTCCATATATAAATATGTTGCTGGGATAATTCTTGAACTCCAATTATGTTGTGGTTTAACTTGGCAGACAGCTAAGCACTTTGCTTATATATAGGAAATACAAAACTCATTTTCCTTTTTTAGTAGTAAACTATCTCATTTGCTATGCAAGAAAATAGCATGTATCTATAATAGTTGCAAAGTAATTCATATATGGAAGTTTCAGTTCTGCCATATTATTCAATACAACCTGCACTGGCAATTAAGTACAATATCAAAGTTTGGTTTGTTGTTGCTGTTGTTTTTGTTTTTCCTCCTGAAAATCCTCTAGAGAAAACATTTCTTAGGGTTATTCCAAAATCTTCCTAATCTGATTTTCTGAGTGCTTTGTAGAACAAAATACAATATTATCTTCTGTTTGATTAACCTTTCTTATAGGATTTATTGTGCCTGAATTCACTGAACAACCGTCAACAATTACAGCTTGACACCAAAATATTCCTATATAGATAAACAATGCAAATTCTTTGAAGGCTGGTAATTGCATAGAAGACCATTAAGGGTTGTAAGAGTGTTTTTCAAGGACAAGGAATAAAAAGACATGTTTGACCGTCCTGACAGACTGCAAAACCTTGATAAGTTCTAAGGTCTCAAATGTGAATTCTCAAGGTTTATTATTATTTAGTTAGTTAGTTTTTTAGTTAGTTAGTTAGTTTGGTATATTATTATTAGTTAGTTAGTCTTAAGAACTGTTGTAACATTTTTGACTGTGTAAATAAGAATTCATGTGTAAAAATTCTCTCAGTCTAACATCATGCAAACATGCATTGTGACATATCAAAAAGGACCACTGATTTTCAGTCACAGACTTTGTTTTCCAGTTGATCAAAATCTAGCTTCCTAAACAACTGGAATACAATTTCAATTCAAATATATTTTTTTACCAAAGACCACAAACTTGAAAATATCAAGACCTCCCAGCTGTTTTGCATGAAGAGTCAAAACACTGGGGTGCTAGTTATGATTTGTCATAGCAATATTCTGTTTTCAGTGTGTAACACTCCCAGTTGAGGTCACAGACATGTTTCAGTTACAGAAGATGACACATTTGGGTAGCTTTTTGGCCTGGTTTGAAAGGTTCAGGAAACAGGTTCCTGGATACAAAATAATTCCTTATTCCAGTGAGAATCTCATCCAAAATCTTTAAAAAGACAGGAGAAAATCCTCCTCTGGAACAATATCATTAGTGAAAAGTAACAACCAAATATAGGCTTACTTGGATTTGTCCCAGTTTTCTGAAGGCTACAGATTATCTTTCTGCCTACTGTTCAGCCTTCTACTCCAGTACAAGAGTTTGGTTCAAATCTCAGCTGTTTTACCCATCCAGGTAAGCATTCACTGAGAATTATTGGATCTTACGCACACAGTCCAGTAAATGACACCTAAAGTAAAATGAAAAATACAGTAGGAAAGACTTGGCTCCTTGTCTGGAGAAAATATTATGTACTTTCAGCTTTTGTATTGCTTCAGATGCTCAGGTATTTTTCTCATTTTCTCACAAAACACTTTTTTTCAGCCAGGATAACTTTTTCAAACTTTCTCAAGAGATGATAAGATCTGAAATAATTTTTATGTGTAAATTTGAAAGATTTGCCAATATTCCTGGTAATGACTAATAGTTCTATTTTGACATTATCTGGCAAAGTGTCTTCATAATCAGTCTATTTCTCATTAATTGTGCTTTACCTCTGAATATGTTTTTGAGCATTCATTATACTCCTCACAAATATATAACCACTGTCATAACCTGGAACTGCACAATTATTTCTGTCACAGACAGGTTTTTCAATTGGAGGAAATACAGTGTTTGGTCTTGGTGAGGATTCACTAGTTTGCTACCAAAACAATTGGTAAGGTTCTGTTTATATATTCTTTGCAGCAGTTACATCCAACATGAGAATATCACCATAAAAATGAAAATTAATACTTGCATAACCTAAAGTTCAATGTAAACATGAGTTCTATGAAAAGTGCTTAATTAGATTTTTCAAGATATTTTTAGTTGCCTCTGAGTCTCTCAAACATAGAAGCAGCTACCACCAAAACAGAAAATACAGAAAAATTTAAGGACTCTCGTTGCTAAGGACAAGAAACATGAACAAAAATAAATAAATAAATATAATTATTTTTTAATAATGTTAGGGTTTTAGACCTCTTTTAAACACTTTTTTTTTTCTTTCTCAGAGTTTAATTATTAAAAATAGTAATCTCAGCTTGATTTTGCACATATTTCCTGTGACACATATTCATAAGTGCTATTCATTGTCCAGTTTACTAAGAATACTGCCTCTTACTATGAACAACCTCCTCTGTTTAACATCGTTTGCTGGCATACGCAGAAATACTTAAATTCAAAAAATTAATTCAATGGCAGAAACTGAGTTATCAATAAACTTAAATATGGATTTGCTAATTTGAGACCTCTGGTTTTTTACATGATTAGAAAGACTGAAAATCTTGTTTCAGATATTTATTCAAATTAATGAAATGTCCAGTTCTTCTTTAATTCTGGATTCTTTCCAGTTCCAACATTTGTTTTCCATTCTATGCATCAGCAGAATAAGGACTGTGTATTTGATTCTTTGTTTTCATTATTAGTAAGGAAAACCTGAAGTATGAGTGCTAATTGGCAGAATAATATTATACTGAAAAAATCCTCTTAATTCTGTATATGAGGATATAGAAAAAGGTAAGGGTCTCAGAGTACATCTATGTCTTTTGACTGTTCTCTTCTTATTACCTTAGGAACTATATATTCTCTTGTTCAGTATATACACTATTTAACTATTTATTTTTTTCCCCAGTAATTGGCCTGCTCTGTAGTTTGTCTTCTGAATATTTTAAGGCAAGGCGAGCTACCTTGGATTGTATACTGCAGGGTGAAATATTTCACAAGATCCTGGAAAAGCAATAGTTGTTTATTCTCAGTGAAGCCTGTTTTTTTAAGTTTTGATTTAGCTTAAAGTAATGTAACCAGATACTTAACACTGGCACACCTATCACACATGACAGCATGGGTTGATGGACAGAGGCCAACAGGATGAGGTTCAACATGGCTAAGTTCTGGGTCCTGCACTTTGGCCACAACAACCCCATGCAAAGCTACAGGAAGAGTGTCTCAAAAGCTGTGTAGAAGAAAAGGATTTGGGGATGTTGACTGATGCTCACCTGAACATGAGCTGGCAGTGTGCCCAGGTAGCCAAAAAGGCCAACGGCATCCTGGCTTGTATCAGGAATAGTGTAGCCAGCAAGACCAGGTGGGTGATCATTCCTTTGTATTCTGCTCTGGTGAGGCCGCACCTTGAGTACTGTGTTCAGTTTTGGGCCCCTCACTACAAGAAGGACATTGAGGCCCTGGAGCACATCCAGAGAAGGGCTACAAAGCTGGTGAAGGGCCTGGATCACAAGTTCTGTGAGGAGCAGCTGAGGGAACTGGGGTTGTTTGGTCTGGAGAAGAGGAGGCTCAGGGGAGACCTCATGGTTCTCTACAACTACCTGAAAGTAGGCCTCTTCTTGCTGATAACTGGTGATAGGACTAGAGGGAATGGCCTCAAGTTGCACCAGGGGAGGTTTAGGGTGGAAATTAGGAGACATTTCTTGCACTGATTTTGAATCATAGAAACATAGAATGGACAGTGTTGGAAGGGACCAATTTTAATCTAAAGAATCACAGACATAATCACAGAATTGTAGGGGTTGGAAGGGACCTCAGGAGATCATTGGGTCCAAACCCCCTGCCAAAGCATGTTCCCTAGAGAAGGTTGCCCAGGTAGGCGTCCAGACAGGCCTTGAATATCTCCAGAAAAGGAGACTCAACAACCTCCCTTGGCAGCCTGTTCCAGTGCTCTATCACCCTCACTGTGCAGAACTTCTTTCACATGTTGGTGAGGAACTTCCTGTGCTCCATTTTTTGACCATAGCCCCTTGTCCTATCCCCACAAACCACTGAAAAGAGGTTGGCCAAATCCCACTGTCTCCGACACTTAAGATACTTGCAAACATTAATAAGATCCCCTCTCAGTCTTCTTTTCTCAAGGCTGAACAGACCCAGGTCTTTCAGTCTTTCCTCATAGGGAAGATACTCCAGGCCCAGTATCATCTTTGTGGCTCTCCACTGGACTTTTTCCAGAAGATCTCTATCTTTTTTGTACTGGGGAGCCCAGAACTGTACACAGTACTCCAAGTGAGGCCTGACCAGGGCAGAGTAGATGGGGAGGATCAACACCCTTGACCTGCTGGCCACACTCCTTTTAATGCATGCCAGGATCCCATTGGTCCTCTTGGCCACCAGGGCACACTTCTGGCTCATGGTCAACCTGTCGTCCACCAGGACCCCCAGGTCCTTCTCCACAGAGCTCCCCTCCAGCAGGTCATCCCCCAGCCTGTACTGTGGTTGTTCTCTTCCAATTGCTTGGAAACGGCATCCAGAACAAGCTGTTCCAACATCTTTCCAGGGACAGAGGTGAGACTGACTGGCCTGTAGTTTCCCAGATCCTCCTTCTTGCCCTTCTTAAAGACCAGAATGACATTGGCTATCCTCCAGTCTTCAGGCACCTTTCCTGTTCTCCAGGACCTTTCAAAGATAATAGAGAGTGGTTCAGTGATCACCTCCACTAACTCCCTCAGCACATGTGGATGCATCCCATCGGGACCCATGAATTTGTGTGTGTTGATCCCACTCAGGCACTCCCAAGCCACTGCTTCATCAAGCAGGGGGGAGATGTCAATCTCCCAGACTCTTTCTCCTCACTCCAGGGTCCAGGAGTCCCAGAGGGGCGTCTTTGAAGCAAAGAAGGCATTTAGTATCTCCTCCTTCTCAGTGTCCCCCATTACCAGAACATCCCCCTTGTTCAGCAGGGGACACGCATTATCTCTAGTCTTTCTTTTACTGTTCACATACTTAAAACAAACAAACAACAACAACAAGAAAAAGAGAACTTCTTATTATCCTTACTATCTCTTTTGCAAGGTTCACCTCCAGGTGGGCTTTAGCCTTCCTTGTTGCATCCCTGCAGGCCCTGACAACACCTATATTCCTCCCAAGAGGACAGGCCCTTTTTCGACATCTCATAGATCTTCTTCTTTTTGATCTTGTTGATGAGCTCCTTGCTCATCCACACAAGTCTCCCACCCCCCTTCTCCAACATCCTACTCTTAGGGATTCACCAATCCTGAGCTTGGAAGAAGTGCTGTTTAAATGTTGCCCAGCTCTCACAAGCACCCTTGCCTGCTAGCAATCTAGCCCATAAGATGCCCCCAGGTAGGTCCCAGAAGAGGTCGAAGTTAGCTCTCCAAAAATCCAGGGTAGCAATCCTACTTTTTGCCTTACTTCTTCCACCAAGTTCCATCTTAAACTCCACCATCTCATGGTCGCTGCATCCCAAGCTGCCCTCAACCTTCACAGCCCTAACAAACCCATCCCTCTTGGTAAGAACAAGGTTCAGAAACACCCTCCACCTTGTCAGCTCCTCCTGCTCCACCTGCCTCAGAAAATTATCTTAAATTATCTTCAATGCATTGAAGGAACCATTTGGACTGTACATGCCTGGCTGAGTTGCTTTCCCAACAGATGTCTGGATAATTGAAGTCCCCCATGAGAACCAGTGCCCAGGATCATGAGACTACTTCCAACTGCTTGTAGAAGGCCTTGTCGACCTCCTCCTCCCGATCTGGTTACCTCTAGTACACCCCCACAACAGTGTCACCCATACCACCCTGCCCCTTAATTCTCACCCACAAACTCTCCACTCATTCTTCACCCTCCCCCAGGTGGAGCTGGGTACACTGTAATTGCTCCCTCACATAAAGGGCAACTCCTCCCCCTTGCTTCCCCAGTCTGTCATTCCTAAGGAGGACATGGCCCTCCATGACAGCATTCCAGTCATGTGAGGTGTCCCACCACATCTCTGTGATCACAATGAGATTGTGGCCCCACGACCATATACAGATCTTGAGCTCATCCTGTTTATTTCCCATGTTTTGCGCATTGGTATACAGGCATTTTAGGGAAGTAGCAGGCACAGTTTCCCCTAGAGGGATGCAAGAAGATTCTGGATGGGGTATTGGGGATATAACCTTCTCCGAGGAGCTCTCGGATGATCCTATGGGACAACTCAAAAGTTTTTCCCTACTATCTTCAACAGCAACAACATCCCCCAGCCCTTCTCTGTCACTTCTAACTCCCCTCCCTTCCCCGGTCGAATTTAGTTTAAAGCCCTGGTAATAAGTCCAGAGAGCTTGCTCCCCAATACTCTTGTGCCCCATTTGCTGAGCCAGAGTCCATCAGCAGCCCACATACCTGGCTTCTCAAAGGGCTGGCCAAGATCATAAAACCCAAAGCCTTGGTCCAGACACCATCCCCTCAGCCAGTCATTTACCTATCCCGTTCTCCTCCTTCTTTCAGGAGGACAGATGAGAATACTACCTGCACCCCCAATCCCTTCAACATCCTTCTCAGGAATGCAAACTCCTTTTTAATATTACTCATTTTTCTTGTTGCAGCTTCCCAGGGATGATAGATAGCTAGATAGGGCTTTAAACTAGAGTTGAAGGGGGAAGGGGATAAAACCAGGCACGCTGGTGATGAGCTAAGGGATGGTGCACTAGAATTAGAGGGACTGTGTGCCAGTGAGGCCCTTCAGTCAGCTCCACAAGGTGCTGTGTGTATGGAAGCACATTTGGAGTACTTCTATACAAATGCACACAGTATGAGGAATAAAATGGACGAGCTAGAAGTCTTGGCCCAGTCCCACAGTTATGACATCATCGGCATAAGTGAAACCTGGTGGGATGAGTCCTGTGGCTGGTGTGCTGCAATAGATGATTACAGGCTCTTCAGGAGGGACAAGCAGGGTAGACAAGGTGGCGGGGTGGCAATGTATGTGAAGCATGGGCTGGACTGCATGGAATTTCAAGTTGGGGATGGCAAAGTTGAGAGCCTCTGGTTAAGGATTAAGGGATGAACAAATAAAGGGGATGTCATTGTGGGAATCTATTACAGACCACCCAGCCAGGACGACAACACCGATGAATTATTCTTTGCAGAACTAATAGATACCTTGAGGTCAATTCCCCTTGTCCTTATAGGAGATTTTAACTTGCCAGATGTCAACTGGGATCACCACACGGCTGACATGAGCAAGTCCAGGAGGTTCATAAAGCACCTAGATGATAACTTCTCGGTGCAGGTGCTAAGGGAGCCAACTAGGAAAGGTGCCCTCCTAGATCTGTTGCTGGAAAACAGAGAGGGTCTTGTGGCAATGCAGCAATTGGCAGCCGTCTCAGTCATGGTGACCATGAAGTGGTTGAGTTTAGAATTTATGGTGACAGAAGGAAAAGTGCCACCAAAACTTCAGCCCTGGATATGGGGAAAGCAGACTTCAGGCTGCTCAGGGAACTAGTCATCAAGGTACCCTGGGAAGCTGCTTTTGAAGACATTGATGTCCATCAGTGCTGGTCAATCTTTAAGCTCTGCCTCCTAAAAGCACAAGATCAGGCAATTCCAAACTATCGGAAGGCAGGCAGGTGGGGCAGAAGGCCGGCCTGGCTGACCAGGGATCTTCTACTTGAGCTTAGATGGAAAAAGAAAGTGTACGGCTGCTGGAAGGAGGGTCAGGCAATGAGGAAGGCATACAGGGATGCTGTTCATGTTTGTAGGGAGAAAATTCGTGGGGCCAAAGCCCAACTAGAGTTGAAGCTGGCCATGTCTGTGAGAGACAATAAAAAAGGTTTTTTTAGATATGTTAACAGAATAAGGAGAACCGAAGAAAACATAGGTCCAATAATTGACGGGGAAGGTCTCCTCACAGACAATGACATAGGCAAAGCAGAGACATTTAATGCCTTCTTCACCTCTGTCTTCAATGCTGATGATGGACTTTGGGACCCTGGTTGCCCTGAGTGGGAGGACCATGACAGTGGGAATGACAAACTTCCAACTGAGCCTGAACATGTGTGGGATTTGCTGTTCCACCTGGATCCATACAAGTCCATGGGTCTGAATGGGATCCGTCACAGGGTGCTTGAAGAGCTGGCTGATGTAATCGCAGGAACACTCTCAACCATTTTTCAATGATCTTGGGAATCTGGAGAGGTCCCAGTAGACTGGAACCTGGCAAATGTTGTCCCAGTTTTCAAGAAGGGTAAGAAAGAAGACCCTAGAAATTACAGGCCTGTCAGTCTCACATCAGTGCCTGGTAAAATTATGGAGAAGATGATTATTAAAGTTATTGAGGTGCACCTGGGGGACAATGCAGTCAGTGGTCCCAGCCAACATGGGTTCATGAGGGGTAGATCCTGCCTAACAAATCTGATTTCCTTTATGACAAGATCACCCATCTAGCTGACCAAGGGAAACCAGCTGATGTGATCTTTTTGGACTTCAGCAAGGCTTTTGACACAGTTTCCCATAGGATCCTACTGGACACAATTTCCAGCATACAACTTAAGAAAAACATCATACGATGGGTGAGCAATTGGCTGACGGGCGGGGTTCAAAGGGTTGTGGTTAATGGGGCCACATCAGGCTGGCAGATGGTCACTAGTGGTAGGGCCAGTCCTCTTCAATGTCTTTATAAATGATTTGGATGTAGGACTAGAAGGTGTTTTGAGCAAATTTGCCGACAACACCAAACTTGGAGGAGTTGTGGACTCTGTTGAGGGTGGAAAGGCCTTTCAGAGAGATCTGGACAGATTGGAGGGCTGAGCAATCACCAACCACATGAAGTTTAGCAAAGGTAGATGCCAGGTCCTGCACCTGGGACGGGGTAACTCTGGCTATACGTAACAGACTGGGTGATGAGAAACTGGAGAGCAGCCCCGCAGAGAGGAATCTGGGGGTTGTGGTTTACATCAAGTTGAATATGAGCAAGCAGTGTGCCCTGGCAGCCAGGAAGGCCAACCGTATCCTGGGATGCATCAAGCACAGCATCGCTAGTTGGCTGAGGGAGGTGATTGTCCCTCTCTATTCTGCGCTGGTCTGGCCTCACCTCAAGTACTGTGTGCAGTTCTGGGCACCACAGTACAAGAAAGACATTAAACTGTTGGAGAGCATACAGAGGAGGGCAACGAAGATGGTGAAGGGCCTAGAGGGGAAGACGTATGAGGAGTGGCTGAGGGCACTGGGCCTGTTCAACCTGGAGAAGAGGAGGCTGAGGGGGGACCTCATCGCAGACTTCCTTGTGAGGGGGAGTGGAGAGGCAGGACCTATTCTCTGTAAACACCAGTGACAGGACCCACAGTGTTAAAGAACAGTGTTAAGCTGAGGCAGGGGAAGTTTAGGCTGGACATGAGGAAAAGGTTCTTCACCGAGAGGGTGGTCGCACACTGGAACAGGCTCCCCAGGGACGTAGTCATTTCACCAAGCCTGTCTGAATTTAAAAAGTGATTGGACTGTGCACTTAGTCACATGGTCTAAACTTTTGGATAGACCTGTGCGGTGCCAGGAAGTGGACTTGATGATCCTTATGGGTCCCTTCCAACTCAGGATATTATATGATTCTATGATTCCCAGGACCCAGCCTGAATGACAACAAGAGGATAGTAGTCCTCTGATTTAGTGAGTTGTAGCAGAGCCTTCCTAAGGTCTCTGACACATGCTCCAGGAAGACAACACACCTCTCTGGAGAGGTTATCTGGGCAGAAAATGGGATCTTCTGTGCCCCCCATCAAGGAGTCCCCAGTCACTAAGACTCTCTGCCTTTTTTTTTGTGGCACTGGTTTTGATGCAGTGCCCCATCCAGCCCCACTCCTTGTGCTTGTTACTTCCCTCATCCTTGACATGCTTCTTGGGGCCCAGGTTCCAACCAATGTCCAGACTGTCATCCTTCTCCTTTTCCTGCCCGAGAACCTTGAATCTATTACCCAGGGACACCATGGGGATTACTGGCACCGTCAGCGTTTGAGGAAGATGCCTCCTGCTTTGAGCTGAGACGAAGGTCCAGCCCCTTTCCTCTTGTGGACGGTCAAGCCCTCTGTACTGCAGGTGAGCAGCTGGATTGGCTACTACCCCTTGCAGGGACTTAGGAGGGGGCTGCTGGGCCTCAGTAGGGGCACGTTGACACTTCCTATCCACCTCCCTCAGAGACTCCCAGGAGCCCCTCAGGCTGCCAATTTCTCACTGCAGCCTGGCCATTTCTTCAATCAGTTCCTTGAGCAGGACACACCTGCCCCCACGACAGCCCTCTCTTCCCTCAGGAACCAGGGGGCCTGAGATTCTGAAGCTCTCCACAGTCTCTATTCTGGACTGCCACCTCACCCCTCAGGGGATCCACCTGGGTGCCCATGTGAGGCCAGAGAGGCCACATCCCCTCAGTTTGGGTTACTGCCACTGTGATTAAAAGGTAGAGTTCCCAGAGGAGAGGAGAGGAAGAGGAAGAGAGGTGGGAAAAGGAGGGGATCCTCCCTGCCCCACCTGAACTGTCTGAGCTAACTGCCAAAGTCTGTCCTGTCTAGGCGTCCTGTTGGCAGCACTCCTGGGTCGTGGCACTCCCTGGGGACTGCTTTTATACCACAATGGGGCTGGCTGCTGTCACCCCTTGCTCCGCCCTCAGCACTTCAGTGCCCGTGGTGGTACAAGCACAGCTCCTGCCTGCGAGGGGGTGAGGGGGCTGGTGCTGCGGTTCTGACCAAACGGCTCTGTGCCGCTTTATTGGGGGGAATTTTAGGGGTTGGCTCCATTGTCTCCCTGCCAGGAGCCCTCGCTGCTGCCAATTCGCATGAGGTCCTTGTTAAAATGGCGGCAATGATGAACTTGGTGGGCTTTTTAAAGCCAGTGTTGTCACCCCTGGCTCAGCCATCAGCATGTCACTTAAAATTATTACACTCTGATATACTCTGGCATGAATTGTGTACCTATACTCTTTATTTTCATATTGTTTGTGAGGATAAACTATGTTCATTTACAATTCAGTTTTATATGAATTGTTAAAAAAAAAAAAAATCTGTAAAAATGGACAAACTGTCGTGTTCCTATAGAAAAACCTGTCTTTGCATAAGAGTGCTACACCTATCTGAATGTAGAAGCTGATATGTGTTTCACAGGAAAACATATTAGTGTTAAAACTGAACAAGGTTCCAGTCTTCGACTTCCTTGTTCTAAAACTTTCTCTGAAAAGTCTGGAGCTTATTTGCCTTCATCTCTTTTCATTTAGCCTTTCCTCACTATTTTTAACATGCCTACAGCCTTGTAGCTTGAGAAACTGGCATTCTAATTGTCATGATTCTGACACTGGTTCATTTTCTTTTCTATTTTATTCTCCAAAATAGAATCACATGTGCCTGTAACATTTGCTTTCATTAACTTTTTTGGTGCTTAAAAATGTAAATACATCAAATATTTTAAAGAAGTACAAGTTTAGGATTACAAAGGAACAGAAGTTTGTCTGAGAATCTAACATATTCATAAAGCTATGTGAAAGTGTTGTCATGAATATGAAAAAATAGTAAGAACAAAAAATCTCTTGTGAAAAAATCTTAGTGAAAATTTTCAATAATTCAACCACCCTTTTCATGTTTTCTACCACTGCAAATTTTCAGTTTGGTATTCAGGATGGAATTGCAAATACTATTCCAGTTTTGTACTAGAAATTGAAGAGACATATCTTCACTGGCCTTTTTGATCATTAAAGATCCAAGCACTGAATTGGATGCACTGAATAAAAAGCAGAAAATATGTACATATTTATAGAAATGATGAAACACATGCATACATCCATTTGTACTGTGAAACAAACTATGTCAAACAGTGAGATGAAAGTCTTCAATCAGTCTACATGGAATCAACAAAGTAAATGTTTATCCAACTAATGAACTTGGTAGCTAAAACAAGAGCATTGCCTTGAGCTTGGCAAAAAACAACATGATGACAAAGAAATAAAAGATGAAGTGATTCTCAGGCAATCCAAGAAACATTTTGTTTTGATTCAACTTGCTTTTGTCTCATTTTCTCTTGTCAGGAAGATAGTCATCTGTTTTTGGATGTTCTCCAGCTTCATTTGCATGTGGTTTCTAGAAAAAGGAAAGTCCGATGCTTTTCAGATGTCTATTTTACAATGGTAAAAGTGCAGGCAATTTATTTAGTCCTTGGTGCCCATGTCTTTTCTTTGTAAAGCATTAAAATATATGCTGAAGCCATTTTTTTGACCCCAGAATTGTTATTATTTTTCTTATACTTAACCAAAGACAAAGCAAAAAGACATGCATGTGTGGATGTGTGGAACATATAATAGTTTCAATAGAAAGAACTTGATCTAAAAAAAAATATATATGATTTTTTTCTTTTTTATTCATATATATCAAACCAAAAGCAACCCTTTGTGCAACTCCAGAAATTATTCAAGAAAAGATCTCTGAACTAATGTGCTTAACTTCTCTCACCTGTGCATAAAAAGGGAACAGAAGCCAATCTCAAAATATTTCTGTCATTTTTGCCAAGTCACTTAACAGAATATGCAACAGGGTGAAAGGATAATGCCATAGCTAATGCATTGACTTTTTGTGTTTGTGTTTATAGGCACATTAACAACAATTGCTTTGAAGCTAAGAAAATAATAGGTAATTTTTGTATCATTTAGAGATGACTAAACTGCTCTCTGATGAAAAACAGCAACAACAACAAAACACTAAAAATTAATACTGTCTCTATCTAGACTCCTACTCTATCAGATGTTCCCTAAAGAACTCTCTTGAACCAGATGGCCTCACTAGAAGTTAAAAAAAAAAAAAAAAAAAAAAAAAGACATTTTAGTTCAACAGCTGTGATCTGTTGATCTGGAAGTGGTAGGAATAGGAGGAAAGGAAAATTCCAAAGTTCACAGAGGTCATGTCTTTGTTTCGAGATTGTAAGCAGATATCCTTATTAACAGCTACCATTTTAAGCATTTTGGTAGTTTTGCCATCTTAAATACTTACAACATTGAATTTTGTTTTCCTTGCAGCTAATTCAGTAGCAAAGATATCAGCCAATTTAAGGAAAAATGTTTCTTTTAATCTCTTAAATGTTATATCCTTTTACATACTGTCTGATAACAACAACAAATCTACAGTAATATTTTAAAATTATTGAGACTTGTCACTACACATTTTTGCAACCAGCTCCTCTTTAAGTATCTCTGCAAGGTTACAAAGCAAAGACATTGCTTTCAATGTCTTGCAAGTGACATTTGTATTCTATCAGTACAGTGTCTGCAAAAGATAAAACCCAAAATGTAATAAATACTTTCTCATGTTTATATTTTTTCTCAGCTATAATTATAATAATGATCTCCTGTCTTATTAAAGTATCAATAAAGAGATAACTAGGCAAATATCATCTGTAGTCTGAGCTGGAAAGTTTGTTTGGCTCACCTTGAAGGTTGCGGAAGCTTTAGCACTATTTACATGACAGTAACGCATGTTTTATATGACTGTAAAAATCATTTACAGTCCAGAATTTAAAGTACAGAACAAATGTTCAGTACCAGAAGAATGAAAGAGTAAAAGTGAATTAAGCTTGTTCTATCCTTTTTCTGAGGTTGTTTGTTTGTTTGTTTGTTTGTTTTCTTTATTTGTAAGGAAGATCATAAAAAGACAAAGTCACATGACGTTGCAGAGCAGGAAAATGGACATGATGCTTAAGAGAAACATTTGATCCCTAAAATTCATGACACTAATGCTCTTTCTGCTGGTCGCATGAAATCCTGTGATTACAACAGCTTTCATAAAAGGAAAAAGTTTTTGCTTGCTATAGTTAGAATGAGGAAATTAAAATAAAATAAAATAAAATAAAATAAAATAAAATAAAATAAAATAAAATAAAATAAAATAAAATAAAATAAAATAAAATAAAATAAAATAAAATAAAATAAAATAAAATAAAATAGGTCAAAGCCCTGCCTCAAAATCTGAACAATCTACCAAAGAAATCCAAAATATTTAAAAAGAAGTTTGGAATTACTGATATGAAATACTGTAAATAAGATGAGAAAATTTAAACTGAGACGTAGTTAAGTCTTATGGAATTTTCATTTCTCAAAGAGTCTTGCCTTAGGCTAACACACATAAAGTCACTCATTGTTCATTTAATCTTATCATTACTCATTTAATCTTAGTCCTACTACTATGCATTCCAAGAATTTTGTACCCTAGAGACTTCTTTGAGCTTTTTGCCCAGCTATGACAACCTCATCTGCTTCATCAGGAAACAAATACTAAGTAATGTTACTTACTATAACTAACATATTTCCATATTAAAGATTCAAAACTCCTTTCAATTTTTGCCATTATGTTCATGAATTAACAAAATGTTTATAAATGTCAAGAATTTTTCATGTTACATTTTTCATCACTTTTTTGATGATTTTCTAGAAACAGAAAAACAAATAAAAACTCATGGAGAAAAATGTACCAAAATCAGATGAAAACCTTTTGTGAAGGGAGCCCGATGAGCCCAAATAATAGCATGGGTGGTTTGCAATAGTTTTCCTTTTAAAAATAATGTCTAAAACCAACATTTTTACTGATGAGATTTTTGAGATTGTAAGAATAAACCTAGTAATTCCTACTTTGTAAATAGTTTCCAAAGAGTAGTAATAACATTTATCTTAAAAATTGTACTGAGGGTTTTTTCATTTTCTCTCACACAAAAATCAAGCACCTGCAGAAACTTGATCAATAAAAGCCACTTGCCTTTTGTCTTGATGCATACTGTAATTTGAATTCATAGAATTAATATTTTTTTCTTTTTCTCTTGATTCATTTATGTCTACTCTAAAATTATTTTTTAAGCACTTGACCTGCTTCTGCACTCTCTTTTCACTTACTTTTGTACAATTTATTTTGGGGTAGTTTTGTTAATTGTAATAAAAGATATTTCTTTGTCGTCGTTTAACCCATCAGGCAACTAAGCACCAGACAGCCATTCACTCAGTCCCTGTCAGTAGAGATAAATGGATGGGAGAGAGAACTGGAAAACGGAAAAAAATAAAGACAGCATAATAAAGCAATAAAGGAAGGGAAAATAATGAAAAGAATTATGATAAGGGAGTATACAAAGCAAGTGATGTACTTAGCAAATTTTCAGCACATATTGACTGATGTCCAGCCTGATCCCAAGTCACAGCCAGACCCCTCAGCCATTCCCCCCACTAGTTTTATTTTTATTGTTTTGCACAATTTGTTTTGGGATAGATTTACTAATTGTAAAAAAGGATTTTTCTTGATTTCATTTTCTTTAAAGGAAATATTTATTTATTTATTTATTACCTCATTGCAGTTTACAACTTCCTCACGAGGGGGAGTGGAGAGGCAGGTGACCTATTCTCTGTAAACACCAGTGATAGGACCCACGAGAATGGTGTTAAGCTGAGGCAGAGAAAGTTTAGACTGGACATCAGGAAGAGGTTCTTCACCAAGAGGATGATTGCACACTGGAACAGGCTCCCCAGGGACATAGTCATTTCACCAAGCCTGTCTGAATTTAAAAAGTGATTGGACTGTGCACTTAGTCACATGGTCTAAACTTTTGGGTAGACCTGTGCAGTGCCAGGAGGTGGACTTGATGATCCTTATGGGTCCCTTCCAACTCAGGATATTATATGATTCTATGATTTATTTATTGTAAATAATACAAAGCCACAGGCACTATAATGGCATGTAGGTTTTTTATTACTAATACTCCTTAAATGTGTGCATGAACATATTGGATGTGTCTTTAACTCAGTTTAAAGTTCAGGTAATTAGCATAAGTGGGGTTTCCAGCATTAGTTCTTAGCTCAGTCTTGATTAGTATCCTATCTTAACTTAAGTATTCTACAAGGACTGATCAGAAATGCTGAGAAATGCTTAAAGATTGAGCTACAACATTCAGAAAAAAAAAAAAAAAAAAAGACAAAAAAAAAAAAAGCAGGGCTCTTGTGAGTTAGAATAGCTGCACAGTTTGAAGGTTAAGGAACCCTGCTTAGGTTCTTTGCTCAGTAGCTGACAGGCTTTAATTCGCATTGAGAAGAGCAAATCTGCCTCTTTCTAGTCCTTTGACTAGTCATTTAGGCTATTATCAAGCCTGTAATTTTGCAGCTGTTTGCTTTGATCTTATCTGATTGGAAAGAAAAAACAACAACAACAACAAAAAACAATAACAACAAAAAAACTACTATTCTCAATAATACCAAACACACAGAAATAAGAATGCTACATCTGTGTACTGACACAAGACCGTAATGAAAGCCAATAAAAATCTCAAGACAGATAGTGATGAATTTGAGTTAGACAGTTTTAGTATACAAATAAATGTTTATTTATCTCTACTAAGGCAGGAATCCCTTTTATGAGTGGATTACAACAAACAAACAAACAAACAAAAAAACCTTCTATATTACATGCATAAGGCCATCAATTTAAAAGTGGTGCCTATATTCATTATTTAAGAACAGTATCTAAAACCATGGTTATATAATAGTTAACTTTCTGTGCATTTCTCTAAGTCAGTTCCAAAACAACCTAAATCAAATCTTTCTAAATGGTCTAAAAGAGCTATGTAACTACTTCATTTTCTCAAATCTAACACTTCCAATAACCTCTGAGTAAATCTTTCTAGCTGAAACCTGCAGCTTTTATAAGCATTATTTATTAACATAGTACCTCAATATAAAGTAGCTTAGTAGATCTTTCCTACAGGAACTCATTTTTCCTTTAAGTTGTGACTCATATGCCTTCTGCATTTTCTACACCACTTTCTGGTATTTTAAAGAAGTCCAAACCCCCCAAGGGCCATTAAAATTTCTGCTTCTCTCAAGATCACGAAAGGACTGGTGGGAGATGTGGTGGTAAGTTGTCTTGGGCAGAGAAACCAGGAAATGGTAGAGTTCTCTACCCTGGGTGAAGTCAGGAGGGCCGTCAGTAAAACTGCAACCTTAGACTTCTGGATGGAACACTTCAGGACACTGGTAGGGAGGGTCCCCTGGGAGCCAGTCCTGGAGGGCAGAGGGGTCCAGGAAGGCTGGACACTCCTCAAGAAGGAAGTCTTAAAAGCACAGGAACAGGCTGTCCCCATGTGCCATAAGATGAGCTGGCAGAGAATAAGACCAACGTGGCTGAACAGGGAGCTTTTGCTAAGTGTCCAGGGGAAAAGAGACTTTATGTCCGGGGGAAGAAAGGACAGGCAATTTGTGGAGAGTACAAGGAAGCTGCCAGCATATACAGAAAAAAGATCAGGAAGGCTAAGGCCCAGTATAAGCTCAACCTGTCCGCTATGGTTAAGGATAACCAAAATGTTTTTATAAATATATTAATTGCAAGAGGTCTAAGGAGAATCTTCATCCTTTACTGGATGCAGAGGGGGAACATGACTACTGAGAATAAGGAAAAGGCTGAGGTTCTTAATGCCTTCTTTGTATCTGTCTTTACTAGCCAGACCACTTATCCTCAGGGTAATCAGCCTCCCCACCTGAAAGTCTGGGACAAGGGGCAGAAGAAACCCCCCACAGTTCAGGTGGAAACAATTAGACATGCTGCTCCACCTAGACTGTCACAAGTCCATGGGGCCAGATGGGATCCACCCAAGGGTGCTGAGGAAATTGACAGATGTGATTGCTGGGCCACTTTCCATCACCTATCAGAAGTCTTGGTAGTAATTGGAGACTTTCTAATGTGATGCCCATGTATAAGAAGGGTGGTAAGGAGGACACGGGGAACTATAAGCCTCTCAGCCTGACTGGGGTGCCAAGAAAGGTGATGGAACAGGTCATCTTGAATGCAATCATGCATCACATGAGGGACAAACAGGTGATCAGGCCCAGTCAGGATGGGTTCATGAAAGGCAGGTCCTGCCTGACCAACCTATGACCAGGTAACCTGCCTGATGGATGACGGAAAGGCTGTTGATGTAGTCTACTTAGATTTCAGCAAGGCCTTTGACACGGTCGCCCATAGTATTCTCCTGGAGAAACTGGCAGCCCATGCCTTAGACAGGTATACTGTTTGCTGGGTTAAAAACTGGCTGGACAGCCAGGCCCAGAGGGTAGTAGCGAATGGAGTGAAATCCAGCTGGTGACTGTTCACGAGTGGTGTTCCCCAGGGGTCAGTGTTGGGGCCCATCCTCTTTCATATCTTTATTTGTGATTTGGATGAGGGAATTGAGTGCACCCTCTGTAAGTCCGCAGATGACACCAGGTTGGGGGAAAGTGTTGATCTGCTGGAGAGTCGGAAGACCCTGTAGAGGGACCTGGACAGGATGGGTCAATGGGCAGAGGCCAACAGGATGAGGTTCAACATAGCTAAGTTCTGGGTCCTGCACTTTGGCCACAACAACCCCATGCAAAGCTACAGGAAGAGTGTCTCAAAAGCTGTGTAGAAGAAAAGGATTTGGGGATGTTGACTGATGCTCACCTGAACATGAGCTGGCAGTGTGCCCAGGTAGCCAAAAAGGCCAACGGCATCCTGGCTTGTATCAGGAATAGTGTAGCCAGCAAGACCAGGTGGGTGATCATCCCTTTGTATTCTGCTCTGGTGAGGCCACACCTTGAGTACTGTGTTCAGTTTTGGGCCCCTCACTACAAGAAGGACATTGAGGCCCTGGAGCACATCCAGAGAAGGGCTACAAAGCTGGTGAAGGGCCTGGATCACAAGTTCTGTGAGGAGCAGCTGAGGGAACTGGGGTTGTTTGGTCTGGAGAAGAGGAGGCTCAGGGGAGACCTCATGGCTCTCTACAACTACCTGAAAGTAGGCCTCTTCTTGCTGATAACTGGTGATAGGACTAGAGGGAATGGCCTCAAGTTGCACCAGGGGAGGTTTAGGGTGGAAATTGGGAGACATTTCTACTCAGAAAGAGTAGTCAGGCAATGGAACGGGTTTCCCAAGGAGGTAATGAAGTCACCATCTCTGGGGTTGTTTAAGGAAAGGTTGGACATGTTGCTTAGGGACCTGGTTTCGTGGGTGACACTGGTAGCATGGTGATGGTTTGACCAGGTGATCTTGGAGGTCTTTTCCAACCTTAATGATTCTATGAAAAGTTCTTGGCCCCTAAAAGTACTGGTGACTAGGTAACCCTCACTCATCAATTTCTTCCACAGTTAAATAGTCAGTCACACTGTTATGTACACTAACTGGTTAATGTCTAGGTACATTCAAGGAGGGACTTTCTGTAGGTTATGGTACTAGAGGTTCTTCCAAGTGAATTAATGTGCAGGTTCTTCCAAATGAGTTAACATGCAGGACCCTCTTAACACTTTTACATTCAGTAATGTTAAACTTTTTTCTTGCTGTCAGCAAGCAATGAGCTGCAATAAGATGAATTCAGCACTTAGAAAAATTATTTGTAGCAATTGAAATAGGTTGGCACATTTTCTGTTTTCAATTAAACATTAATATTCAAATCTTAACACAAACCAGATGTTTTGTTGTTTTTTTTTCCTTAACCTAAAATTATTTTTGGTGGGCTGAATTGGCTCAAAGCTCTTAGAAATATGGTTAGGCAGACTAAGAAGGTAAGAGACTACTAGTATTGCAATTTCAGCATAGGTAAACCAAAGCAGATTTTTATATGAATTTCCAGAAGTTCTATCTACACAGTTCAATTTTATGCAGGAAGGGTATATTTCCTATTAAGTAAAACAAGATTGCATTCAAAACTACTGTTTCAAAACTAAAAGCTTGACAGAAATGCCATGATTTTTAAATCTTATTTGCCTTCCTACTATTTCTTCGCTTCCTTTCTCTATGTTCAGTAATGCTCTACTTCTGCCTCCCAGTTATTTTCATCTACTTTCAGCTTACTGTCTAATCCCCCATTATATAACATCTCCATTTTGTCTCTTGTGCTGGCTTCCGTAACCAAATGACCTCCGTTTCTTTCACTGACTTTGCTCTAATAACCTAACTAGTGTGACTCAGTTCTTTATTGCCTTACTGTTTATAAGGAATATTACAATTTCCAGTAATATTATCACTTTCTTGGATCTTTTCCTTATTCTCTTACACAAATGTGTATCACCTAACCATCAGGTACAAGAGCACCTCTTTATCTATCCTCTAATAATTCCTTATGGCGTTCCCACTGCTCTCCTTTTTGTCTTTTTCCCTCTGTCCACACATTCTCTGTCCCTTGCTCAGAATGGATTCTCTTATCTCATTTCCTAAATACCAATTATTAAAATAAACTGTACACTCCATAAGTCTGTTTCTTAGATCAGTTGGTTTTCTTTGTTTGTTTTTTCCCTGCCAAAATAAATAAATAAATAAATAAATAAATAAATAAATAAATAAATAAATCCTAATCTACTGGTCATGCTAAGAAAAACCCATAGACACTGCTACTTGCCTCTAATATCACAGAATCACAAAATTGTCTAGGTTGGAAGAGACCTCAAGATCATTGAGTACAACCTCTGACCTAACACTAACAAGTCCTCCATTAAACCATATTGTTAATTTCAACATCTAATCATCTTTTAAAGACCTCCAGGGATGGTCACTCCACCACTTCCCTGGGTAGCCCATTCCAATGCCTCACAACCCTCTCAGAAAAGAAGTTCTTCCTAACATCCAACATAAAAAAAACCCTGTCACAACTTTAACCCATTCCCCCTCGTCCTGTCACCAGGCACGTGGGAGAATAGACCAACCCCCACCTCACTACAGCCTCCTTTAAGGTACTTATAAAAAGCGATAAGGTTGCCCCTGAGCCTCCTTTCCTCCAGGCTGAACAAACCCAGCTCCCTCAGCCACTGCTCGTAAGACTTGTTCTCCAGGCCCCTCACCAGCTTCGTTGCCTTTCTCTGGACTCGCTCGAGCAACTCAATGTCCTTCTTGTAGCGAGGGGCCCAAAACTGAACACAGTACTTGAGATGCAGCTTCACCAGAGCTGAGTACAGGAGGACAATCACTTCCCTAGACCTGCTGGCCACACTGCTTCTTATGCAAGCCAGGATGCCGTTGGCCTTCTTGGCCACCTGAGCACACTGCTGGCTCATATTCAGCCGACTATTCACCAATACTCCCAGGTCCTTCTCCGCCTGGCAGCTTTCCATCCATACGTATATGTTTATGTGAAATAAACTGAACCTTGCAATTGCAAAAGCTAAGTTAATACACTTTAAAATATGCAGATGTGTGTTATTTATTTTCTCTCTTTTGACAGACAACTTTTAAAAATAAGTTTATTTTTATAGTTCACAAGAAGCCACACACAGTATATATAAGGGACTTTATATATATAAGGGACCTTTAAGGGACTGGCAAAGGAACTTTGTGCCAAATTCGTAAATTAATTCAAAGTTAAAACTTTTTTTAATTCAAATTCATAGCGCTTTTTTTTTTTTTTTTTTAACATACAAATGAAACAAACATGGAAACTCCTTTCTGACTCTCCAGATAGAAGAGATTTGCATGAGCTTAGCACAAAGAATTTGTTATGTTTACTGGACCTAATTAAAATTTTTAGCTTTGCAGTATTAGGATAGAAGATGAGGAAGCCTTCTGCGTTAGATTCTTGGTAATTCCTGTTTCTAACCAGGCTGTAAAAATCACAAGAACAACATTTTATTGTTGGTTTTTGGCCAAAATTATAAAATATAAAGCTTTTATAGATCTAGGGAAAAAGTAATACTGGATTCTCTAAAAAAAGATACATTGATGTCTCCTATTAAAAAAGACAAGATTGTATTTAAGACGGTGTAAAAGCCTGACAAAAATGCCATGATTTTTAACTGTTGCTTTACTTTAACATCTTGCTTTATTTAATATACTCAATATTATCCTTCCAGGAGACAAAAATCCTCATAGATTTATAACAAAGAAACAAACAAACAAAACAATAATAAATAAATAAATAAAACTACATCAAACCTTCATCAAGTTCTGCTTCCATTTTCATATGTGGATACATATTCTGAGATCAGAAAATACTTTATAAGTGTTTGAAACAGATGGTAGGAAACAGTCTGACCCGAGATAACAGGAGGAACATTGGACTTTCTGCTCTTAGTACTAGTTTTCACCTGTACAAATGAGAAAAGCAAACTAACCTAATAATTCACAAAGAATTACCTTATCAGCAAGTGATCTGGACTGTATTAATGTTTTTCAGACTTGTAGGAAGAGAAAGGAAATAAAGGAGATCCTAATCTAGAGTTGATTCAGATAAAAATATTTTAGTCAGATTAGGAAGGAAAGTTTTACTTGTGTTTGTTCACATGATGAAGCTTGATTTCTAAGGATCTCAAGGTATTGAAGCAGTTATCTAGGCTTCCACTTTAGGAAAACATTCTTTGTATTTATAATTATCATATCATGATTTCTTTACTATTAACATAGTCTCTAATTTTTTCTTTAATCTGCCTTTTAATATGTTAATACTTTCAGATGTGTTCAATTTTGTTTTGGTTTAATCCAGTCGGCAGCTAAACACCACACAGCCGTTCGCTCACTCTTCCCCCTCTCTTTCTGGGATAGGGGAGAGAAATAGGAAAGTGAAGCCTGTGAGTTGAGATAAAGACAGTTTATTAAGACAGGACAAGAATAATAACAATAATAACAATAATGATGATAATAGTACTACTACTAATAATGTGTATAAAAGACATGATGCACAATACAATTGCTCACCACCCACTGACCAATGCCCAGCCTAACCCCAAGCAGTCCAACCCCCTCCTCCCAGCTAGCCAGCCCTATATGAAGTCTGATGGTATGGAATACCCCTTTGGCTAGTTTGGGTCAGCTGTTCTGGGTCTGCCCCCTCCCAGCTCTTGCTGCACCCCCAGCCTGCCTGTTGACAGGACAGAGTGAGAAGTTGAAACATCCTTGGCTTGGTGTAAGCACTGCTCTGCAACAATTAAAACATCAGTGTGTTATCAGCACTCTTCTCATCCTAAGCCAAAACATAGTATTCTACCAGCTACTAGGAAGAAAATTAACTCTGTCCTAACTGAAACCAGGACAAATCTTCAGCCAGAAACTCAGACCAACACGTGTAACATCAGATTGCATTAGCATGAAACTTCTGATGCAAACACGTTTGCATTCTTTGTGTGTATTTGCAGAGAATAGATACCATAGAACAGACATACAAAATGCTATTTATCAATATTTATACTAGACGCTATATTTATACTATAAATATATAATGTTACATTTATATTTATCAACATTATCCTTGACTTAACATTTATATTAGACACATCAACATTTATAGTAGACGTTTATACTAGGCATCGATATTTATACTAGGCTTTTGGCTTTCTCAAAAAAAAAAAAAAAAAAAAAAAAGTTGAGATCAAAAATTAATCTAACTGGATTATTGGAATGCCTAATAACACTCTGAAACTATTAGTCTGAGGAAACAGCTCAATGGAGCACATAAGAATTCCACAGATGTGAACTGAGATCAGCCAGAGAAGTATGATGGAGGGTGGGATCAGTTCTGTGCGTTAGAAGTTCTGTTGGAACTGGGAAACCTCTTCTGGAAGTGTTTCATAGGATAAACACAAAACTATTTCTTTAACAGATTGTATATTCTTTCCAGAATTTAAAACCTAAAATTAATGGAACGTGGATAATAAATATAATGGCAACATTGGAAAGGATTCTCCTAATGCTAATATGGCATTGATTGAAAAGTATATAATGTTCAAATCGTATAAAAAGCATTCTCACCCTTCTATTGTATTTTGTATTGTATTAATTTAAGGCTGATGTTTTTCTGTTACTTAATCTGGTATAAAATATTAGTATAACAAACTATTCATCTCTAGTTTGGACAATATTAGAAATTAATAGGATTGTTAATTGGGGTAAGAAAGAAGAGAATAGGAGGCAGAAAACGAATTCTCAGGTTGGTATTTCTTCCTAGCATAATACCAAAATATTGCCTTAATTGTATTGCACTCTTATAAGGAAGATTTACTGATACACAAGAATGTTCTACCCTGCATCCAACATAAGACTGGAGACCCAGCTGTGCTGGACATGGAATAAAAGAAATATTAATTTTCTTGGAAAAAAAAATACGAGTACAAATGCAAATAAATCCTGAAGTCACTGCAGCTATTTAGAATATATTGATGATAGCCGATTGCTTTTGAGCAAGTACAAGATGCCTAGGAAACATGGGTTATATAGCTATATCATTAGTATCCTAGGCACAATTTTGTTTCAGATTTAAGAATGAGATATCTGACTATTATACTTAAACAAATGGGAGAAGTTAGCTTGTATAGAAATTTTTCTCTAATTTTCCTTCATTTTTTTAAGGGGAAAACAAACATTAGAGGAGGTCTGCCTTTGTTATTTTGAGTTGTTACACTTATTAAATAGTGTAAGCACTGTGTAAATAGAAATTGAAAAAAGGAACAGAGGGAGAGAGAAATAAAGGGAGAAAAACAAACAAACAAACAAACAAACAAAACAAAAAAAAAAAAAAACAAGTACATTAACATAAATGGCAGTCCTGTTCCCTTATTTTCGTGTTCAAAACTTGACACAATGTTCCCTGAGAAGACAAGCATATTGGTTTTATAGGACTTCACCTTTATGTTCTTCCATTAAAGCAGTAGATGCATTCGTATTTGAGGTGCATGATTTTGTGTTGTCCTCATAGCATTAAAGAAAACTTTCAATTCCCTGGAAATAATAATAATAATAATAATAATAATAATAATAATAATAATAATAACAACCCTTTTAAAATGTCAGATAAATGCAAATACAAATATAAAATGCAAAATATGAACGTAGACTGCAGTATGCAATACAAGTATGAAATTTGGCTCTGAATTTGCTAATTTCATATACCCAGCCAAAACGCCTACGATACCAGTGAATGTAGAGAAGGCTTAGAGGGAGAGCTTATAGCAGCCTTCCAGTACTTGAAGGAAGGCTATAGGAAATCCGTGGAGGGATTCTTTATCAGGGAGTATAGCAGTAGGGCAAGGGACAATGGTTTTAATCCAAAAAAGGTGAGATTTAGATTAGACATTAGGAATAAATTCTTTTCTAGGAGGGTGGTGAGGCACTGGAACAGGTTTTCCCCAAGAAGTTGTGGCTGCCTCATCCCTAGAAGTTTTTAAGTCCAGGTTGGGTGGGGCTTTGAGCAACCTGGTCTAGTGGAAGGTGTCTCTGGAATTAAATGATCTTTAAGGTCCCTTCCAATCCAAACCATTCTATGATTCTAAGGTTAATTTTATACTCTGATAATCTTATATTCTGATACTATGTCATTATATGATGAAATGGTTTAAAGAAATTCCTGTCCTGCAAATATACATTTTCTAGATAAACATGCATTAATGAGGCTGGTTGAAGTAGGGACAATTCTGGAGAAGTAATCTACTATGTTAATTAATGTTTCCTTTCCCCAAAAGAAAGAGTTACACAAGTTTGTTGTTACCTGAAGCCCAGGATAACAGTGCAGCTTTGTAGAGTCAAGATTTTATATTTTGATGTTGCACCATTCATATATATATTATACACTTTCTTGTGCCAAGTAAATCATATAAATTGTGTTTGTGACCTTCAAGCAGATGTCCCATAGTGCCATTGGTCAGCTCCAGAGAACTGTTTCTTTCCAAATGCAGGCTAGAAGTCATTTGAAAGTCATTCTGTTTCTGTCAGTTTACCTGCATGTAAGGATAACATTTCAAGAATAAGTCCTTTGACCTAATACTTTTGGCTGAATTGATTGTCTTCTGGGAAATATCACTCTTTAATTGGTTATCTATAGTGTTCTGAACTCTGACAGATCCTGGAACTAGCATCAGAACAAGTTCAGTCTAGATGGCACTAATGACAACCTTTTCTCTTTTACCATTTGCCATTTTATCAGCACCACAGGTAGACTGATTGTTTATAGAGGTATGTACTTGTTCTGTTGCTGCTAGAATTACAAAAGGAAAATATCTTACCATCAAAATTCTCTCTTACAGTCTTCTTAGAATTATTAAGGTATTTATTCACTTACCACCTTTATTAGCATGACATCTGGAAGAACTACAGAAATACTGATGTCTAATGTCTACAACTACCACAGCTAGCAGTACATTCACACCTCATTCAACACATAATCTTTTCCTTTTGGAAACTCTGAGCTAATAATTAGTGATTATGATATTTATTCTCGATTTTAGTATCACATAATAAATATGACCTTTCTGCCTACCTATGAAAAAAGCATTGGAAGTTAGTTTCATTTCATTTGATCCAGGAAACACTAGCATGCAGGGGATGCCAACAGAAAGATTGCCATAGAAAATACACAGCATTTTTCCTAGTACCGTTTGTTCTTTTGTTAAACTGATAGTCATCAGACATCAGACATCTAGAATTGGCAAGACCAGCTGCCTCACAGGCTAAATAATGTCTGTTAAAGAATCATTTTCAAGACAGAATATAGTCTCTTCATCCCACTATTCTGTCTTTGACAGAAATATCAGATGTTATTTAGAGAAAATTTAAGCCTGGACCCCAACATTGGTCACTCACTCATACTTCACTGTGGTATGTGATTATGGACCAGTGCATCTAAATCACTTCATGAACATAATGATACTATCTGACCTACCTATGTCCTTTTTTTCCTAATTTTGTGGAATTTGGTTAACAACAGTTTTGCATTCACTTCATTCACTGCTTTATGATTTTCTACATCTCAGGCACATCCTCACAAAACTTTTCCTCCCTCCCCCTGGACTTTTAGTCACACTAAAGAATCCCACTCTTTTTAGTATCCTCTCATTCCCTTGCCTTGTTCTGTACTTTCTTTGACTACTGTTCTGAAAATGAGAACTGCAAACAGTACCAAAAAAAAAAAAAAGGTGCATTAAAGTTTTAAACAGGCTAAAAATTATGGTTTCTCTTTCATACTTTGTAGGATGACATCCAATAGTATTTCAGGATACTGAATATTTTATTGGCCTTTCTGGCTAACACTACATGTTGCACAGATTTCAAAGAACTGGAACTGATTGTTTCAGGCTTTCATTCCTGGTTTGTAACTGTTATTTCCAAATTCAGCATAGGGCAATCATACTTAAATTATTTTCCCCAACATGCACCTTCCTACAAATATCTAAACTGAAGTTCAACTGCCACATTTCTACCTGTTCATTCATTTCATAATTTTCTTCCAGCATTCCTCACCATCAGTGTGAAATACCTTAGCTTCCCTTGCAGCTCAGAGATTTCACTCTGCACTCCCTTCTACAACCAACTGATGAAAATGTTGAACAGAATAGCATAGCACTCTGGAAAAAACACCACTGATTCTTCTCCACCCTGAAATGTGACCATTAAACCCTGTCTTTCATTTTCTATCCTTTCAACAGTTTTCCATACATAAAAAAATCCATTTTCCCCCTTCCTGCATCTATTTGCTTTCCTTAATCATCATTAGGTGACTTATTCATTACTTGTGGTTTCACAGTTGTCTAACAGCTACATTTTGATAAATCATAGATGTATTTACTTCACTAAGTTTTATACCATTGCATACAGTAGTAGTATTAAGCTGCAACTGTTGTATGAAGTTCTGTTAAATTCAGAGTTTATTAAAAATTACCATGTATGCCTTACAGAATCACAGCTGATTTCCTCACAGTCCAGTAACTGAAGGGATGATAAAAAGTCACACCATAAAAATATTTTTATATTTTTATGTAATACATTAGAAAGGGATATTAACAAATATACTATGAATACATTAATATCTTCATTATAAATTCAAGTATTGCAAGGCAAGAATAACAACTTTTCTAAAGCACATTTATCATGGAATCATAGAATGGCTTGGGTTGGAAGGGACCTTAAAGATCATCTAGTTCCAGCCCTCCTGCCATAGGTAGCCAAGACCCCATCCAACATGTCCTTGAACACCTTCAGAGATGAGGCATCCACATCTCTGGGCAACTTGTTCTAGTGTCTCACTACCATTACAGTGAATAATTTATTCCTAATGTCTAATCTAAATCTATCCTCTTTTAGTTTAAGACAAGTGGTGGAGTCACCATCCCTGGAAGTCTTTAAAAGACATTTAGATGTAGAGCTTAGGGATATGGTCTAGTGGGGACTATTAGTGTTAGGTCAGAGGTTGGACTCGATGATCGTGGGGTCTCTTCCAACCTAGAAATTCTGTGATTCTGCGAAGACCATTCCTCCTCGTCCTGTTGTTATCTGCCCAAGAGTCCCTCTCCATCCTTTTTATAAGACTCCTTTAAGTATTGAAATGCTGAAGTGTGGACTCCCCAGAGCCTTCTCTTTTTCAGGCTGAACATCCCCAGCCCTGTAGGAGAGGTGCTCCCACCTTCTGATCATCGTTGTGGCCTGCCTCTGGACTCACTATAACAGGTCCTTATATTTCCTGTGCTGGGGGCCCCTAACCTGGATGCAGAACTCCAGATGGAACCTCACAAGGGCAGAACAGAGGGGGAAAATCACCCCCTCAACCTGCTGGTCATGCCTCTTTTGATGAAGCCCAGGATGCAGTTGGCCTTCTGGGCTGCAAGGGCACACTGCCAACTCATGTCGAGCCTTTCATCCATCAGAATCCCCAAGTCTCGCTACACAGGGCTGCTTTCAATGAGTTCTTCTCCCAGTCTGTACTCCTGTCTGAGATTGCCCCAACCCAGGTGTAGCACCTTGCACTTGGACTTGTTGAACTTCATGCAGTTCATGTGGGCCCATTTCTCCAGCCTGTTCTAATCCCTTTGAATGTCATCCCTTCCTTCTATGACATGAACTATACCACTCAGCTTGATGTCATCTACAAATTTTCTGAGGATGCACTGGATCCCATTGTCTACAACATTGATGCAGATATTGAAAAGCACCAGTCCCAAAACAGATCCCTAAGGGACACCACTCATCACTGGCCTCCACCTGGACATAGAACCATTGACCATTACTCTCTGGATGTGGCCATTGTGGCAATTCCTTATCTACCAGATAGACTACCCTTCAAATCCCTATCTTTCCAATTTAGAGATTAAGATGCCATGTGGAACTGTATTAAAAGCCTTACAGAAATCCAGGTAGATGACACTGGTCAGTCTTCCCTTGTCAACTGATGCAGTCACTCCATCATAGAAGGCCACCAGATTAGTCAGGCACGATTTGCCTCTGGTGAAGCCATGCTGACTGTCCCGGTCCACCTCCATGTCTTATATGGGTTTTAACATTGCCTCCAGAAGGATCCATTTCATGATCTTGCCAGGCACAGAGGTGAGTCTCACCTGTCTGTAGTTCCCTGGGTCTTCCTTTCTACCCTTTTTAAAAACACAAATGATGTTTCCCATTTTCCAGTCACTGGGGACTTCATCTGACTGCCATGATTTTTTGAATATGATGGAGAATAGCTTGACAACTACATCAGCCAATTCCCTCAGGAGCCTGGGATGGATGTTATCAGGCCCCATAGACTTGTAGTCGTTAAGTTGCATCAGGAGGTCCCAAACTTGATCTTCACTTACAATGAGTTGGACTTTGATCCCCCAGCCCCTACCTAGAGGTTTGGGGACTTGAGAGATGTAGGAAGCCTGACCACCAGTGAAAATCGAGGCAAAGAAGTTGTTAAGTATCTCAGCCTTCCCCACATATGTTGTTACCATATCCATTTGTGAGAGTGGGTTTGATCTCCTTAGTCTTTTGCGGCCAATGTGCCTGTAGAACCCCTTCTAGTTATTCTTTACATCCCTCTCCAAGTTTAGTTCTGTCAGCGCCTTGGCTTTCCAGATCCCATCCGTGCACCTCTGGACAGCATCTCTGTACTCTTTCCAGGGCACATGGACCTGTTTCTATTGTCTGTGCATTTCTTTCTTTTGCCTAAGTTTGACAAGCAGGTCTTTGTTGAGACATATGGTTTACCTGCCTTCCCTATTGCATTTATTGCATTTATTGCTTGATTCTATTGTTGTCTAAGGAAAAAGAGTTGCCATCTCTGATAAGAAGCTCTGTCCCTAAGGACTGCGTCCAACAGGATGTTGTCCACTAATTCTTTGAACAGCTGGAAGTTAGCTTTTCTGAAGTTCAGGGTCCTGACTTTGCTCTTAGCCAGGCCCATATACCTTGAGATCACAAACTCAACCAGGGCATGATCACTGCAACTCAGGCTTCCTCCAATCTTAACCTCTTTAAAGAGCTTCTCCACATTGGTAAGCATCAGGTCCAGTAATGCTTTTCCTATGATTGGTTTGTCTAATACCTGGACAAGGAAATTGTCCTCCATGCACTCCGGAAGTTTACTGGATTGCTTACTGCCTGCCAAGTGGCTTTCCCAGCAAACATCCAGGTGGTTGAAATCCTCCAGGAGGATAAGAGCTACGTGAGCTATGGTTCTTGTAGTTGGAGCAAGAAGGCTTCATTCCCAGGTTCCCCTTGGACATTTATAAGAAATGCATAGCTTGCATTCATATATGGAAATATAATCATATAGATGTCATATACAACCTGTAAGAGTGAGCAATTACCCTAATTATGGCCAAAGTAAAATGTACGCCGAAGGCTTCTTTAGTAAGAAAGAGAAACTCCAGATAATTTAGTGCAACTTGTAGATTACTTTTCTGATTCTATAAACAAGAAATTAAATTTTAAATTCAAGTAATTAGAGTTCATGAAAATTATAAACCAATGGTTTCTATTGAAGAATATATTAGGTAGCCATAATTGTTTTCATTGTTTAAGATCTTTTATTTTATTTAATCTTTGTTAACTGATGACATGGCATTTGTCTTAAATATCTTGTACTGTTTTTACCACAGGACTAAAGATGTTCCATCCAACCTCACTAAAATAATGCCAAGTGGGCTGCATCACATAGTTTTCGCAATCAGTCTCTCTCTTCTGCTTATTTGAACTGTTGCAGAAGCCTTTGAAATGAAACAATGGTAAATCCATGCCTGTGGAATTAAATCCATGCCTGTGGAATTTGAATCTGCCCTTATATTTCAATACTGCATTAATAATCCTATTTTAGAAATTCTAAATGAGCCTACTTTGACCAAGACAAAGCCTCAGCCCTACTCCTTTGACCATAAATCTCTTTTTAACATTATTTTTACTTCCAGAATTATAGTGTGATACTTAGGACTGCAGAGAAGTATTTGCCATACTTATTTGCACACAGTGTTAATTCACAGGAACTTGGCTGTCTCATCTGATTTCTTGTATGCTTTGTTTTCCTCTGCACTAGAAGTATCCACCAGTGATTTAACATTTCCTGTTCTTTATATATAATATGAGCTAGTTGAAAATGCAGAGGAATATAATGGGATATGATTAAAAAAAATTAAAAAACAATTTTTTTATGTATTTTCCATGACAATTTATTTGAGAACTGACTGAAATAAATGTATTACCGAAGAGTAAAATGTATAGTTAATGAACGTTTTCTAGATTATCATAACATTTTTATAAACATAGAAAATGTTCTGTCATAAGCTAAATTCTTTCTATTTTCTTCTGAAAAAAAAAAAAAAAAAGGCAAGCACCATTCATTTCCTATTCTGGTAGTCAGAACAGTACTATCCTTTTAGTTTCCATGTTCAGAAAAAAATTTATTTTCCTCGATAACATAACTACAGAGTCAACAGAAATATTATTTTATAAATCTAACCATCTCCTTTTCCTCCTTTTTTCTTCATATTCTGTAGTTTATAAACACACTATCTCCTTCACACTTTTTCTCTACTCTTTCCCTAATAGATGTACACTTGATGATTTCTTCCTTTAATTCACAGCTTGTTTATGCCAAATACTTTTTTTTCCAGACAATTATCTACTTTAACTGACTATTGAGTTTTCTACTTCTGATTTAATACTACAAAAGGACTTACGCCCAGAAAATCTGTGCTTTATCCAACTGCATTAACTGATCTAATAAATAGTGTGATGTAAAATGTAGAACAGTTTTTCTGTTTAAAATCATCAAAGGCATTTTCTTCCTGGCCTTTATCAAAGTATATGTTCTAGATTTTTCATGGAGCTTTAGAATCATTAATATGTTCACAGCAGGTTTTGTTTGTACCAGTTATACCTGCACTGACATTAACACACAATAAAGCAATATAAAAACACTGGGAAAAAATAAAAAGAAAACATTCATAACAGAATTCTTATTAATTAATACATAAAAATACAAATTCCCAACTATCTCTGATTTTAATTTGGTAGTTTGAACTATTGTCATTCCACTATTTATGCCCATCCCATGATTTATTAACCATGTCCATCATAATAGATTAAAAATTATAATTTAATTGAACAATCCATAGAGTACTACTATACTAAGGGTACTACTTAAAATTATGACTGTGAAATACAGAAGAATGACACAGCATGCTACTCCAAAAGGCTTAATCAAAAAGTTTTATGATAAATGAAATTAGGTGGCAATGCAAGCAATTTGAAGGCACCTATAGAACTGCAGATCAAGCAAATGTTTATATGCATTATGAATGCATGAAGTACTTGTATACAGCCACATTTTTATTGCTGTCATATCTAAAGAAATATTAAAAATTTTAACTTTGAAGTTTGAAGACTTTCATTTTCTTTGAGCCCTGGCAAAAAGTAACGAACAAAATACAACAAACCATTAAAGCAACTGTTTTACGTCTGCAATGCTGATTTACATCAAGCAACTATGAAGAAAACTAACTATCCCAGACAAAACAAGGTCACACAAAAACCTTAGAGATATTTTTAACCTTGATTAAAGCATCAGTGACACTGAAATCAAGAGGACCTTTTCCATACTGGTAGTTATTTAGATGTTAGCATTATGCTTTCCCCACCTAAGGGCTATCTTTAGCCCAGATGTTCACTGTAAAACTAACTGCCCCATAAAATATTTGAGAAATCTTTAGTCAATTCCTCAGTAACAGCTGCTAAGATTTGTTTAACAGAATGTGTTATCATCACTTTTTTATAGCAGAGAAAATTGACTTTAAGATGAAGTTGAATATCACAACTGAGAAGCCGCTGCTTCATGAAAAGGATAAGTGAATATAAGGTGACTTCAGCTTTCCAAGTACTTAGCATGATTATAGAATCATAGAATATTCCCAGTCGGAAAGGACACACAAGTCCAACTCTGAGTCCCCAAAGGACCACCCAAAAAATTAGACCTTGTGTCTGAGAGCATTATCCAAACACTTCTTGAACTCCACCAAGGAATCTAGCTTAACTAGTTGTTTTCTAATTCTGGCTTTTGACTACGCAGTGACAAATGGATTTGCCTGAAACCTGGAAACAATTTACACTTCCTCTGTTTACACTTCCATTTAACTGTTTCATACACATAGCAATTCAATAAATATATGTTTCTAAAAGTCATGTATGATTTCAGTACCCTCATTCTCCTACAGAAATGACAAAAATTGATAAGCAATGACAAAAATTAGAATAAATGATTTGATGACCATATGTAAGCCTTGCAAAACTGTTGACATATTTTGTAAATTCTTTAATTATATACAAAATAGGAACACCAAGGTTCCTTTAGTTTCTCAGTAGGTCTCTTCTGTTCAATAGGACTATAACATTATCATTCTTCCTAGAAAGCAGAAATCTCTCTTACTTTTCTTCTAATTAGTCAGTCAGTACCAGGAGCTGAAACACAGCAGTGATAACAACTGTCTAACTACTATACAATCAAAAGTAAATCCTATCAATTGTAATTGAAGATACATAGATTTCTTTTCATAGTTAACATATTTTGGTACTACAGAGTACTAATGCTGAGACACAAGGATTCAGAGATTCAATTGCCAAAAAAGCAACAGTCATGTGTTCATAGTCCTGAAAAGTAACTTAAAATATCATATAGTCTGATAGTTTAAAACTGCAGACTCCTAAGAATATTCCAGAGTCACCATGGACCTTGATGTAGTAAAATCAAATCTACTGATGCTAAGGTTACTGTTGTCATATTCAGTTCTTCCTGTGGAAGAAGGGCCACAAATTAAAACCACAACCTAAGGCAACTCCTGCTCCTTTTTAGGTCAAAAAATACCATCATGATGTTCGGTGCAAACAATGTTAATATTTTATATATCACATAGAAACTTCACACTCCCACTACCTCAAACATGATATGCCATAATATATTTTTTGTTTTGTTTTAAAGGTGTAACCTCAGAAATTCAGTGACAAATCTGAGGATTCCTGCTTTATAAAGAGATCCTCTTCAAATAAAATCTGCTTTTGACCAGTGACCAGAAGTCAGTAATTAAGATGTCATACAATAAACATATAGCCTTGGAAACAAAGTTATCACTGCCTTACCAGCAGCTCCAGTTGTTGTTAACCACAGTCACACTTTTTAACATGAAACAATGTGCAAAGATTTTTGCTGTAAAGTTTATAATTGAAGTGTGCAAATGTTATGTACCAAATACAATGCATTCTACTAACATGTTTTTTCTTTTAAAACACAAAGAATTAAGTTAAAAGTGGGAACAGCTTCCAACCACTGATATGCCATGGACTCAGTTAAACCAATTACTTAGTTTACAATGTCTGCAATGCATTAGAATGTAATTGGAAAAGATTGCCTAGAAAAACACAGTCAAATGATAAACTGCATTAACCTAATTCTTGTGGAAGAGACATAGTGTTTGGATATTATCTTGAGTTAATAGTAAATCAGAGACTTGCAAAAATTGGAAAAAGCCAAACAGATACCAACAACTCCTAAAGTCCACCTGCTTCTCCACTTTAGGTTTTGTAAAACAGGTTGCATAAATCTGAAAGGTTAATTAAAAATCCAGTAGCAGCAGGTTTATGCACAGCAAGACAACTAATTACCATAACTTCCCCATCTGCAGATGTAGTCCAGAACTCTTCTCAGCTTGGCATTTACTCCAATCAATTAAGAAAGAAAAACAGACTACCATGTTTAAGCTCATTTTCTGCTAACTCAGGAAGCAGACATAAAGCCCATTATGCATTTTCCACAATCTTACATATGTTACTGTCCCTCAGAATGCAGAAAATACTTCTGACTAAACAGAAACTGTGACAATCAATTCAACACAGGAGCTTTTTTTTTTCCTTTTTTTTCTTTCTTAGTATGCCTGAAGTTATCCCAAAGTAACAGGGATAGTAGTAATTGAAGAATTACAACCAACTTTCAATAAGCTTTGTTTCAGAAGTTTGTCAACTTCTGCTGGAGAAACATCATCATCCCTCACATAGCTCCTTATTAGCATTCTGGCAACTGATACATGGTATTTCCTGATAAAGTCACTATTAATGATCTACAAGGTTTGTTCAAAAATTAAGTGCTGGCTACTCTTAAGTGTTTCCACATGTTTTGTGCGAGGCAGTAACAGGATAGAAAAGTGTCATTCTGCTAATAAGCTCAGCTCTCTCTAAACATTGGGAGTTTCACTTTCACTGACCAGAAAGCTTAGAGAATACTAGAGGACTGGCATTAGAAATTGTTATATAAATGTATCTTTGAATGTAGGTCTGAATTTAGTTTACCTTTTCAACATACATGCAAGAGCTAAGCTAAGAGGAATACAGGAATGAGAGAAAGAGGATTCCTGATTCCCTTAAGCTTTTTTTTTTTTTTTTTTTTTCTTCCTTTTACAAAGGCCTTAAATACTTGGGAAATTCACTATGTCATGTATACAAGTGTTTTCATATTAGATCACTATTGTTACAGAAAGATTCATAGTGCTACTGTCACAAAAGCTACACTACAGGAACAAAGAGTACCAGATTCTAGATTCCATGCTAGGAATTGCTACACTAGGCCCAAGAAGACAGATTCAAATTCATGCATCTAACTAAAGCTACAGTTTAGAGGCACGCTATAATATTATTCCTATAATATTATGATGGTGAGCCAAATTGCTGTTGCATGTGATGAGATCCTCTGATGATGATACACCTAGTGTAGTAAATACAGTTGGAATAAATTCAGTCTTTGTTTATTCCCAGTTTATATAGAATATATATAAAACACAGTCCCATAACACATTAAGTTGATAAGGAACAGTAAAACCCCTCAACTGCTGTGACTTGTTAATCACAAGCCCAAACTACTGCTTGCAGTCTAATTTCTTTTTTATTAGTAAACATCTATTTTTTCTCTAAAAATAACTCATATATTTTCTATAAGTTGTTGAATGTCATATTGTCATATTTCAAATCAAAATAAGCCTTTTGTGCCTTATCAAACTTAATTCTTTTTCAGTCAGACATATTTGCATGGAATCCAAATCCATTGCTCATATGATATCAAAACTTGCTATAAAACTTTAAATTTACAGTATATCATTAGATTTAAGATTAAACAAACAAACAAACAAAAAAAAAGATTTATCATTGAGCAGTACTTAGCACAAAAAAAAAGCAACATTAGTATATGATCTTACTGTAATTCTAACTCATGTCCTAAGAGCCTAATGATCTCTAGAATGTTATTAAAAATGTAAATATTCCTTTGCTGTGAAAAGCCAACAGATGGATTAGCAGAATCATAAAATAACTGACTTTTCAATGCTTTTCTAAAAATATCTAAGATAAATTCTGCTTTATGGCATCTTTTCAAAAATGATTTGAAGTATGCTGAAGAGTAAGCCAGCCAACTTTCATTAAACTACTGTTCTTGTCCTTTGCATAAAAGCTGTATGCTACAATCTTTCTTCCGTTTAACTCATCACTTCAGTGACAACTTCTTTTGGTCTGTACTGAACAGACTGGAGCATTACAGAGACCCACATTACATTGTCTAAGAATTCACTGTCATAACATTCTCTAAAAATTGTATCTTCCACTGGCACTGTAGCTCTGGAAATAAAATTAACACCTTTTGAAAGAAGAATATCTCTTTAGCTTGTTTTTCATGGAGGAAAGAAAAGGCAAGAGAGAAAATGAGTAAATTCCCACCCTTTGTCCTCATTCTTTGTCAACTGAGAATAGCTGTTTGGAAAGGACAGGCAAGACTTTCTGGAATTCTCAATATTCAAACACCATCAATTTTTTCCTTTATCAGAACACCTTGGAATATTCAACATTTAACTAACAGATACATAACTGTGCCTCAACCAGTCTGCATTGAAACTCCTTGTGCACAGCTGGTTTATTCTGTTCATGTCCAGGTATATATTTTGTTTTATTGAAAGATAAAGCCAGTTAAGTTTACGTGGATATATGATTGCAACCTAACTTCACAACTCTTGGTTTACACTGATACAAACAGAAATTGCTCAATTAAATTTAATCAATTAATGTCTTCTTTTATATTCAGTGCTCCTCTAAAATTAATTAATATTATTTTACTAGATCAGGTAAAAAAAAGCCCCACCTAACTTGGCCTTGAACATTTCCAGGGATGGGGCATCCAAAACGTCTCAGGACAAACCTATTCCATTGCCTCACCACCCTCCTAGTAAATGATTTCTTTCTTATATCTAATGTAAATCTCCCCTCTTTTAGTTTTAGTTTTTCAGTTTAAAACCATTCCCCCTTGCCCTACTGCTACATTCCCTGTTAGAGTCCCTCCCCATCTTTCCTGTAGACCCCTTTAAGTACTGGAAGGCTGCCATAAGGTCTCCCTGGAGCCTTCTTTCACTAAACTGAACAACTACAACTTTCTCAGCCTGTCTTCACAGAACATGCCTCAGCCCTTTAATTATTGTTGTGGCCTTCCTCTGGCCTCACTGCAACAGGTCAATGTCTTTCTTATATAGGAGACCCCAGAGCTGAACCAGGTTGGGTCTCAAGAAGGCAGACTAGAGGGGGAGAATCACCTGCCTCGACATGCTGGTCATAATTCTTTTGATGTAACCCAAGATACAATTGGTTTTCTGGGTTGAAAGTACACGTTGCTGTCTCATGTCAAGCTTTTCATCCATGAGTACAATCAAGCCCTTCTCCACAAGGTTGCTCTGAATCCAATCGTCTCCCAGTTTATATTCATGTTTGGGATTGCCCTAGCCCAGGTGCAGGACATTTCACTCAATCTTCTTGTTCCTATGGCCCCACCTCTCAAGCCTGTCAAGGTCCATCTGGACGACATCCCTTCCCTTCAGTGTGTTGACCACACCACACAGGTCAGTGTCATCAGCAAGCCTGCCAAAAGTGCACTCAATCCCAGTGTCCATGTCACCAACAAAAATGATAAATAGTACCAATCCTAATACAGACACTAGTCATCACTGGTCTCCACTTGGACATCGAGCCATTGACCACAACTCTTTGAATGTGGCCATCCAGCCTGTTCCTTGACCATCAAGTGATATGTCCACCAAACCCACTTCTCTCCAATTTGGAGACACAGCTATTGTGCGGGACAGTATCAAATGCTTTGCACAAAATGGTGTAGATGACATCACATGCTCTTCCCTTATCCACCAATGCTGTAACCCTTTTATAGAGAGTCACCAGACATGCCAGGCATGATTTTCCCTTAGCAAAACCATGTTGGCTGGCAACAATTACCTCTTTGTAATTGTTGTACTGTTGTGGTTTAACCTGTCCTGGAGCTAAGCACCACACAGCCATTAACTCACCCTCTTTCCCCCACCCTCCAGCCCAGTGGGATGGTGGAGAGAATCAGAAAAAAGTGGTGAAAGCTTGTGGATTGAGATAAAGCACCCTCAGTAAGTTCGCAGATGACACCAAGTTAGGTGCGTGTGTCGATCTGCTTGAGGGTAGGAAAGCTCTGCAGGAGGATCTGGATAGGCTGCACCGATGGGCTGAGGTCAACTGCATGAAGTTTAACAAGGCCAAGTGCTGGGTCCTGCACCTGGGGCGCAATAACCCCAAGCAGAGCTACAGACTGGGAGAGGAATGGTTGGAGAGCTGCCAGGCAGAGAAGGACCTGGGAGTGATGGTTGATAGTCGGCTGAATATGAGCCAGCAGTGTGCTCAGGTGGCCAAGAAGGCCAACGGCATCCTGGCTTGTATTAGGAACAGCGTGACCAGCAGGGCTAGGGAGGTGATCGTCCCCCTGTACTCAGCTCTGGTGAGGCCGCACCTCGAGTACTGTGTTCAGTTTTGGGCCCCTCGCTACAAGAAGGACATGGAGGTGCTTGAGCGGGTGCAGAGAAGGGCGACGAAGCTGGTGAGGGGCCTGGAGAACAAGTCCTACGAGGAGCGGCTGAGGGAGCTGGGCTTGTTCAGCCTGGAGAAGAGGAGGCTCAGGGGTGACCTTATCGCTCTTTTTAGGTACCTCAAGGGAGGCTGTAGCGAGGTGGGGGTTGGCCTGTTCTCCCACGTGCCTGGTGACAGGACGAGGGGGAATGGGTTTAAGTTGAGCCAGGGGAGTTTTAGGTTAGATGTTAGGAAGAACTTCTTCACTGAAAGGGTTGTGAGGCACTGGAACAGGCTGCCCAGGGAAGTGGTTGAGTCACCATCCCTGGAAGTCTTCAAAAGACGTTTAGATGTAGAGCTTAGGGATATGGTTTAGTGGAGGGCTGTTAGCGTTAGGTTGGAGGTTGGACTCGATGACCTTGAGGTCTCTTCCAACCTAGGAAATTCTGTGATTCTGTGAAAGACAGTTAATTAGGACAGAAAAGAAAGGCTAATAATAATAATAATAATAATAATAATAGTACTGCTAATAAAAATGTCTACCAAACAAGCGATGCAGAGTGCAATTGTTCACCACCCACAGACAGATGCCCAGCCTATGCCTGAGTGGTCCCCCCCCACCCTGACCAGTCATCAGTTGGTAAAGGTAGGCACCATTAATTGCTCAGCATACCATATGGTATGGAATATCCCTTTGGCCAATTTGGTTCAGCTGCCCTGGTTCTGTCCCCTCCTAGCTCTTGCTGCACCCCTTGCCTACTCACTGACAGGACAATGTGAGAAGCTGAAAAGTCCTTGGATTAGTGTAAGTACTGATCTGCAATAATTAAAACATCAGAGTGTTATCAATGTTTTTCTCATCCTAAATCCAAAATACAGCACTATACCAGATACTAGGAGGAAAATTAGCTCTATCCTAACTGAAACCAAGACACTTTTCCACGTGCCTTAGGATAGTTTCCAGAAGGATCTGCTCCATGATATTTCCGGGCACAAAAGTGGGACTGACTGTCCTGTAGTTCCCTGAGCCTTCCTTTAAAAATGAGGATTATGCTTCCCTTTTTCCAGATACTGCCAACTTCACCAGACCACTACAACTTCACAGATATGATGGACAGTAGCTTTGCAACTTCAGCTGCCAATTCTCTCAGGACCCACAAGTGCGACTCATCAGGTTACATGGACTTGTGCACATTCAGGTTTCTTAGATAGCCTTGAACCTCATCCTCAAGTTTGCTTGACTGTCAAGTTCTAGCACCTCATACCTGGTGTGTAAGGGTAGATGGCAAGGTGAGGTAGGCAGGGAGGGGGCTCACCTACCACCCTGAGCAGAAACATGCTTCCATTCTCCCTCTTATCCTAGGTCCCCTCCTGCTGCCTGGTGGTCTGGGGGAACCTTTGTCTTTTGTGTAGTGGCTACCTGGTGGGATAGGCAAACCTTCATTTCTTGTGTGGTGACTGGCTCATGAGTCTGTCTCAGGGATGGTAGAGTACATTTCCACCAGTCAATTTCCTTCCCTGCATGAGCTACCACACAAACTGCCATGCCACGCCCTAACTGACATCAATATTTTAAGTTGGCTATTAATAATAGACTTAACTAACTCCTTCTAAATGTTTACATTTAAACTGACTTCTCTACTCTCAGAAAATAATTGGGAAATTTGTTTTTTCATTCTCTTGAAGAGTTTAATCAGAATCCTGATGTCATTTGCCTTCTGAATTCTAAAACTATTTTAATGTACCTCTCAAATATACCTTCACTTTACAAAATGTCTCAATTCAGACTTTATAAGACAACTATTGTCCCAGAAACAGAGCAAAACAACTGGGTTACAAATTATATGAGCTAAAAACAAGTATTTTTCTAGCATCTTAAATTTTCTAGTTTGTTTGTTTGCTTTGTTTCATTTTTTCTTTCCTGAATGTCCCACCTCTGCATGTGAGCAGACTGGAAATCTGTTTTACATCTCTTACACTTGGACAGAGATTGTACAATAGTGCAAAAACCTCATGGTGCATACATTGCCTCCTCCTCATCTGCTCCTTGAGACCTGCTAAGGCCTGAGGAACTGGTGCAGGGTGAGGGGAAGAGGGGCCAGCAGCAGTGGAAACCCCAGGCAGGCAGTAACACTTACTGGAATGATCTCCCAGCCCCCGCCTCTCTCTCTCCCACTCCTCTACATCTTCCCTGGCCTCTCCAGCCCTAACACCTGCACCCTTGAGTCCTGGCCTCCACAGTCCTGACACAAGCACAGGCTTGCAGAGAAAGAAAGCCTACAATGTGTGCAGTATAATGAGACAGATTAAACAGTTTCCAGAGTAATCGGGATTTGTGTACACTTTATACTGCAACATTAGAAGACTGTAAGTACTGTACCACCTCCCAGAAATATTTATTGCTTGGGGTATTGCTACAAGTACTGTTTTTAGCAAAACTTACTGAAGAGTTTACTTTGCACTGACAAATGTTAGTTGTTATGCTAAAATCTGCTATGCATGCTTATGTGTAAAGCCACTTATTGCTCGTATTTCTCTCTCATCAAATTTTAAAAAAAATTACTATTGTCACAACATATTACTATTTCCAAGATTAATAGACAAATGTTTTCTCTCATACTCATCTGTACAGTTTATCTGTTTCATTTAGTACACCAGTCTAAGAAAATGTACAAAATTAATGGAACAGTTGGACTCATATGTTTCTGTTGTTGTTATTGTTGTTTTTTTCAGAGATGTGACATTGTAATTCCAGCAATTACATGTTTATGCTTTTGGACATGCTATATCTTTCTGCTATCTTTACTTGTCTTTACATTTTTTTAAAAGGATCTGAGCCTGTTGCAAATGTACAACAAATTTCCCTAATACACTTTAAGCTAATAATAATTTGTGATCTAATGTGATATTGAACATTGTCACACACATCACATAAAATTACTGGAAATAAAAATAATGTATTAATTCTTATTTCACAAATAAAAAAAAATAAAGTTATTCATAAAAGAAAAAGCAAGTTACTTTTATTGGGGAAAAAAAAAAAAAAAAACAAAACACATTTTGTTTTGACTTTTCATCCATTTCTATAGAAAATATATAATTGTGGCTACAGAGAACTATGCAAAATTGCAAAAGAAAAAAACAACAACAAAACCCTTATTGAACACAAAATAGTTGTATTTTTAACAGGAAAAGTGCCTTATATTAGGTCACACAGAATTTTGGAAGTAACTGTTCAACTTTGTATGTTATTCATACACCATATCATCTCCATCTGATGCCACTTCATACAGCCTGCAGGATATTTATTTAGAATTTTTCTATTTCTATATTGTGAAATACTATTTTTGTTATTGAAGAAGCAGAAAAAAGGCATACTGTGAAATAAAACTGGACACAAAGGCTGTCCACACAGTCTATTCCTGTGCTGACTAATGCAAAAAATACTCAGCCAAAACATAAAACACTCATATTACTTCCCTCTCTTGTCTTTATACGCAAACAGTGTTCCGTGTCCGTGACCTCTTGGTACAATGGCACAACACCAAGAACTTTGCATGTCATTCTGTCAGTCTGTCATGCTCACATATCATAATATCAGAATAGAATGTTCTTCAGGGTTTGCTGAATTTGTTCATTTACCATAGCACCTTTCCGTGACCAGTAGGTCTTGACTGCATTTCTGGCTGCCTTATTAATACAAGGCTATTTGAATCTCATTCAGCTTTTATGTTATTATGTGCTTGTGTAGGAAAGAAATGGGTTGCAAATACAAGGTATTCCAGATGTCATCTAAAGAACGTTGAATAAGAGTAACAATCACTTTTGTTGGTCTATGGGAAGATACTTCTGTCAGTAAAACGCAGAAAGCTGTTAGCTTTCATTGCTGCCAAAATGCACTGCTGAGTCAGGTTTAACCTACTGTCAGGTTTAGCTCACTTGATAAGTAGCAGACTATTGGTGGACAATAGGTCATTTCCAGCAGAGCTGTTACTTAGCTGGTCAGTTACTAGCACTACCAAGCTTCATTGTTTCTCTTTGATATCTTTATCTATGATCTGGATGAGGGCATCAAGTGCACCCTCAGTAAATTCGCAGATAACACCAAGTTAGGTGCATGTGTCGATCTGCTCGAGGGTAGGAAGGCTCTGCAGGAGGATCTGGATAGGCTGCACCGATGGGCTGAGGTCAACTGCATGAAGTTCAACAAGGCCAAGTGCCGGGTCCTGCACCTGGGATGCAATAACCCCAATCAGAGCTACAGGCTGGGAGATGAGTGGTTGGAGAGCTGCCAGGCAGAGAAGGACCTGGGAGTGATGGTTGATAGTCGGCTGAATATGAGCCAGCAGTGTGCTCAGGTGGCCAAGAAGGCCAACAGCATCCTGGCTTGTATAAGAAACAGTGTGGACAGCAGGTCTAGGGAAGTGATTGTCCCCCTGTACTCGGCTCTGGTGAGGCCGCACCTCGAGTACTGTGTTCAGTTTTGGGCCCCTTGCTACAAGAAGGACATCAAGGTGCTCGAGCAAGTCCAGAGAAGGGAGACGAAGCTGGTGAGGAGTCTGGAGAACAAGTCTTATGAGGAGCTGCTGAGGGAGCTGGGGTTGTTCAGCCTGGAAAAGAGGAGGCTCAGGGGCAACCTTATTGCTCTCTATATGTACCTTAAACGAGGCTGTAGCGAGGTGGGGATTGGTCTATTCTCCCACATGCCTGGTGACAGGACGAGGGGGAGTGGGCTGAAGTTGCACCAGGATTTTTTTAGGTTGGATATTAGGAAGGACTTCTTTACTGAAAGGGTTGTTAGGCATTGAAATGGGCTGCCCAGGGAAGTGGTTGAGTCACCATCCCTGGAGGTCTTTAAAAGACCTTTAGATGTAGAGCTTAGCAATATGGTTTAGAGGAGGACTTGTTAGTGTTAGGTCAGAGGTTGGACTAGGTGATCTTGGAGGTCTCTTCTAATCTAGATGACTCTGTTCTTTTCTGACATGCAGGCATTGACATACATAATGCTTGTCAAAGAAATGCCCCAACAGTCTCTTGGTCAAGGGTCAGAAAAAATATGACTATATTTAATATTTTAAGATAATTTTTTTTAATATTACTGTACTACAATTCAATGACTATATCACAAATAATGTTTCTTCTCAAATTAAGATGATAAAATTGAGGTGAAATAAAGTACTTTTGTAACAAAAACCATTTCCAGTATGTCCTGGTTTCAGTTAGAACAGAATTAATTTTCTTCCTGGTAGCTGGTGGAATGCTGTGTTTTGGCTTAGGATGAGAAGAGTGCTGATAACACCCCGATGTTTTAATTGTTGCAGAGCAGTGCTTATACCAAGCCAAGGACACCTCAGCCTTTTGCTCTGTCCTGCCAACAGGCAGGCTGGGGGTGCAGTAAGAGCTGGGAGGAGACAGACCCAGGACAGCTGACCCAAACTAGCCAAAGGGGTATTCCATACCATCTGACGTCATGCTAAAAAATATATAGGGGTGGCTAGCTGGGGGAGGGGGCCGGACTGCTCGGGGTTAGGCTGGGCATCGGTCAGCGGGTGGTGAGCAATTGCATTGTGCATCACTTGTTTGTACATATTATTAGTAGTAGTACTATTATCATCATTGTATTATTATTATTATTATTATTATTATTATTATTATTATTATTATTATTATCCTGTCTTATTAAACTGTCTTTATCTCAACTCACGGGCTTCACTTTCCATTTCTCTCCCCCGTCCCAGAAAAGGAGGGGGGAGGGTGAGCGAACGGCTGCGTGGTGTTTAGCTGCTGGCCGGGTTAAACCACGACAGTCTTTTTTGGCGCCCAACGTGGGGCACGAAAGGTTGAGATAACGGCAGATCTGACCAGAGTGTGTTAAACTAAAATTGGTATAAGTATTAGACCTGCTTAATAGTCACTTGTCATAATGCTGATTGCTTTAATCTCAACTCTGCTGCGCCTGTTTTCCAAATTGAGTATTATAGCATGTTATTTTCCGTATGTGCTCTCTGTCATGTTGTTTATCCTCTCCGGGCCCTGGTTTCAGACCATTATGGTACTGTGTGTTGTATCAGTGGCTTATGAGATGATGAAATATCTGGCCATGACTCTAACCTGGTATTTGTACTCAGTAACATCTTCGACTCTATACTTTGGAAACTGTATTTTGGAAACTATTAGCAATTATATCTGTTGCCTTTTTTCATTAGGGAGTCAATCTGTGGAGGGGAAAGGGGAAGATAATTTTTCTTACTTGATCACTCTCCCTTTCTCCTTCACCACCCCTGTATCCTCCTTGATCACTCTCCCTTCCTCCTTCACCACCCTCTTATCCTCCGAGTTTATTACAATAGCTCTCCAAGATATTGAATATTCTTGGGATACTCAGACCAGCATAGTCTTGTTGTTCTGCCTCCTGAATGCACTTCAGATTCTGCTTAAAGTTAAACAACTACTTAGGAAGCTCATCCGGAGATCTGCCCGGAGGCAGTATAGTTGTGGGTGGCAGGGAGTATGGGAGGATATGGGCAGGCATCTAGAGCAGTTGGCACCCCCAGTGTTTTGGAAATTCACCCCTGAACAACTGCAAAATCCTAAAAAACTGGCAGAATGCTTGAAAAAAAGGTGTCACGATTCTGGAAGTTCCAAAGTAACACAAATCATTGTAACGTGCTGGGGCCTGGCTCATGCCTATCGAGCTGCCATGGATACTGCTATCAACTTAGTGACAGACCCTGTGGCTACTCCAAGCCCTGTGACAGATTCAACGGCCACTGTGACCCCTACGGTGGACTCTGCAGCCGCTCCAGTCCCAGCTTCTGCAGATGCTCGAATCCCAGCTCCTGCAGCCACTCCAGTCCCAGCTCCTGCAGCCGCTCCAGTCTCAGCTCCTGTAGCCGCTCCAGTCTCAGCTCCTGCAGCCAGTCCAGTCCCAGCTCCTGCAGCCGCTCCAGTCCCAGCTCCTGCAGCCGCTCCAGCTCCAGCTCCTGCAGCCACTCCAGTCCCAGCTCCTGCAGCCGCTCCAGCTCCAGTTCCTGCAGCCGCTCCAGCTCCTGTAACAGGGTCAGGGAAACGAGCTGTAGCAGTGCAAGTTGACCCTGCAGAGGGTATTCCAACCCCTGTGGCAGACCCTGTAACAGGGTCAAAGAAACAAGCAGTAGCAGTGCAAGTTGATCCTGCAGAGGGTATTCCAACCTCTGTGGCAGACCCGGTAACAAGGTCAGAGAAACGAGCAGTAGCAGTGCAAGCTGCCCCTGTAGAGAAGGTGAAAAAATGGTATAGAGATTCAGGTCGTTTAGAACGCAGAGAGTCTTCTGCCAAATCTAGGTATAGAGACAACGGAGACGACGACGACGCTGGGCCATCAAGGGTTCAGGAGGAGGAAGATGAGGATGCCGAAAAATCAACAGTAACTACCCGAAGCCTAAACGAGCGTGAGTTACGAGATGTGCGAAAAGATTTTGGCCACTGTATAGGTGAGCAGCTTGTCACCTGGCTGCTCAGATGCTGGGACACTGGAGCCAATTGTGTGGAATTAGACGGCAGGGAAGCCAAGCGACTGGGATCCCTTGCTAGAGACACGGGCATTGACAAAGCAATTGCAGATGGAGCACAATCTCACAGCCTCTGGAGGCGTCTCCTCTCAGCTGTGAGGGAAAGGTATCCCTTCAAGGAAGAACTTTTATGTCTACCAGGCAAGTGGACCACTATGGAGAAGGGAATCCAGTACCTGAGAGAATTAGCCATACGGGAAGTGATTTATGAGGATCCAGACCTCAGACAAACATCCAAAGATCCAGATGAAGTCAGGTGTACACGACCCATGTGGCGGAAGTTTGTACGGAGTGCACCATCATCATATGCCAGCTCATTGGCAATAATGGCCTGGAAAGAGGATGAGGAACCCACAGTGGATGAAGTGGCTAAACAACTCCGGCAATACGAAGAAAGTCTCTCCTCTTCCTTACAGGCCTGTGTCTCAGCTGTGGAGAAACTTTCTGAAGAGTTCCACCAACTTAAAGAGAATCTATCTTCCTCCCCACCTGAACCAACCAGTGTCCAACGACCGAAAGAGAACACCTGGGAGAAACTTTCTGAAAAGGTTCACCAACTTGAAGAGAGATTATTTTCCTCCGTACCTGTACAGAGCAGTGTCTCAGCTATCAGGGGTAGTCGTTCATCCACAGAAGGAAGACGATATGGTGGGTACTCACCCCGTGCCACCCTGTGGTTTTACTTACGAGACCATGGAGAGGACATGAGAAAATGGGATGGAAAATCTACCGCGACCCTAGAGGCACAGGTACATGAGTTGCAAAAGAAAACAATCAGGAGAAAGGGATTCTCTGAAAAGTTTGCTGCTCCAACTTCCAGCAGACAGTCCTTCAAACACAGAAACGAAGAAGATTCTGACCAGGATTAGAGAGGCCCTGCCTCCAGCCAGGGGGAGGAAAGGGATAATCGAGTTTATTGGACTGTGTGGATTCGATGGCCTGGCACATCAGACGCACAGAAGTATAAGGCTTTAGTAGACACCGGTGCACAATGCACTATAATGCCATCGAGCTATAAAGGACCAGAGCCCATCTATATTTGTGGAGTGACAGGGGGATCTCAGCAGTTGACTGTATTGGAGGCTGAAGTGAGTCTGACTGGGAATGAGTGGGAAAAGCACCGTATGGTGACTGGCCCGGATGCTCCATGTATCCTTGGCATAGACTATCTTAGAAGAGGATATTGCAAGGACCCAAAAGGGTTCCGGTGGGCTTTTGGTATAGCTGCCTTAGAGACAGACGGCATTAAACAATTATCTACCTTGCCTGGTCTCTCAGAGGACCCCTCTGTTGTGGGGTTGCTGAGGGTCAAAGAACAGCAAGTGCCAATCGCTACCACAACTGTGCACCGGTGGCAATATCGCACTAACCGAGACTCCCATCCATAAGCTAATTCGTCAATTGGAGAGCCAAGGAGTGATCAGCAAGACTCATTCACCTTTCAGTAGTCCCATATGGCCAGTGCGAAAGTCTAATGGTGAGTGGAGACTAACAGTGGACTATCGTGGCCTGAATGAAGTGACGCCACCACTGAGTGCTGCAGTGCCGGACATGCTGGAACTTCAGTACGAACTTGAATCGAAGGCAGCCAAGTGGTACGCCACAATTGATATCGCTAATGCATTTTTCTCCATCCCTCTAGCAGCAGAGTGCAGGCCACAGTTTGCTTTCACTTGGAGGGGAGTCCAATATACTTGGAATCGACTGCCCCAGGGGTGGAAACACAGCCCTAACATTTGCCATGGACTGATCCAGTCTGCGCTGGAGCAGGGGGAAGCTCCTGAACACCTGCAGTACATCGATGACATTATTGTGTGGGGTGACACAGCAGAGGAAGTTTTCGAGAAAGGGAAGAAAATAGTCCAAATCCTTCTGAAAGCCGGTTTTGCCATAAAACAAAATAAAGTCAAAGGACCTGCACGAGAGATCCAGTTTTTAGGAATAAAATGGCAAGATGGACGTCGTCAAATCCCAATGGATGTGATCAACAAAATAACAGCTATGTCTCCACCAACTAACAAAAAAGAAACACAGACTTTCCTAGGTGTTGTGGGGTTTTGGAGAATGCACATCCCAAATTACAGTCTGATTGTAAACCCGCTCTACCAAGTAACCCGTAAGAAGAATGAGTTTGAATGGGGCCCTGAGCAACGACAAGCCTTTGAACAAACCAAGCAGGAAATAGTCCATGCAGTAGCCCTTGGGCCAGTTCGAACAGGACCAGATGTAAAGAATGTGCCCTACACTGCAGCCGGGGAGAACGGCCCCACCTGGAGCCTCTGGCAGAAAGAACCTGGGGAAACTCAAGGTCGGCCCCTGGGGTTTTGGAGTCGGGGATAAAGAGGATCTGAGGCCCGCTATACTCCAACTGAAAAGGAGATATTGGCAGCATATGAAGGAGTTCGATCTGCTTCGGAGGTGGTCCGTACTGAAGCGCAGCTCCTCCTAGCACCCCGATTGCCGGTACTAGGCTGGATGTTCAAGAGAAGGGTCTCTTCTACGCATCATGCAACTGATGCTACATGGAGCAAGTGGGTTGCACTGATTACTCAGCGGGCTCGAATAGGAAACCCCAGTCGCCCAGGAATATTGGAAGTGATTATGGACTGGCCAGAAGGTAAATACTTTGGGATATCATCAGAGGAGGAGGTGGGTCGTGCTGAAGAAGCCCCACTGTACAACCAGTTACCAGAAAATGAAAAGAAATATGCCCTGTTCACTGATGGGTCCTGTCGTATTGTGGGGAAGCATCGGAGATGGAAGGCTGCTGTATGGAGTCCTACACGACGAGTTGCAGAAGCTGCTGAGGGAGAAGGTGAATCGAGTCAGTTTGCAGAAGTGAAGGCCATTCAGCTGGCTTTAGACATTGCTGAACGAGAAAAATGGCCAGTTCTCTATCTCTACACCGATTCATGGATGGTAGCAAATGCCCTGTGGGGATGGTTACAGCAATGGAAGCAAAACAACTTGCAGCTTAGGGGCAAACCCATCTGGGCTGCTGCATTGTGGCAAGATATTGCTGCTCGGGTAGAGAACCTGGCTGTGAAAGTACGCCACATAGATGCTCATGTGCCCAAGAATCGGGCTACTGAAGAACATCAAAACAACCAGCAGGTGGATCAGGCTGCTAAGATTGAAGTAGCTCAGGTGGACCTGGATTGGCAGCATAAAGGTGAATTATTTATAGCCCGATGGGCCCATGACACCTCAGGCCATCAAGGTAGAGATGCAACATACAGATGGGCTCGTGATCGAGGGGTGGACCTGACCATGGACGCTATAGCACAGGTTATTCATGACTGTGAAACATGTGCTGCAATTAAGCAAGCCAAACGGTCAAAGCCTCTTTGGTATGGAGGACGATGGCTGAAATATAAATATGGAGAGGCCTGGCAGATTGATTACATCACACTCCCTCAAACTCTCAATGGCAAGCGCCACGTACTTACAATGGTGGAAGCAACCACCGGATGGCTGGAAACATATCCTGTGCCTCATGCCACCGCCCGGAACACTATCCTGGGCCTTGAAAAGCAAGTCCTATGGCGACATGGTACCCCAGAAAGAATAGAGTCAGACAATGGAACTCATTTCCGAAACAATCTTATAGACACTTGGGCCAAAGAACATGGTATTGAGTGGGTGTATCACATCCCCTATCATGCACCAGCCTCCGGGAAAGTTGAATGATACAATGGACTGTTAAAGACTACATTGAAAGCAATGGGCGCTGGGACATTCAAAAACTGGGATACGCATTTGGCAAAGGCCACCTGGTTAGTCAATACTAGGGGATCTGCCATCCGAGCTGGACCTGCCCAATCAAACCTATTACGTACTGTAGATAGGGATAAAGTTCCTGTCGTGCATGTAAAAAATATGCTGGGTAAAACAGTCTGGGCTACTCCTGCCTCAGGAAAAGGCAAACCTATTCGTGGAATTGTTTTCGCTCAGGGACCTGGATACACTTGGTGGGTGATGCAAAAGAACGGAGAGGTCCGGTGTGTACCTCAAGGAGATTTAATACTGGGTGAGAATAGCCCATGAACTGAATTGTACCATGTTAATTACTATATAATACTGTATGTTATCACTACCATGACTACTATAGGTGACTAATTAGAATGTATGGAAAAGAGTGTAACCCGAGCATGACATAAATGGTATGGAATAAGGGGTGCATCATTTTGTACATATTATTATTATTAGTACTATTATTATTATTATTATTATTATTATTATTATTATTATTATTATTATTATTATTATTTTCCTGTCTTATTAAACTGTCTTTATCTCAACTCACGGGCTTCACTTTCCATTTCTCTCCCCCGTCCCAGAGAGGGAGGGGGGAGGGTGAGCGAACGGCTGCGTGGTGTTTAGCTGCCAGCCGGGTTAAACCACGACACAGTAAAAGAAGGCTACACCCAAGGATGATGAGAACTGGGGAACGCTAAAATATATTCTACCAAAAAAAAAAAAAAACTGTGCTGTTTCCATGGGCCAGGTAATGATTCAATGGATTGGATGGCAGGGAAAATGTAGTCCTATTGACATTAGCCTGATTAGAGGTTGAATGTCAGTGTTTATAGAATTTTTAAATTCTGTAAGTCACACTTAAAACAGCTTCTCTTGTTTTCCCAAAATGCAGAACTTTTTTTTTTTTTTTTTAAACTGTATTTTTGCTTATGTTTTCCTCTATGGAGTGGTTTAGGGAAAGATTTAAAAAAAAAAAAAAAAAAAAAAAAAGAAGGAAATTTTAATAGTTTACCATTCGTTTTAATCTCAGTCCCTGCTTTAAAAAATCACTTCTTTGGATTCTTTGGAAGAGCTCAAGAGTTCAGTCAGTACTTTTAAAAAAAAAAAAAGAAAAAAAAAAAGATAACTGTTATGCTAGTTCTTAATATTTTGATGAAACTTTATTTTTTCTTGGGCTTACCCTGACAGATATGTTTACCTAGCTTTTTCTTTCAGAGAAGGCAAGATGATACAGATGACCTGTAAATTGAAATACAATTAACACATTATTATATCTGAAGTTTTTCCACTAAGTACTGTTACACTGCAGAAGGTCGTTATGTGGTCTGAATACCACCTTAGTAACCTTATCTGATATTTTATGAGGAAAAATAAATTTGGTGCACAATTCAATTAACAGACTGGTAAAAGATAGATACATTCTTAGATTATTAGCCAACAAATTTCTATAAAGTAGGTCTTTCCAAGAAGATTTGTTTTCATATTTTAATAGGATTATAAGTTATCAATAAAGATGAAGAAATAAAGTAAAAGTGACATACTTGGATTTTGTAAAGGTCTGTTCTATAATGATTCTTTGCCTGGATATTGTAATGGTCTTTGACTTTATGCCACGTGGCATGTGAATTGAAAATTGTCACCACGGAAACAATTAAACAAATAATAATTAAAGATATCTTAAGTAGCTGAATAAATCTCAACAGAACCCAAAAAGTAAACAGCAAAGTCAAAAGAAGAACAAATGTTACATTTTTAGTGGGATTCAGTAGAAAATAGAAGTCAACATTTTTATTCAGGAATCGCAATAAACAATCTTGCTAGTGATCTTTCTGGACAACATAGAATAGCAAACCAACAAAGAATGTGTGAAACAGGTTAAACACAAAATATTTTTTGTTTAACTTGATAAATCAGACACTCTAAAACAAACCAACAACAAAAAAACTATCTTAGAGCAACCAATGGGAGATCTTAGATCTTTAGAAAAAGAAAAGAAAAGAAAAAAAAAAAAAAAAAAAAAAAAAAAAGAATGCATAAAAGAAACTATTTCAACAGTGATTCCCTTTTTTCTTGGCCATTGAAAGTAAGATAACCTATTTTCAGAGCTCCCTGGGCAGGATATTTTCAGTTGTCTAAAGGATTTCGTATACAGTGAAATCTAGAATGCTACATAGAAAACAATTTCTCTTGGCCTTTAATTTGAGTAGGAGCAATGTGGAGGACCTTGCTGTGTTTTTTAGATACAGAAAGGAAATTTATATCTAGAAGGCAAACAAACAAACAACTTTACTTTTGTTTATTCTTATTGAGGCATTTTCTTTTATTCCTTTTGTACTGTGTGGGAAGTTTATAAAATCCATTTTATCAAAATCTGGCAGATATTCAGTGTGAGCGAAAATACAAGAGGGAGCCATTCAGTAGATTAGAAGTCATCTCCAAATGTGTGGGACAGGACTGGGACTCTGAATGTTACAACAGAGAATCTCCTTCTTGAGCCCTTGCATAGGTATCAGTGCTGATGCTGGCAAACAGGGAGAGATGCTGGCAAAAACTCCCCTCCAGACAGTATAAATTATGGAAGAATGGGTTATTTTAAGTGACTTCCATTGCTTAAGCATATTCTCTGTTGTCAAATGCATATTTTGTTCTTTTCTACCTTCCCATGGTGCTCAGTGCAATAGAGGATCAAATTTCAAAGTAGAGTTAATTGAATAATGCTTGTTGGTCTGTTTGGTTTGGGAAATCATATTGAGATGTGCAGTTAGAACCAGTATTCTGGTCCTAACGAGGAATACTCAAGAACTGAGTCTCTCATTAGAATAAATAAAAATACCTCTGCAATTAGCAACAAATATCAGTCAGATATTGGAATATCAGTCACTATCCTTCTTTATTTACCAAAAGCTCAATTCCTCCTTTGGAAGGAGAAGCAGATGTGCAGAAATTAAAGACTGTGATTGAAATTTTCTTTCAACCTAAAACACATTTAAAATTTGCAACTAAATAGTATTTTGTCAATTAATCCTACTTATTAGAAGGAAAGGAAACTGGGAAAAAATAACAATGGTGGACATTTATCTAATAAATATCTATGACATCTGTTTATTATTGCCCATTTTTTCAAATGGTTTTGCCATATTAGATCAAAACAGGAGATTCTTTCATCCAGTTTCATGTTATATAAAGTGATTGATGCCTCAGAAAGATTAAGGGAAAAAAAAAAACAGAACATAAAAAATGTTCACTATGTAGCTGTTTTATAGAACTTGTTCTGAATAAATGGGACATTTTAATTAATTTAATTAATCTAATTTAGAGAACTAATTCTGGCTGTAAATTAATTTTCTTCTTTTAGAGGATCACATTTTTTTCCCTAGTGGAATGGGTCTCCCCAGGTACCCAAGATTCACTCAGAGAGTCAAATCTTAATTAAAGCAGTGAGAATTTAATGGTAACCATGTATCAGCTTGAGCTGGGTGCCTCCAAGGAGAGTCCACACTCAAAACTTTCCCCGGGTTCTTATACCCATATAATCTTCATTTTGTCAGTAAATAGGGCTACATCAGGGTGATGGACAGTCACCAGTGGGGTCCCCTAGGGCTCCATTTTAGGACCAGTTCTTTTCAATGTTTTCATAAACTATTTGGATGTAGGACTAAGTGTTTTGGGTCAATTTGCTGATGATAATACACTGGAAGGATTGATTGTTGACTCTGTTGAGGGTGGAAAGGCCTTGCAGAGAGATCTGGACAGATTGGAGGGCTAGGCGATCACTAACCTTATGAAGTTTTAACAAGAGCAAGTGTTGGGTCCTGCACCTGGGAAGGGGCAACCCTGCCTATACTTACAGACTGTGTACAAAATGCTGGAGAGCAGCCCTGCAGAGAGGAATCTGGGAGTTTGGGTTGACAGCAAGCTGAACATGAGCCAGCAGTGTGCCCTGGCTGCACTGAGGGCCTCCTGTATGCTGAGGTGCATCAAGCATGGCATTGTTAGTTGGTCAAGGGAAGTGATTGTCCTACTCCATTCTGCACTGATGCAGCCTCACCTTGAGTACTGTGTGCAATTTTGGGCACTACAGTACAAAAAGGATGTGGAACTATTAGAGAGTGTCCAGAGAAGGGCTACAAAGATGGTGAAGGGCCTAGAGGTGAAGACATACAAGGAGTAGCTGAGGTCACTTGGTCTGTTCAGCCTGGAAAAGAGGAGGCTGAGGGGAGACCTCATCATGGTCTACAGTTCCTCATGAGGGGGAGTGGAGGGTAGGCGTCAACCTATTTATTCTCTTTAGTGACCAGTGATAGGACCTGAGGGAATGGCATCGAGCTGTGACAGAGAAGTTCAGGTTGAATACCAGGAAAAGATTCTTCACCACGAGGGTGGTTGTGCACTGGAACAGATTCCCCAGGAACATAGTCAGGGCACCAAGCCTCTCAGAGTTTAAGACGATTTTGGACTATGATCTCAGTCATATGGTCTGGATTTTTGGGTAGACCTGTGTGGAGCCAGGGGTTGGACTCAATGATCCTTATGGATCCAACTCGGGATATTCTGTGATTCTATAGTCCAATCAGTTCTAAACATGTATACATTTTGTTCCTTCAGATTTGTAGTTCTTTTTGAAGGGGTAGGATGGCTTCTTTTATCTCTCAGGACAGGATGGCTTCTGTTATCTTCCAAGGAGATTTCTGTTATCAGGGCAGGCTCTGATCTGGTGCTGCCCTTGGTCAACACATTCTCCCTTCCCCATTGGCGCCACCCAGGCCACCACACAATGTCTTTTGCTGTTGCCCAGTTGCCACTCCATACCAGTTTCAGGTGATGCAAAGCTCATGCTATGGTCTAAGGATTCACAAAATTTATTCTACTAATGTGAAACAAATCCCAAATTCCTTACATACCAGTGGCTTGTTTCTTTTTCAGTGTTGTAAACTGTCACTGAATCAATAAGGAACAAAAAAAGTATTACTAGTATTTCATCTTGTTTTTTCACTACCTTAATCTATAATGAATCTATGTTTGTTGTTCTCAAAGGCTTTTCAAATGTTGTGTGTATGTGTTATGTAGGTTTTTGTGTCAGAAAAGAGAAAAAATCCTGATTTTTTGTGGAAAAGAAAAAAAAAAAGAAATAAACTAGAAATTCTTACATGAAATAATCACCACCTACCTGATATTTGGCTTATTTCACAGAATAACTGATAATATTTCAACACAAAATTAAGTGAAAAGAAATTGATAATTCTGTGTTAAACAATTAGCAAGATAATTAATACTAGTTGAACGGTTAGCATTTTGAACATAAAAGTTTTTATATGTTAATTGCAAAATTGACAATAAAAATAGAAATGCAAAGATTCAGAACTAATATTATAAAAGTCTTCCCAATTTAATTACAGTTTATCTGGAGTAACTACTTTCAAATAATGTTCTCCAAACTTTCATTAATTTTCAGTTAAATAGAAATGATAAAACTCTGCAAATAAATAAGAGTTTGTAATTATACTAACTTCCTTGAGATGCATGCCTGGAAGTCTATTTTCTGTAAAAAAGGAAATAGAAAGTACAAAAAGAAAGTCAATTCTGCCTGTACAAAACTCACCATCTGCACTTATCTATGATATATGCAAGACTTGAGCAACACTTGTTGATGTCTTGAAGCATGAACTAAAACTCATCAGCTGTAAAATTTCATTTGTGCTTTTTATTATTATTATATTTTTCAATAAATAATTGCCATATTTGTTTCATAGCTTGAATGATTTTTTTTAGAATGGCAAGAATATGTTGAAGAAATGGTTAATTTCTTCAGGTTGAAAGGTTGAAATAAAGAGTTGCTTTTTTTAAAGCTTACCTAATAAAACCAGATTTCTAGGAAAATATTTGAAATAGTAAGTAATTGGCAAGGGGCAATTATCTCATTGTCAGTGTAAAAGACTGCTAATATGGTAAAAGTAAATAAATAAGATAAAAAATTAAACCATGATTTAAAGTCACATAAAATTAAACATCAGTTCATGATACCTTATATTTATGAAAGTGTAAATTCTTACATAGGAAGACTTTTTCTGTATGGCTATAGATGAGCTCATTGCTTATTTTGACAATGAGAATGTGCAAGCATTTATGCTGAGCAAATTTTAAAAGTTCCTCTTCAAGACTGTTGAATTCTTTGAATTCAGCTTTGTATTCCTCTTCTATTTTCTAAAAGCTTGATTCTAATATTACAAAATTGAATCATATAAATTTTGTAATACAACAATAACAAAATATAAGTTACATCCTCTGTTGCTCAATATTTTGCTAATTTCTCACACTTTCATTGAAAATATGTAATATATTAAAATGTGTTGTTTTTTTTTTAATTAAATAAGCATCTAAATCACAAGCTGATCATAACCAAAATACATAGTGAAAATACATAATTTGTATCCTATTGAAGAAAAAGAATTTACATTATTTCACGCTTGCTAATTCACAACAAAAATCACTACATCTTGTTTTGGTTTTATTCTTATGATTCATGGAGATATTCATCTGTAGCACAACATTGCTAGAATTTTCTTAACCTTGATGGGAAATGATTGTTCTGCTCTACTCTGTACTGGAACAGCCTCACCTTGAGTACTATCTGCAGTCTAGAGTACCACAATGTAAGGATAGAAAGCTGATAGAGAGTGTCCTATGGAGGGAAACAAAGACAGTGAAAGTTATAGAAGACAAGATCTATGAGGAGTGCCTGAGGTAACTTTATTTGTTTACACTAGAAGAGACTGAGTGGGGGGGAGGGGTAACCTCATTGCGGTCTACAGCTTCCTCATGAGGAAGGGGTTGTGCTTTAGTGACTAGTGATAGAACCCAAGGGAATGACATGAAGCTACATCAGGGGAGGTTCAGATTGGATATTAGGAAAAGGTTCTTTACTGAGAGGGTTCAAGGAGCACTGAAACAGGCAAATGGTAGCAGCAGCAAGCCTGCTGAAGTTCAAGAAGTGTTTGGACAACATTCTCAAACATATGGTTTGATTTTTGATGATCCTGGGTGAAGCCAGTCTTGATGATCCTTGCCTGTCCCTTCCAACTCATGTCATTCTGTGATTCTATGATATACACACATTTACACATTTACATTATTTAATTTATCTGATCATTAAGTGATTATGTCATCACAGATGACAAGGATTGAACTTGTGTTTTATTTTTTTTTCTTTTTTTAGTAGACATCATTTGTCTTTTGCAATCAAATGTATATTGCAAATAATAGTAAAAATATATATAAAAATACTGATTTTCAACCATTTCTTAGTCAATTCTTGTACTGGGTTTACATGGCAAGATTTTGGTAGCAGGGGACTGCAGCGGTAGATTTTGTGAGTAGATTTCAGAAGGTGTCCCATGTTAGAAAAGAGCCAGTTTCAGCCAGCTCCAAAAGGGACCTGCTGCTGCCTAGAGCCAAGCCAATAAGCCACATTGGTTGCACCTCTCTGAAAGCATATCTAACAAAGGGACAAACTGCTCCACACCAGCAACCAGGAGAGTGAGGAGTGAGAAAAAGCCCTGCAGACACCAAGGTCAGTGAAGGAGGGGGAGGAGGTGCTCCAGGTGTCAGAGCAGAAGCTCCCCTGCAGCCTGTGGAGAGGCCCATGGTAGGCTATCCCCCTGAAACCCGTAGGGTACCACGGTGGAGCAGATTTCCATACTGCAGTCCATGGAGGAGACCACAGTGGAGCAGGTGGATCTGACCTGAAGGAGGTTGTGGCCTATCAAGATCCTCTGCAGGAGCAGACTCTGAGGGGAAGGAGGTGCTCCAAGCTCCAGAGCAGAAGTTCCCCTGCAGCCCATGAAGAGGAGCCCATGAAGAAGCAGGTGATCTGAGGGGAGCTGCTGCCCATGGGGGACCTGTTTTGGAGCAGTTGGCTCCTGACAGTTGAACCCCATGCTACAGACCCATATTGGAACAGTTCTTGAAGAGCTGCAGTCTGTGAGAAGTCCTTGTGGGATCAGTTCGAGATGGACAGCATCCTGTGAGAGGGACCCCACGTGGAATAGCAGAGAGTGACCATGAAGGAGTGGCAGAGACGAAGTGTAATAGACTGACTGCAACCCCAATTGACCATTCTCCTGTGCCACTTGGAGGGAGGACTTAGAAGGAGGGTGTTTTCATTATTATTTTTTTTTTAGTTTCTCACTGCTCTAGCTTGTTAGTAATAGATAATAAATTAATAAATTTATTTCATAAATAATAAAGCTGACAAATAAATAAACAGTGATTATTTTGTAAAATAAGGCAAACAGATGTTTTATGTCATAATGTTTGTTATGATAAAGCAATTAATGAAATTAGGTAGTCCTTGTTATCTTTCATCATTAAAGTGTATTGTCTAAGAATTCATAGATCCTTAGTGTCTCACTCACATGAGTGTATCCCCTAGAATGATATTTTTATTTTAGGCAGCAATTAAGCACCAAAAACTTATTTAGGAACATTCCTTGTATAAAGTATTCCATAATTATTTCAATATGAAATGAAACAGAAGTGTATGAAAATTTTGCTTCACTAAGAATTCAGCTGTATACATACAGATCCTCTAAATTCTGAGTAATTCTTTAGCCATAACAGCTAAGCTGCATTCTGAATTTGGAAATCACTTTGGTCGTTTAGGTGAGAAAAGTTATTTAGGTCAGAGTGGTATTCCCTAAAACTCTTTATTTCAGATCATAGACACTATAGACAAGCAAAAAGATTAACTGAATATTTGTGTACATTTAAAGAAGTGTGTGAATTTTGTTTTGTTTCATAACTTACACCATATTTTTTTCATAACTTACATCATTTGTAGGTATTGACCAAAAACTACTCACATGGAAAGAAAGGAAGAAACAACGGGAGGAAGGAAGGAAGGAAGGAAGGAAGGAAGGAAGGAAGGAAGGAAGGAAGGAAGGAAGGAAGGAAGGAAGGAAGGAAGGAAGGAAGGAAGGAAGGAAGGAAGGAAGGAAGGAAGGAAGGAAGGAAGGAAGGAAGGAAGGAAGGAAGGAAGGAAGGAAGGAGGGAAGGAAGGAGGGAAGGAAGGAAGGAAGGAAGGAAGGAAGGAAGGAAGGAAGGAAGGAAGGAAGGAAGGAAGGAAGGAAGGAAGGAAGGAAGGAAGGAAGGAAGGAAGGAAGGAAGGAAGGAAGGAAGGAAGGAAGGAAAGAACAACCTTTAACAGGTATACAGATATAGATTTAGGCGTTAATGCAAGTTATTATTTCTGGAAAGTTAGAAAAATAAAAAAGGATTTTTTTAAATCAAGGAGTGAAAGGAACATCTCAAATAACACTTGGAGTTGTTTCTCAAGTCACCAGATCTGTAGGTGAGAAGATTAGAACACCTCTCAGTCCTTCGTTACAGGAATTATCTAGGCCCAAAATAAGTACCTGATCTGGGAAAAAAAAAAAAAAAAAAAAAAAAAAAAAAAAAAAAAAAAGAGAGAGAGACAGAGAGAGAGAAAAGAAAAAGAAAGAAAGGAAAAAAAAAAAATAACACCCAATGTGTCTTTCAAGTTTCACAGGGAAGATGTAGCTATTTTGAGTTAAACATATCTTATAAACTGAACACCTAGTTGTTAGTGACAGAAGTTCAAAACTGATATATTTTAAAGAGTCAGCTTTTAGAGCACAACTGCACTCAAAAGAGAAAGAGTTAATCAAATTTGTTCATGGGCTTTTCCATGTACTCATTTGTACCGCAGGCAGCAGTTATTGCTGTTAGTGTTACCATGCTGTGCCTTGTTATTCATGCTGGTGAAATTCATTCCAGCACACAAACACAAGGATACATGCACCATCTGAAGCACTATTTAAGACTTTGTGGTTTAGAACGAGAGCATTTGTGGGCCCCATTCAAGATGATGTTTTTCATCCTGGATGGTAAACACATTTTTGAACAGAAAGCATCTGCATCTTATACTAAGCTAGTGACAGAATTTCTGCTAACTCCTTGAAAATATAAAACTGCTTTTGGCGGGCAAAATATGGAAGCCATAAAAAACTGTGTATACTTGCAAAAGACAAAAATGTCATTCCAAATGCAAGTAATAGTTGTTTGGAATTATCAGTGTTTAGCATCAGTTAGTAGTTACCCCAAAAACTGCAGATGTTAGATGTTTGGAAAGGGTCATCAACCTAACAGAAAACTTGTTAATTTCATTAATGAACTATATATTAGTCACCTTAGTGTGTTCACTATTCACAGAAACTAAGACAGAAATGCATGACAAGATAATATTTTATGCTGCAAGATGTCATCACGATGCAATAAATAAATAAATAGATAAATAAATAAATAAATAAATAAATAATAGTGTAAGGTATCAGACTCAGAGTAAACTCAGAGCTATCATTTTTTCTGAAATAATTTGCTGATGCCAAGACAGTGTTTTCATTTAGCAATAATGAAGAGAAGTGCAGTTTAGAAATCAGAGCAGAGGGCCAAAGAGAATCTGAGGAGGGCCAAAGAGAATCTCCATTCTTTTCTGGATGAAGGGGATATGACTACAGAGGATAAGGAAAGGGTTGAGGTTATTAACGCCTTCAATGCACCTGTCTTTACTAGCCAGACCACTTATCCTCGGGGTACTCAGCCTCCAGACCTGGAAATCTGGCACAAGGAACAGAAGAAACCCCCAACAGTTCAGGTGGAAACAGCTAGAGACCTGCTGCTCCACCTGGACTATCACAAGTCCATGGGGCCAGATGGGATCCACCCAAGGGTGCTGAGGGAGTTGGCAGATCTAATTGATGGGTTGTTTTCCATTATCTATCAGCAGTTTTGGCCATCCCAAGAGATTCCAGATGACTGAAGACTTGCTAATGTGATGCCCATCTAAAGAAGGGTTGTAAGGAGGAGCCAGGGAACTGTCAGACTGACCTCTGTGCCAGGAAAGGTGATCGAACGGGTCATCTTGAATGCAATCCTGCATCATATGCAGGACCACCGGGGAATCAGGCTCAGTCAGCATGGATTCATGAAAGGTAAGTCCTGCCTGACCAACCTCATCTCCTTCTACGATCAGGTGACCTCCCTAGTGGATGACGGAAAGCCTGTCAACGTAGTCTACCTAGACTTCAGCAAGGCCTTTGACAGAGTCTCCCATAGTCTTCTGGAGAAGTTGTCAGCCCATGGCTTAGACAGGTACAGTCTTTGCTGGGTTAAAAACTAGCTTAATGGCCAGGGCCAGCAAGTGGTGGTGAACGGAGTGAAATCAAGCTGGCCATGAGTGGTGTTCCCCAGGGGTCAGTGTTGGGGCCCATCCTCTTTAATATCTTTCTTGATGATTTAGATGAGGGAATTGAGAGCACCCTCAGTAAGTTTGCAGATGACACCAAGCTGGGGGGAAGTGTCAATCTGCCAGAGATCAGCCTGAGAGAGAGACAGAGATCAGAGATCAGGAAGGCCCTGCAGAGGGACCTGGACAGAATGGGTTGATGAGCAGAGGCCAATGGATTGATGTTCAACATGGCTAAGTGTGGGGTCCTGCACCTTGGCCACAGCAACCCTATGCAGCGCTACAGGCTTCGGGGAGAGTGGCTTATTGATGCTTGCCTGAACATGATCCGGTAGTGTGCCCAGGTGGCCAAGAAGGCCAAAGGTATCCTGGCTTGTGTCAGGAATAACGTAGCCAGAAGGACTGGGGAGGTGATCATTCACCTGTACTCAGCTCTGCTGAGGCCACACCTTGAGTACTGTGTTCAGTTTTGAGCCTCTCACTACAAGAAGGACATCGAGGCCCTGGAGTGTGTCCAGAGAAGGGCTATGAAGCTGGTGAAGGGTCTGGAACACAAGTCTTATAAAGAGTGACTGAGGGAACTGGGGTTGTTTAGTCTGGGGAAGAGGAGGCTCAAGAGAGGCCTTATGACTCTCTACAACTACCTGAAAGGAAGTGGTGGGGATCTGGGGGTCAGCCTCTTCTCACAGGTAACTAGTGATAGGACTAGAGTGAATGGCCTCAGGATGCAACAGGGGAGGTTCAGGTTAGAAATTAGGAGACATTTCTTCTCAGAAAGAGCAGTCAGGCATTGGGATGGGTTGCCCAGGGAAGTGGTAGCATCACTATCCCTGAGGGTGTTCAAAGAAAGGTTGGACCTGGTGCTTAGGGACATGGTTTAGTAGGTGACATTCATAGTAGGGTGGTGACTGGACCAGATGATCCTGAGGGTCTTTTCCAGCCTTAATTATTCTATGATTTTTCAGTTCTTATATACTTTCATGTTAACAAATTAAAAAGCAAAGTAGTACACTCAGCTTGGGAGAAGGCAAGATTATCCCTAATGTAAGATTGTAGTCTCAGTATCAGAAATATTTATTTCTTTTTGTTCCTCATATTTAAAACCACTAAATTATTGGACACTTGTAAATGGAACAATAATTTAATAATTAGGAGTGAAAAATAACAGAATATATCACCTAGGTCTTGATTGTGATTTCTGTGATGTGTTATCTGCCATATCTACAATGATGTGAATCTCAAACTGTAGTCACTATTCACAGTTAATGTTTTCATAAAAATATAAATCTATGCAAAGGTTGGAACAGGCACTACTATACTTTAGTAAGTGTAGTAAGTACTGCCTATGTACATTATAAAGGAATTCCACTTTTCTGAACTATATTTTAATGCCTTTCCATTTTAGGCATTGTTCTAAGTCACCTTTGCTTAGAGAAAATTTAGAAGACAGAGAACTGTTTTTCTGTGGATTTTTTTTCAAGAGCTATTTAAGCAAAAATAGTATCCATAAATAGCTAGGTTGATTCGTTAACATAAGGAGCCTGAAGTTTAAGCTCATACAGATCATATAAGATTGATATGAAGTAATATGACTAAGGTTTCAGGTAGGGTACAGGGAAGGGTGTATAAATGTGAAAGAGAAAGGGAATAAGGAACAAGTTTATTCTAAATGAGGTTAGGAACTTCTACACCCATCATAGCTTTTTCATTGTCTAATTTAGTATCAGACTTGTAAATGTTGCCATCTGCCAGCACCATTCAGTTTGTTTCCCCATTGTTAAAAAGAGGAGGATGGACGACATTTTAAATTCCCACACACATTTTACTGTGTATTATATGATTGTCATGTGCCTTTTGGAATACCAGTTGGACTCTCAATAGGATGTCCTCCGCCCATATGTATACAGACTGCTTTCAAATAGTTAAGTATTTGTGATACAGTGCTTCCATTGCTGATTATTCCCCGTTATACAGTACTAATGATTTTTATAATTAACAGTAAATCACACAGTATTATAAACTTCAGAATCCTTTGGAAGTGTTCCTATAGTTGCTTGGACATCAGACATAGATTTATAATTTGCAACACTTTCCTTCACCACCTTTTAGAAACCACAATTATATTCTGCCACTGAGGAAGTTTTTATTTCAGCTCATTTTCCTAGTTTCTCTTCGAACTTGAGTCTCTTGTTAATTTCTCATTTTCTTCTATAAATTTTATAATGGTTTTGAATTTGATCTCCAGCATATTCCTTATCAAAAATAGATCCAATGGTGGAATCTTCCGAGTTTATTTATGATGAACATGGATGTAAAACATATATTTTTTTTCTTCCTTTGTTGTTCACTAGGTCTTGTCAAACTTTCAACGTTTTCTCCTCCTAACATTTTTTAAGAGAATGTATTGCTTGTTTGTTTGTCCAGCCTGTTGTAGGTACTAGGATTTAGATTCAGCAAAACATAGATTAGGATAGATTTATTTATTTTTTTAATTCCTCACATGTAACACGTAAAGAAATGCAAGCTTTCTTACCCCAGATTTTTAATTTTTGTAAGGAGCTCCATTACATTAAAAAAACTGTTTTTCTATTTTCACACAAGCATGACTTAAGTAATGTCTATAACTCTTATGTTTTGATTGTTTAGCCATAATATTAGTCTGTGTCTGTTTTAAAAATGTGATATTATGAAACCCAGAAAGAGCCATGATGATAGCATTCGGGTTTTTAAGGTCTGTCTTTCAAACAACACACTGTATGGGTTTAGAGGTGTTTTAAAGGCAGTAATAAAACTCAAATGATTTTGCATTGGTTTGGCAGCCAGATAGGTAGCTGCCCTAACTTCTTATCTTGTCTCCTACATCTGGCAAAAAAGGAAAAAGTCATCAGGATTTCACAAAGCAAGAGTAGCCTAACACTATAAAAATTGTCATGTCATGTACAAGCATGAATCAATATGTACTCATTCACAAAGTATGGCATAGATATTCTTTTCTTTGGGGGTTTAGGCTCCATTTGCCGTGTTTGAGTGTACACTTCAGTATATCTGCCTGTGAATACTATTCTTTTGAAACAGATGAGCAAAAAGATGATCTCAGACTACCAAAATCAGTGTCCCTCAGAAGAGATCTTACAGGCTGACAGACTCAAAATAAAAACCTTTCAATGGCTGGCCTTACAGGTCAGAAATATTTTGAAGATTGTGAAATAACCACAATATTTATTGTATTGTATTGTATTGTATTGTATTGTATTGCATTGCATTGCATTGCATTGCATTGCATTGCATTGCATTGTATTGTATTGTATTTATTTACTATGGAAAACCACTCATCCCTTTTGCATTTCTGGAAATTGTTCAGACACTTCAGAAATAAGAGAGCAATTTTTTTTGTGTGTGGTTTTGTGCAGGGGTATTGTAGTAGCAGGATAAAAGCTCTCTTGGATGTTGTTGTATATTCTGTTATTTACATATAATCTGTTCTGTACACACAATAAACCAAAACTGTACATTTATGTGGCTTATGTGGCAAGATTTTGGTAGTGGGTGAGGTGGGGTGGCTGCAGGGGTGGCTTCTATGAGAAGAGTCTAAAAGCTTCCCCACGTTGGATAAAAGACAGTTCCAGTTAACTCCAAAAGGGAAATGCTGCTGGCCAAAGCTTAGCCAATGAGCGACACTCGCTGCACTTCTGTGAGAGCATATTTAAGAAAGAAAAAACCTGCTGCAGCATCTGGGGGGAAGGAGTGATAAAATGTTCAGAGAAACAACCCTGCAAACACCAAGGTCAGTGAAGAATGAGGGGGAGGAGGTACTCCAGGTGCCAGATCAGAATATCCCCTGCAGCATATGGAAAAGGCCACAGCAGAGTAGGCTGTCCTCCTGCAGTCTCTGCCCCGTGGTGGAGCGCACACAAGAGCAGATGGATATATGGCCTGAAGTTGCCTGAAGTCCTTGCAGAGACCACATGGGAACAGACACCAGGCCAGAACTGCAGTCCATGCAGAGGAGCCTACACACAAGAAGATGACCCATCAGGTTCTGTAGGCCACAGGGGACCCATGCTGGAACAGTCTTCCTGAAGGACCTGACCCCATGGTATGGACACATATTAGAGCACTTCTTGAAAACTACAGTTTGTGGGAAAATCCACATAGGATCAGCTTGTGAAGGACTGCATCCCATAGAAGGGACCCCATGCTGGAGAAGGGAAAGAGTGTCTCTGCTGCTTCTTCATGGTCAAAGTGTTATGGATTATCTACAGCATTCATACTCAATTCTCCTGTGACACACAGGGAGGACACAACAACACTGCACTTTCCTTTATACTTTGTTGTAATGCTGTTATCCATCAGCCTATTTTTCTTTTTAAAAATCTACATTTAATTCTTCCTGATTTTTTTTCCAAATGCCAGTATCATCCATCCATATTTTTTGTATTACTGAATGTTTAAAAGTATAAGTAAGAATTTATTCAGTGTCCATGGAATATAACTGGAAACCATAGCAGACTGTTGAAGAATTTTGGTCTATTCCTCTTCTGGAACTGCCATAGAACCATCCCCTGATGTGATGAACACACTATGGGAAGTGAACAGAGTTAGCAAATGAATACATAAAATGTTTGTTAATCAAACTTCTAAAATCATAAATATTGAAAAGATTTTCTTCTTTTCCTCTCTAATTTTTAAATTAAGGATAAAAATATACTGTATACAGACTATTTTTAAGAAAGGTGTAAAAACTTCCTTATACATAGTGAAGAAAAAGGAGAATAAATTTCTGATACCTCTATTACAGAACAGAAAGCCAGAAAAAGAAATTTCTTAATTAGTTAATGTATCACTAAGTTGGAAAAGACTTCAAAGAACATCTGGTCCAACCATACCATCAGTATTACCCACTAAACCATGTCCCTAAGAGCACCCTGTCCAACTTTTCCTTAAATACCTCAGGGACAGAGACTCTAACACCTCCTTGAACAACCCATTCCTATACCCGACTACTGTTTCTGAGAAGAAATGTCTCCTAATTTCTAACCTGAACCTTCCCTGGTGCAAGTTAAGGCCATTCCCTCTAGTCCTATCACTAGTTATCTGCAAGAAGAGGCCAACCCCCACCTCCCCATAACTTCCTTTCAGGTAGTTGTAGAGAGCCATAATGTCTTCCCTGAGCCTCCTTTTCCCCAGACTAAACCCCAGTTCCCTCAGCTACTACTCACAGGACTTGTATTCCAGACCCTTCACCAGCTTCATAGCCCTTCTCTGGACACACTCCAGGGCCTTGATGTCCTTCTTGTAGTAAGGAGCCCAAAACTGAACACAGTACTCAAGGGGCAGCCTCACCAGAGCTGAGTACAAGGGGAAATTGACTTATTGCTTTTCATTGAGACTCAGTGCTGTTATTCTTCAAAGCATTCCAAATGCTTGATTGATTTTCATAATTTCTTTGAGATCATATTTGAATACATGTATAAATTAGAACCCATGTGGATAAACTTCTTTTAATTATTGTTATTCAATACAATCCATAAATCAGATCTATATGGCACTTTATAACCAACTTGAAAAATTAGGTTATTCTTTGCTACAGAAGAAAAAATAATAGAAATCCTCTGTTGCTATCCTGCGGTTTATGAGCACGTTTTACAGTATAATTGGATATAACACTATTTCAGATGCAAAGCCAGACTAAATCATATCAGCATTAGAAGGAAGACTTGACAAATCCAGACAGTCCATGTTACACATATCTGGACATTACATTACATTTCCAAGCAACGGGGGACACCAGTAAGCTAACAAGCCTGATGACTCTATTTACAGCGAGCCTAACCTACTTATAACAATCTGTAAAAGGGAAAAAAAGTATTGCTTATCAATCAACACGTTTCTTATTTATTAGCAGTACTAACAGTGTCCTACAATTTCCTTCAATTAAGGAAATGAAACCCACTTCCAGTCCCTAGAGCCTCATGTTTATTGCTATATTGAAATATCAATTTTATTTTTTTAGGATTTTTTTTCCAACATTCTGAAGGTAAAATTCTCGATATTCATAGTTTGCTTTGGCTATAAAATCAGTGAGTATAAAAAATAAAGAACTATTTTATTTCCCTCTAATTTTGGTTGTCTATAGAATCCAGAATTTACAAAAACTTGGGTAACCAAGCTCTTAAACCCTAATCTCTATACATTTTAGCACTAATACCTGAATTTATGTATCGTATCCTAGATACCTGGAATATACAAATAGAAAAAAAATACAGTTCTTTCATCTTCTTTTTTCAGTTAGACCTCTGCACTGTTTCTGGAATACAAATTTATTTTCAGTGCAACCATGCAGAAGAGCCTGACTAAAGTCTTGCTGAAATCTAGTGCTAATTTATTACACCAGGAAAAAACTCGGCTATTGAAAAATTGTAGTGTGATCACTAGTTAAATATCATTTTGTCCTCTACCCACAAATGTTAATGATAATGTGCTTATAGGTACTAAAACAGGTTCATTACATATACAGGTTCCCCTCTAATGACAGGGCCACAGAAGAATATATGTGGATCTACAGACTAATAGTCTCTTGTTCTTATCTCAGTGTAGGAGGATTACCCTTGCTTCTTGTAACCTGGAGTCTCACATTAAAAGCTAGTTTCATATGTAAACTGTTCGAAAAATACTCACGTGATTAATACTACCAAGATCTCACTCTTAAAGGCCAATCTTATTGCTTAGTCTATCCTGCCTCCTGCCTACAACCTCAAGTCTCCTGGAATGGACACAAGTCAAATGAAAATAAATAGGTAAATACAGCCATACTTTAGCAAATATGAAGCATCTGTTGAGACTATAATTTTAATAAAGCTTTTTTTTTTTTTTTTGGAGGGGGGGGGAGGTGGGGGAAGTGGGGAAGTAGCAGGTTATACAACTGCCAAAATAGACCTACATCTACATTGTTAAAATGCGCCCTGATGTGATTTTGGAAATGTCCACATGGTGCGTGAGGAGAGAAACTGTAAGAGACTAAGAGACTTTGAACAAGTCAGCCTAAGTACCAAAAATGGATGTTAGTACATCAGTTAAAACAATGCTCTGTCTAGAAGTCAGCTCGCCTGGGAAGGCAGATTTCCAGACTGTTTGAGGCTTCTGTTTTTGTGAAGTGCTACCTGATTCACATACAGATCAGACGTCTCTGCAAAGCACAATACCCTTTAAAACAAAAGAGAAAAACAAACAAACAAACAAAAAAGTCTTTTTAAACAGCAAGCCTTATAGAAAATATCCCCTCAAATTTTTCTGAAGGTTTTGAAAAACCAAATACTTCATAAAAACCTTCATGTTTTTTAAACTTGGTAAAAACTGTTTTACAGATTTATTGTATGGCTTGTTCAAAACTCTTCTTTTTTTTTTTTTTAGTTTCTCAGACTTTTGTTCATATTATGCTAGCAATTGGGCCTAATTTACATTTGATTCTGAAGTACTTTTGCCAGTCCATCTCTGTCATAGATATAACTCTAATAAGACTATCATAAGCATAAATTCAAATATGAAAAGTATTACCATAATATTAAGAAAAATATGCTTTAATTAAGAAATACCATGTGAATATAAATGTATGACTTACTAAGGTACAATAAACAGGTAAACACTTCTTATGTATGGTTATGGTAATTTTCACTATGTACAGTTTGTAAGCACATTCATTCATGCCTTAATTTAGGAGCATAATTGCTTCTAAAACTTGAAATTGCTAAGAGATTACTTTATTCATCTGTTTCAGTAACTACATGTCCAAATCACAAGATGTAATTCTAAAATCTTTAAAATTGGCCCAGAGATCTACAATAGGAGTAGTTGCCATTAAATATGGCAAGCTTTTGTCCAAAATATACCCTAAACATGCAAAGAAAATATTTGCATTAATAATTAAATTATGTGCTCACATGTCATCAGCTTCTGTTAACTTTAACATTAATCACAAAACAAGGAAAAGAATATCAAGACACAGTAGCCTTGCAGCACAATATTATTACTGTTTATTTATTTTGACTTTTACCCACAGAATAGAAGGAATTACAATCCTTTGCTCTGATTACTTACTGGTGATCATGAAACTAGTGATTCTTATAATCACATCTTCCAAGGCAGCCAACAATAGTTTCCAGCAAAGCTAGTATTTGAGACTTGCTTCTCTATGTCCTATAGATAGGAAAAACAAGCGAGTTTTCCACCATGGTCTGACGACCTTTGCCCTGTGCTAACAGAGATCTAATTTCTAAATCTTTGATTCTTGTAAGAGAAATCTGGACTATCTTTAGTGCTCCTTCCTGGAACGGGCTCATCGCTCTTAATCCTAATGAAGTTGAACTGTCACCCTGCTTCTCAACAGTTCCACCTAGATAGTGTAAATGACTCCCAGTGGAGGAAATTGAAAGTTTCCCTTTCCCCAGGTTCTGTCTAGGAAAACTTGGCATGTTATGTTGATGGTTTCTTCTATGTGTTAGGCATTGCAAGGTTGAGATTAAGCTTCAGTATGGAACCAGTTTCAACACACATTTGATTTGTCCCTTCCATTTCTGAAGACATTTAAAATAAGAAAAAGAAAAGAAAAAAAAAAAAAAGAAAAAAAATAGGAAAACTATAATACATATAAGCAGCTAGTATTAAAAATGTGCAATTGGCACATCTCTGCGAGTGCAACTGGCAGAGAAATTTCAACTGACACCAGAGAGAGCTACTACGTATCATTTGGGCATATAATAAACAATCTAGAATGGTGGAGATCCCTAAGAAAACAGGTGTTGTCTTGTTGTCTTTCATTACAATTCTGAATTTGTTTTAAATTTTCTTCATTGCTTTTGCAACTTCATAGCATCACTGAATGGCTGAGCTTGGAAGGGACCTCTGGAGAGTCCAACACCCCTGCTCAAGTAGAGTCACCAAGAGTCAGTTGTCCAGGAGCATGTCCAGGGTGCTTTTGGATAACTCTAAAGAGGTATTCACAACCTCTATGGGCAACCTGTGCCAGTGCTCCATCATCCGCACAACAAAGAATTGTTTTATAATGTTCAGAGGGAACCTCCTGTGTTTCACTTTGTGCCCATTGCCTACTGTCCTATATGAGGCACTACTCAGAAGAGCCTCCTTCTTTGCACCCATACTTCGGGTATTTATATATATTGATAAGGTTATTCCTGAGCCTTCTCTTGAAGCTGAACAGTCCCAGTTCTCTCAGCCTTTTCTCACAGGAGAGATGCTCCAGTTTCTTCATTACCTGGTGACTCTTTGCTGGACTCTCTTCAGAATGTCCATGTCTCTCTTGTACGGGGAAACTCACAACTGGACACAGTACTCCAGGTGTGGCCTCACTGGGACTTCCTCAACCTACTGGCAATACTTTGCATAATGCAGTCCAGGATACCATTGGACTTCTTTGCTGCAAGGTTTAGTATCTGTTTCATGTTCAGTTTGGTGTGCAACACGGCTCCCAGGTCTTTTTCTGCCAAGCTTCTTTTCAGTTGGGTAGACCACATTAGAGCATGGGGTTGTTCCTTGCTAGGTGTAGGACTTTGCAATTCCCCTTGTTGAACTATAGAAGATTCCTCTCATAACATTTCTCCACTAATTCATTTCTCATTAATGAAAATATTAAACAGGACTGGAGCCAGTATTGATCACTGTGGTACACTGCTAGTTATTGACTAGACTTTGCATCACTGATCATGCCAATCTGGGCTCAACCATTCTTCCAGTTTTCAACTGATATCACTGTCTACCTACCCAAACAACAACAGCTGGGTCTACATCAACAGCTTGTCTACAATCTTATGGAAGAACATTTTAAAGGCCTTACTGAAGCACAGAAAGACAATATCCACTGCTCTCCTACTGCACTACTCCTCTACTGCCAGGCCAGTCTTTTCATTGTATCAAGTTGGTCAAGCAGTACTTCTCCCTGGAAAATCCATGACGAATACCCCTGATTATTTTCTTGTCCTTCATGTGCCTGGAAATGGTTTCATGATTATCTGTTCCTTCCCGGGGATCAAGATGAAGTTGACTGGCCTGTAATACTCTGGGCCCTCCTTCTTACAATTCTTGAAGATAAGAGTGGCATTTGCTTTCCTCCAGTCTTTGGGCACTTCTCCCAGTCACATGAGGAAGCAGCAGCAGAAAACAAAACAGTTATTCTCTACTTCCCATCAGCAAACAATGTTTGGCTACGTCCTGGGAAGCATATCATCAATATGTATAATGGTTGCTTGGGAAAACAGACGTTTTCATAAAAAGAGTCCCTCCTTCCTCAGCTTTTATTACTGAGTATGAATGTCAAATGGTATGGAAGGTCATTTTAGGTCAGCTGTCCTTGTTGCATCTACTCAAAACCTTTTCCCCTCCCCCAACCTAGTTTTTTTTTGTTTGTTTGTTTGTTTGTTTTTGTTTTAGTTTGTTTGTTTGTTTTTGTTTGTTTGTTTTGTTTGTTTGTTTTTGTTTTAGTTTGTTTGTTTTGTTTGTTTGTTGTCTTTTTTGTGTGTTTGTTTGTTTGCTTTTTGAGTGTTGGGAGAGACACAGTCTTGATGCTGTGCCAGAACATCTCAGCAACAGAAAAAACATTAGAGTATTATCAACACTGTTCTAGCTACTTGTGTAGAGCACAGCACTATATGGGCTGCTGTGGGAAAAGTTAACTCCATCCCAGCAAGACCCCATACAGAAGCAGTAAATTAATTCATTGTTTTGCTTTGCTTGTACACCCAGCTTTTGCTTTACCTTAGTTGGTTTGTCTTTATCTCAACCCACAGATTTCCTCATCCCACCATGACAGGAGTGAATGACTGTGATGCTTAGCTGCTTCCTGGATTTAAACCCCAACTGCCCTTTTTTGGCACCCAATATAAGGCTTGAAGGCATCAAGCTGATGATTGATTTGGAGTGTGGGGTGTGCTAGACCAAATTTATAGAAGTTGTGGCTGTTTTGATGTTAATTTACATGCCGTGATGCTTGCTAAAGGGCTTGCTTGCCTTAGTGTATATCTACAAGAGTCTAGTGCTTCTTAGGGGCTGATTTTGCTTCTGCTGTTTGCTGTACTTCTTATAATCTTATTTTGCTGTGCCTAGGAATGCTTCGATAACAGCTATTGCCATGCACCTGAGCTGGAAGACAGCCAGGTCATTGCTGTTTCTATGCTGCTCTATGGTACAGGCTGGAACTCTGGAGTGAACTTGAGTCAGAGAGACTGTGATCTGTGGATACATCTACATGGGAGCATTTACAACTTAAAGCATCTGTGGACACAGTTAAGTCCACTCCAGAGCACGTACACTACACTTTGAAGCATCTGTGGCCATGGATAAGTGCTACAGGAAGTATACCTTATAGTGGTGTGTCTGCAGATTAGGCCATGCTGGAACACCTCTAAGTGTCTGTGGTCATGGATGAATCCACAACACAGCAGTTGTCTGAAGGGATTGTAAAAATCAGGAACAAAAAAAGAAAAAAAAAAAAAAAAAGGAAAAAAAAAGGAAAAAAAAAAAAAGGAAAAAAAAAAGATTCAGCAGAGAAAAAGTGATATCACACTAACGAGATAAGCTGCGATCAGAAAAGAGAATCCTGCAGAGGTGGGATAGCATTTTTGGGGGTCTATTTCCTTATCTTGTGTAACAACCTGAGAAATATTGGGACCACTGTTTCTGGTAGATGGGGGAGGAAAGGCATTAGCCTTTCCTTAACCCCACCAACTCCCTTTCAAAAAGGTCTTGGGACATGGGCTAGGAATAATTAGCGTACAAAATGAGAGCTTGGGTAGGGATGGATTCATAAATAGCACAACACATAGTGGCCATGTGTGTACCCACCACCATGGCAGACATGACAAGAACTGGACCAGAGATGTTTCTGGAACCTGGGGTGGTGATCCAAACCTTTCCTTTCCTTCTACCTTTCTCACTTACTCTCTGTCTTATTTTCTCTCTTACTTTCTTTCATCGTATGTTACAGGCCGTTCAGCCCTTTCTGAAAAAAAAAAAATAATAATAATAATGTTTAAATAACTCCTGTTATAAACAATAAGATTTAGTTTGTGCCAGAATAGCTTCTGCCTTCAATAAAACCTATCAATCAATCATTAAGTGTTATGTCACCTTAATTTAGTCCAGGGGTACTTTGAACATCGGAGGCCTCTAAGTGGGTCATCCAGGATGTCTCTCTCTGTGCCCCCAGAGGGATGTCTGAAGAGATTGTGGCCCTTGAATAAGTCCCCTCTAGAGCAGGTACAACTCAAAGCATCTGTGGCCTCTTGTTTGTCCGTAACATACAAGGAGAGTCTGAGAGAGCTAGGCCTATTTAGCTTTGAGAAGAGCAGACTGAGAATGGATCTTATCAATGTGTATAAATATCTGAACGGAGGGTGTCAAGAGGATGGGTCCAGATTCATTGCAGTGGTGTCCAGTGACAGGACAAGAGACAACAGGCACAAACTGAAACACAGGAAGTTCTATTTGAATATGAGAAAACACTTTTTACTGTGAGGGTGACAGAGCACTGGAAAAGGTTGCCCAAAGAGACTCTGGAGTCTCCTTCTCCAGAGATATTCAAAACCTACCTGGATGCAATCTTGTGCAATATGGTAACCTAGGTGACCCTGCTTGGCAGGAGGGTTGGACTAGAGAATCTTCAGAGGTCCATTCTGACCTCAACCATTCTGTGATTCTGTGATAACATAAGTGTTAAAAAAAAATCCATTTTACAAGTTGATTTAATTGTTAACAATGATAGCTGTTAAAAATAACTTTTTTTTTTTTTTTTCAAAGTATGGAAGGATGGTTCTTGAAGACTCATGTTATTTGTATACCCATTATTAATTAATTAATTAATAGGAAGCCTTAACGACTGCAGTAACATTTAGTATCATGCGAGGTTTTTTATTATTTGGAGAATTCTGACTAAATGCAGAGGATCTCAAAGCATTCTTTTGTTGCTGTCAGTGTTAGTGTAAAAAAATGTTAGTAGAAAAAAAAAATGTTCAGTCCTCCCAGTTTCTGTTTTGGATGAGAAGCCATGTATAGGCCACTTCTAAAGTATTCTCTAGCAAATGAAAATATGACATTACCAAGAGTGAGGATGTCCCTGAATTCTGCCTGTGATGATTGTTCCTTGAGGAACAAAATTGACTTGTTGCACTGTCTCTTAAGAACTTAATTGATTGGAAGTAAACTCATTTGCAATGACTAGAGATCCATCTTGCAACGCTGCTTTAAGGATAATGAATCCAGTGAGTTTAGGAATGACAAAATCCCATATTTAATGAACAAACCATATAACCTGTAAATCAAGCATCCATCATTATGTCAAACAAATCCCTGAGTTCCTATTAAGTGGATAGTCCACCACCTTGCCAGTTAAACATTTTTTCTCGGCTTTCTCTTTTACTCTCTTTCCTCAGAATAAAAGATTTCTGTGAAATTTTAACCTTTAGATAAAAACAGAGGCAACCTTGCAGCA